>NC_086449.1:812552887-812927826 GCF_028390025.1 Pseudophryne corroboree | reverse complement strand
ACCAGAGCGTCCATAGCTATCGCCTGAGGGTCTCTTGACCCGGTGCAATATCTTTTATAGCTTTTTGTTGAGGCGGGACGCCATCATGTCCACCTGTGGCCTTTCCCAATGGTGTACAATCCTATTGGAAGACTTCTGGAGGAAGTCCCCATTCTCCCGGGTGGAGGTCGTGTCTGTTGAGAAGATCTGCTTCCCAGTTGTCCACTCCGGGAATGAACACTGCTGACAGTGCTAACACATGATTTTCCGCCTATCGGAGAATCCTTGTGGCTTCTGCCATCGCCATCCTGCTTCTTGTGCCGCCCTGTTGGTTTACATGGGCGACTGCCGTGATGTTGTCTGATTGGATCAGTACCGGCTGGTTTTGAAGCAGAGGCCTTGCCGGCCTCAGGGCATTGTAAATGGCCCTCAGGTCCAGAATATTTATGTGTAGGGAAATAACCTGACTTGACCAAAGTCCCTGGAAATTTCTTCCCTGTGTGACTGCCTCCCAGCCTCAAAGGCTGGAATCCATGGTCACTAGGACCTAGTCCTGTATGCCGAACCTGCGGCCCTCTTGAAGATGGGCACTCTGCAGCCACCACAGTAGAGATACCCTGGTCCTTGGAGACAGGGTTATCAGCCTATGCATCGGAAGATGCGATCCGGACCACTTGTCCAACAGGTCCCTCTGAAAAGTTCTTGTATGGAACCTGCCTAATGGGATTGCTTCGTAGGAAGCTACCATTTTTCCCAGGACTCGCGTGCAATGATGCACCGCTACCTATTTTGGCTTCAGGAGGTCTCTGACTAGAGATGACAACTCCTTGGCTTTCTCCTCCGGGAGAAACACTATTTCTGGTTTATGTCCAGAACCATCCCCAGGAACAGTAGACGTGTCATAGGAACCAGCTGTGACTTTGGACTGTTTAGAATCCAACCATGCTGTTGTAGCACTTTCCAAAATAGTGCTACCCCGACTACCAACTGCTCCTTGGACCTCGCCCTTATAACGAGATTGTCCAAGTACGGGATAATTACAACTCCCTTTTTTTGAAGGAGTATCAACATTTCGGCCATTACCTTGATAAAACACCCTCGGTGCCATGTACAGTCCAAACGGCAGTGTCTGGACTTGGTAATGGTAATCCTGTACCACAAATCTGAGGTACTCCTGGCGAGGATGGTAAATGGGGACATGCAGGTAAGCATCCTTGATGTCCCAGGATACCATGTAATCCCCCTCGTCCAGGCTTGGAATAACCGCCCTGAGCGATTCCATCTTGAACTTGAATTTTTGTGTTCAAGGATTTTAAATATAAAATGGGTCACACCGAACCATGCGGTTTCGGTACCCCAACCCGTGTGGAATAGTAACCCCGTCCTTGTTGAAGTAGGGGCACCTTGAGTATTACCTGCTGGGAATACCGCTTATTAATTGCCTCTAGCACAGCCTCCCTGCCTGAGGGAGTTGTCAGCAAGGCATATTTTAGGAAACGGCTGGGGGGAGACATCTCGAATTCCAGCTTGTACCCCTGAAATACTACTTGAAAGAAACAGGGATCCACCTGTGAGCGAGCCCACTAATTGCTGAAATTTTTGAGACGGCCCCCCACCGTACCTGGCTACACCTGTGGAGCACCCGCGTCATGGTGTGGCCTCACAGGAGGCGGGGGAAGAATCTTGATTCTGGGAACAGGCTGACTGGTGCAGCTTTTTTCCCTCTACCCTTGTCTCTGTACAGAAAGGAAGCGCCATTTGACCCGCTTGCTTTTCTGAAGCCGAAAGGACTGTACCTTTGTCTGTGAGGAAACCTGAGGTAAAATTATTTCTTCCCAGCAGTTGCTGAGGATACGAGGTCCCAGAGACCATCCCCAAATAATTCCTCACCCTTATAAGGCTCTCTATGCGCTTTTTAAGTCAGCATCACCTGTCCAGTGACAGGTCTCTAATACCCTCCTGACAGAATGGACATTACATTTATTTTGGATGCCAGCCGGCAAAATATCCCTCTGTGCATCCCCCATATATAAGACGACGTCTTTAATATGTTTTTATGTTTGCCAACTAGTATCCCTGTTTGACAGGGTCACCAACCACGCTGCAGCAGCACTATCTGCAGGTCTCAGTCTAGTACCTGAGTGTGTAAATACAGACTTCAGGATAGCCTCCTGTTTTTTATCAACAGGTACCTATTAAAGTGGCCGTATCCTAAGACGGCAGTGCCACCTTTTTTGACAAACGTGTGAGCGCCTTATCCACCCTAGGGGATATCTCCCAGCGTAACTTATCCACCTGGCGGGAAAGGGTACGCCATCAGTAACTTTTTATAAATTACCAGTTTCTTAACGGGGGAACCCACGCTTTCACACACTTCATTTATTCATCTGATGGGGGAACAAAACACTGCCTGTTTTTTCTCCCCAAACCTAAAACCCATTTTTAGAGGTGCTTGGGTTAAAGTCAGAAATGTATAACACATTTTTTATTGCCGGGATCACGTCACGGATGTTCCTAGTGGATTGTGTATATGTCTCCACCTTGTCGACACTGGAGTCAGACTCCGTGTCGACATCTGTGTCTGCCATCTGAGAGAGCGGGCGTTTTTGAGCCCCTGATGGCCTTTGAGACGAATGGGCAGGCGCGGGCTGCGAAGCCGGCTGTCCCACAGCTGTTACGTCATCCACCCTTTTATGTAAGGAGTTGACACTGTCGGTTAATACCTTTCACCTATCCATCCACTCTGGTGTCGGCCCCACAGGGGGCGACATCACATATATCGGCCTCTGTTCTGTCACCATATAAGCCTCCTCATTCAACATGTCGACACAGCTGTACCGACACACCGCAGACACACAGGGAATGCTTTATATAATATACTGTATACAGTGCCAATTTTAATGCCCCCCCTCTCTTTTCCCTCTTACTGTACTGTAGAATTGCAGGGAAGAGCCAGGGAGCTTCCCTCCAGCCGAGCTGTGAGGGAAAAATGGCGCCAGTGTGCTGAGGAGATAGGCTCCGCCCCTTTTTTGCGGCCTATTCTCCCGTTTTTTATGGAACTCTGGCAGGGGTATTTACCTCATATATAGCCCCTGGGGCCATATATTGAGGTATTTTAGCCAGCCAAGGTGTTTTTATTGCTGCCTCAGGGCGCCCCCCCCAGCGCCCTGCACCCTCAGTGACCGGAGTGTGAAGTGTGTGAGAGGAGCAATGGCGCACAGCTGCAGTGCTGTGCGCTACCTTGGTGAAGACAGAGTCTTCATGCCGCCGATTTTCCGGACCATCTTCTTGCTTCTGGCTCTGTAAGGGGGACGGCGGCGCTGCTCCGGGACCGAACATCAAGGCTGGGCCTGCGGTCGATCCCTCTGGAGCTAATGGTGTCCAGTAGCCTAAGAAGCCCAATCCGGCTGCAAGCAGGCGAGTTCGCTTCTTCGCCCCTTAGTCCCTCGCTGCAGTGAGCCTGTTGCCAGCAGGTCTCACTGAAAATAACAAATTCTAAGACTATAACTTTCTAAGAGCTCAGGAGAGCCCCTAGTGTGCATCCAACCTCGGCCGGGCACGAAATCTAACTGAGGCTTGGAGGAGGGTCATAGTGGGAGGAGCCAGTGCACACCAGGTAGTCTAAGATCTTTCTAGAGTGCCCAGCCTCCTTCGGAGCCCGCTATTCCCCATGGTCCTTACGGAGTTCCCAGCATCCACTAGGACGTTAGCGAAAGAAATATAGTTTCACAACAGCTGGCATGCCAGAGGTAGCCTACCCCAGGTGTAGTGTGCGTATTGTATAGCAGGGGTGGCTGTCACTGCTGTGATGGCACACTGATGAATCGGATGGTCATAGAATCGTCTATACTGTGATTTAACACCTTCGGTGACAGGATCCACATTCCTTTCATTTATAAGGCAGTGATTGTATGCTAGTGGATGCGATGGGTTATAGCAGGCCTTTTTAACCAGTGTGCCAAGGTACACTAGTGTGCCGCGACCAGTTGCAAGGTGTGCCGCGGAGCCAGAGCAGCTTTCTGCACCTTCAGAGTGAACTGTTGGCCTGGGCTCTTCTTAGAGGATCAGTCGTACTCGCGGCCACCGCATCTCACCACCCAGCCAGCCCACCCGCCTGCATATACATCTTCCAGTTCCTGCCTGCAAACAGCTTTCCTTGCCCTCCCACACCCGACCGCCCACTGCTCAGTATTCGCAGCAATCCACTATGAAGAACCCCTGCCACTGAGGGACAGGAGGACAGCTGACCAGTAGGGGCTAATATTTGTTATGTTATTTCTCCTGTGGGAAACAATAGGATTTATGTGGGGAACAATGTGAATAATTCATATGGGGAGCAATGCGATTGTTTTTTCTGTGTAGGCCAATGTATGTGTGGAATTTTTCTTACTGTGAGGGCCAATGTGTTTTTTTTTTTTTCTCTGACGTCCTAAGTGGATGCTGGGACTCTGTAAGGACCATGGGGATTATCGGCTCCGCAGGAGACTGGGCACAACTAAAGAAAGCTTTAGGACTACCTGGTGTGCACTGGCTCCTCCCACTAAGACCCTCCTCCAGACCTCAGTTAGATTCTTGTGCCCGGCTGAGCTGGATGCACACTAGGGGCTCTCCTGAGCTCCTAGAAAGAAAGTATATTTTAGGTTTTTTATTTTACAGTGAGATCTGCTGGCAACAGACTCACTGCAGCGAGGGACTAAGGGGAGAAGAAGCGAACCTACCTAACTTGTGGTAGCTTGGGCTTCTTAGGCTACTGGACACCATTAGCTCCAGAGGGATCGACCGCCTGGAACCGGCCATTGATGTTCGGTCCCGGAGCCGCGCCGCCAGCCCCCTTACAGAGCCAGAAGCAAGAAGTGTTCCGGAAAATCGGCGGCAGAAGACTTCAGTCTTCACCAAGGTAGCGCACAGTACTGCAGCTGTGCGCCATTGCTCCTCATGCACACCTCACACTCCGGTCACTGATGGGTGCAGGGCGCTGGGGGGGGAGGGCGCCCTGAGCAGCAATATAAACTCCTTGTCTGGCAAAATCATCACAATATATAGCCCCAGAGGCTATATATGTGATAAATACCCCTGCCAGAATCCATAAAAAAGCGGGAGAAAAGTCAGCGAAAAAGGGGCGGAGCTATCTCCCTCAGCACACTGGCGCCATTTTCTCTTCACAGTGCAGCTGGAAGACAGCTCCCCAGGCTCTCCCCTGTAGTTTTCAGGCTCAAAGGGTTAAAAAGAGAGGGGGGGCACTAAATTTAGGTGCAATATTGTTTATACAAGCAGCTATTGGGGGGAAAATCACTCAGTTATAGTGTTAATCCCTGCATTATATAGCGCTCTGGTGTGTGCTGGCATACTCTCTCTCTGTCTCCCCAAAGGACTTTGTGGGGTCCTGTCCTCAGTCAGAGCATTCCCTGTGTGTGTGCTGTGTGTCAGTACGGCTGTGTCGACATGTGGGATGAGGAAGGTTACGTGGAGGTGGAGCAGAGGCCGATAAATGGGATGTCGCCCCCTGTGGGGCCGACACAAGAGTGGATGGATAGGTGGAAGGTATTAAACGACAATGTCAACTCCTTACATAGAAGGCTGGATGACGTAAAACAGCTGTGGGACAGTCGGCTTCTCAGCCCGCGCCTGCCCAGGCGTCTCAAAGGCCATCAGGGGCTCAAAAAAGCGCCCGTTACCTCAGATGGCAGACACAGATGTCGACACGGAGTCTGACTCCAGTGTCGACGAGGTTGAGACATATACACAATCCACTAGGAACATCCGTTACATGATCTCGGCAATGAAAAATGTGTTACGCATTTCTGACATGAACCCAAGTACCACATAAAAGGGGTTTTATTTTTGGGGAGAAAAAGCAGCCAGTGTTTTGTTCCCCCATCAGATGAATGAATGAAGTGTGTAAAGTAGCGTGGGTTCCCCCGATAAGAAACTGGTAATTTCTAAAAAGTTACTGATGGCGTACCCTTTCCGGCCAGAGGATAGGTCACGTTGGGAGATATCCCTTAGGGTGGATAAGGCGCTCACACGTTTGTCAAAAAAGGTGGCACTGCCGTCTTAGGATACGGCCACCTTGAAGGAGCCTGCTGATAAAAAGCAGGAGGCTATCCTGAAGTCTGTATATACACACTCAGGTTATATACTGAGACCTGCAATTGCCTCAGCATAAATAGTGCTGCTGCAGCGTGGTCTGATACCCAGTCAGATAATATTAATACTCTAAGACAGGGATAATAGTTTGCTAACATAGAGCATATTAAAGACGTCGTCTTAGATATAAAGGATGCACAGAGGGATATTTGCCGGCTGGCATCCAGAATTAATGCAATGTCCATTCTGCCAGGAGGGTATTAGAAACCCGGCAGTGGACAGGTGATGCTGCCTATAAAAGGCACATGGAGATTCTGCCTTATAAGGGTGAGGAATTGTTTGGGGATGGTCTCTGGGACCTCGTATCCACAGCAACAGCTGGGAAGAAAAAATTTTACCTCAGGTTTCCTCACAGCCTAAGAAAGCACTGTATTTTCAGGTACAGTCCTTTCGGCTTCAGAAAAGCAAGCGGGTCAAAGGCGCTTCCTTTCTGCACAGAGACAAGGGAAGAAGGAAAAAGCTGCACCAGCAGCCAGTTCCCAGGATCAAAAATCTTCCCCCGCTTCCTCTGAGTCCACCGCATGACGTTGGGGCTCCACAGGTGGAGACAGGTGCGGTAGGGGCGCGTCTCGGGAACTTCAGGGACCAGTGGGCTTGCCCACAGGTGGATCCCTAGGTTCTGCAAATAGTATCACAGAGATACAGGCTGGAGTTCGAGGCGACTCCCCTCGCCGTTACCTCACATCAGCCTTGCCTGCTGCCCTCGGAGAAAGGTAGTACTGGCGGCAATTCACAAGCTGTACTTCCAGCAGGTGATATCAAGGTACCCCTCCTTCAACAAGGCCGGGGTTACTATTCCAAAATGTTGTGGTACCGAAACCAGACGGTTCGGTGAGACCCATTCTAAAATTGAAAGCCTTGAACACTTATATACGAAGGTTCAAGTTCAAAATGGAATCGCTCAGGGCGATTATTGCAAGCCTGGAGAATTTCATGGTATCACTGGACATCAAGGATGCTTACCTGCATGTCCCTATTTACCCTCTTCACCAGGAGTACCTCAAAATTGTGGTACAGGATTGTCATTACCAATTCCAGACGTTGCCGTTGGTCTGTCCCCGGCACCGAGGTATTTACCAAGGTAATGGCCGAAATAATTATCCCGTACTTGGACGATCTCCTTATAAAGGCGAGGTCCAGGGAGCAGTTGTTCGGCGGAGTAGCACTATCTCGGGAAGTGCTACAACAGCACGGCTGGATTCTGAATATTCCAAAGTCGCAGCTGGTTCCTACGACGCGTGTACTGTTCCTGGGTATGGTTCTGGACACAGAACAGGATAAAAAGGGTTTCTCCCGGAGGAGAAGTCCAAGGAGTTGTCGTCTCTAGACAGAGACCTCCTAATACGTATACAGGTGTCGGTGCATCAATGCACGCGAGCCCTGGGAAGGATGGTAGCTTCTTACGAAGAAATTCCATTCGCCAGGTCCCATGCAAGGATTTTCCAGTGGGATCTGTTGGACAAGTGGTCCGGGTCGCATCTTCAGATGCATCGGCGGATAACCCTGTCTCCAAGGGCCAGGGTGTCGCTGTTGTGGTGGCTGCAGAGTGCTCATCTTCTAGGGGGCAGCAGATTCGGCATACAGGACTGGGTCCTGGTGACCACGGATGCCAGCCTTCGAGGCTGGGGGGCAGTCACACAGGGAAGAAACTTCCAGGGCTATGGAAAAGTCAGGAGACTTCCCTACACATAAATATTCTGGAACTAAGGGCCATTTACAATGCCCTAAGTCAGGCTAGACCCCTGCTTCAACACCGGCCGGTGCTGATCCAGTCAGACAACATCATGGCGGTCGCTCATGTAAACCGACAGGGCGGCACAAGAAGCAGGATGGCGATGGCAGAAGCCACAAGGATTCTCCGATGGGCGGAAAATCATGTGTTAGCACTGCCAGCAGTGTTCATTCCCGGAGTGGACAACTGAGAAGCAGACTTTCTCAGAAGACACGACCTCCACCCGGGAGAGTGGGGACTTCATCCAGAAGTTTTCCAAATGATTGTACACCGTTGGGAAAGGCCACAGGTGGACATGATGGCGTCCCGCCTCAACAAAAAGCTACAAAGATATTGCGCCAGGTCAAGGGACCCTCAGGCGATAGCTGTGGACGCTCTGGTAACACCGTGGGTGTACCAGTCGGTGTATGTGTTCCCTTCTCTGCCTCTCTTACCCAGGGTAATGAGAATAATAAGAAGGAGAGGAGTAAGAACTATACTCATTGTTCTGGGTTGGCCAAGAAGAGCTTGGTAACCAGAACTCCAAGAAATGATCTCAGAGGACCCATGGCCTCTGCCGCTCAGACAGGACCTGCTGCAGCAGGGGGCCTGTCTGTTCCAAGACGTACCGCGGCTGCGTTTTGACGGCATGGCGGTTGAACGCCGGATCCTGAAGGAAAAGGGCATTCCGGAGGAAGTTATCCCTACGCTATTTAAAGCTAGGAAAGAAGTGAACGCAAACCATTATCACCGCATATGGTGGAAATATGTTGCGTGCTGTGAGGCCAGGAAGGCCCCAAAGGAGAAATTTCAGCTAGGTCGATTTCTGCACTTCCTACAGTCAGGAGTGACTATGGGCCTAAAATTGGGTTCCATGAAGGTCCAGATTTCGGCTCTATCGATTTTCTTCCAAAATAGAACTGGCTACACTGCCTGAAGTTCGGACTTTTGTTAAGGGAGTGCTGCATAGTCAGCCCCCGTTTGTGCCTCAAGTGGCAAAGTGGGATCTCAACGTGGTGTTGGATTTCCTGAAGTCGCATTGGGTTGAGCCACTTAAATCCGTGGAGCTACAATACCTCACGTGAAAAGTGGTCATGCTGTGGGCCGTGGCGGCGGCCAGGCGTGTATCAGAATTGGCGGTTTTGTCATACAAAAGCCCTTATCTGTATTTTATATGGATAAGGCGGAATTGAGGACTCGTTCCCAATTCCTTCCTAAGGTGGTATCAGTTGTTCATGTGAACCAACCTATTGTGGTGCCTGCGGCTACTTGGGACTTGGAGGATTCCAAGTTACTGGACGTAGTCAGGGCCCTGAAAAGTATATGTTTCCAGGACGGCTGGAGTCAGGAAAACTGACTCGCTATTTATCCTGTATGCACCCAACAAGCTGGGTGCTCCTGCTTCTAAGCAGACTATTGCTCGCTGGATCTGTAGCACGATTCAACTTGCACATTCTGCGGCTGGACTGCCGCACCCTAAATCTGTAAAAGCCCATTCCACGAGGAAAGTGGGCTCTTCTTGGGCGGCTTTGCCGAGCTGTTACTTGATCGGGTTTAAACATTTTTGCAACAGTCTAAAAGTTTGATACCCTGGCTGAGGAGGACCTAGAGTTTGTTCATTCGGTGCTGCAGAGTCATCCGCACTCTCCCGCCCGTTTGGGAGCTTTGGTATAATCCCCATGGTCCTTACGGAGTCCCAGCATCCACTTAGGACGTCAGAGAAAATAAGATTTTACTCACCGGTAAATCTATTTCTCGTAGTCCGTAGTGGATGCTGGGCGCCCATCCCAAGTGCGGATTGTCTGCAATACTTGTTTATAGTTATTGCCTAACTAAAGGGTTATTGTTGAGCCATCTGTTGAGAGGCTCAGTTATATTTCATACTGTTAACTGGGTATAGTATCACGAGTTATACGGTGTGATTGGTGTGGCTGGTATGAGTCTTACCCGGGATTCAAAATCCTTCCTATTTGTGTCAGCTCTTCCGGGCACAGTATCCTAACTGAGGTCTGGAGGAGGGTCTTAGTGGGAGGAGCCAGTGCACACCAGGTAGTCCTAAAGCTTTCTTTAGTTGTGCCCAGTCTCCTGCGGAGCCGCTAATCCCCATGGTCCTTACGGAGTCCCAGCATCCACTAAATTTATTTTTTTCTTCTGTGGGGAACTGATGGTGTGCCTTGAGAATTTTAAAATATTAGTTTTTTGTACAAAGAAGGAGTAGACCTTTACTTATCTTTAAAGGCCGGTAATTCTCTCACGTCCCACTTCCTTCTCAATAGTTTTCAATATGAATGATAATGGGCAGTATATATCCAATGTTCCAATGTCAAACCATGTAAAAGAATATATAAAACACAATCTAGTGTATTACCATTATAAAAATCTTTCAGTTATGGATAATAGATTCATTAATCTTAATTTCTAGTAAGTGTAGTCCACACATATATATAAAAACAATTTCTTTAATGCTAAAAAGTTGTTCCAATCATGGAATATAGTCCAATGGTCAGCACCCCGTCCTCTCCTCGTCTGGCATGTCTGCCACAAATCCTGGAAGAGGAGGCCATTATATTATGCCTTGACAAAGATCAACGATTTTGATCGAAACGCGTTGGATGACGGTGAGGATTTGTGGCAGACATACCAGACGAGGAGAGGATGGGGTGCTGACCATTGGAGCTGGTCTTCCCGGGACTGCTGAGACATCTGCACAGCTTTTATATAAGCGCCTCAAAATTTCCCAAATCTGGTAGGAAGCCACCCTCACAAATTATTGGATGTAAATGTGGATATATGCTATATCCCTATGCGACTGAACTATATTCCATGATTGGAACAACTTTTTAGCATTAAAGAAATTGTTTTTATATATATATGTGTGGACTACACTTACTAGAAATTAAGATTAATGAATCTATTATCCATAACTGAAAGATTTTTATAATGGTAATACACTAGATTGTGTTTTATATATTCTTTTACATGGTTTGACATTGGAACATTGGATATATACTGCCCATTATCATTCATATTGAAAACTATTGAGAAGGAAGTGGGACGTGAGAGAATTACCGGCCTTTAAAGATAAGTAAAGGTCTACTCCTTCTTTGTACAAAAAACTAAACTAGGAGAGCGCAGGAGATAAGATATCCAAATTTTACTAGTAACACGAGAGCTTCATTGGGGTTAAGGTAACACCCTTCATTGGATATCTATTCCCCTGCTGCTTGTGAGCGCATTTTCATGCAGGTGTAATCTTTTTACTATTTTACTGTTCAATTTTAAAATATATTGTCTGTGTGCCGCGAGTGAGAAAAAAATAAATAAATAAGAATTTACCTACCGATAATTCTATTTCTCGTAGTCCGTAGTGGATGCTGGGGACTCCGTAAGGACCATGGGGAATAGCGGCTCCGCAGGAGACTGGGCACATCTAAAGAAAGCTTTAGGACTATCTGGTGTGCACTGGCTCCTCCCCCCATGACCCTCCTCCAAGCCTCAGTTAGGATACTGTGCCCGGACGAGCGTACACAATAAGGAAGGATTTTGAATCCCGGGTAAGACTCATACCAGCCACACCAATCACACCGTACAACTTGTGATCTGAACCCAGTTAACAGCATGATAACAGAGGAGCCTCTAGAAAAGATGGCTCACTACAGCAATAACCCGATTTTTTTTTGGTAACAATAACTATGTACCAGTATTGCAGACAATCCGCACTTGGGATGGGCGCCCAGCATCCACTACGGACTACGAGAAATAGAATTATCGGTAAGTAAATTCTTATTTTCTCTAACGTCCTAAGTGGATGCTGGGGACTCCGTAAGGACCATGGGGATTATACCAAAGCTCCCAAACGGGCGGGAGAGTGCGGATGACTCTGCAGCACCAAATGAGAGAACTCCAGGTCCTCCTCAGCCAGGGTATCAATTTTGTAGAATTTTACAAACGTATTTGCTCCTGACCAAGTAGCTGCTCGGCAAAGTTGTAAAGCCGAGACCCCTCGGGCAGCCGCCCAAGATGAGCACACCTTCCTTGTGGAGTGGGCATTTACAGATTTTTGGCTGTGGCAGGCCTGCCACAGAATGTGCAAGCTGAATTGTACTACAAATCCAACGAGCAATAGTCTGCTTAGAAGCAGGAGCACCCAGCTTGTTGGGTGCATACAGGATAAACAGCGAGTCAGATTTCCTGACTCCAGCCGTCCTGGAAACATATATTTTCAGGGCCCTGACAACGTCTAGCAACTTGGGAGTCCTCCAAGTCCCTAGTAGCCGCAGGCACCACAATAGGTTGGTTCAGGTGAAACGCTGAAACCACCTTAGGGAGAAACTGAGGACGAGTCCTCAATTCCGCCCTGTCCGAATGGAAAATCAGATGAGGGCTTTTACAGGATAAAGCCGCCAATTCTGATACGCGCCTGACCCAGGCCAGGGCCAACAGCATGACCACTTTCCATGTGAGATATTTTAACTCCACAGATTTAAGTGGTTCAAACCAATGTGACTTTTGGAACCCAAAAACTACATTGAGATCCCAAAGTGCCACTGGAGGCACAAAAGGAGGCTGTATATGCAGTACCCCTTTTACAAACGTCTGAACTTCAGGGACTGAAGCTAGTTCTTTTTGGAAGAAAATTGACAGGGCCGAAATTTGAACCTTAATGGACCCCAATTTCAGGCCCATAGACACTCCTGTTTGCAGGAAATGTAGGAATCGACCCAGTTGAATTTCCTCCGTCGGGCCTTACTGGCCTCGCACCACGCAACATATTTTCGCCAAATGCGGTGATAATGTTTTGCGGTTACATCCTTTGATCAGGATAGGGATGACTTCATCCGGAATGCCTTTTTTCCTTCAGGATCCGGCGTTCAACCGCCATGCCGTCAAACGCAGCCGCGGTAAGTCTTGGAACAGACAGGGTCGTTGCTGGAGCAGGTCCCTTCTTAGAGGTAGATGCCACGGATCCTCCGTGAGCATCTCTTGAAGTTCCGGTTACCAAGTCCTTCTTGGCCAATCCGGAGCCACGAATATAGTGCTTACTCCTCTCCATCTTATCAATCTCAGTACCTTGGGTATGAGGCAGAGGAGGGAACACATACACTGACTGGTACACCCACAGTGTTACCAGAGCGTCTACAGCTATTGCCTGAGGGTCCCTTGACCTGGCGCAATACCTGTCGAGTTTTTCCCAACGGTTTATAATCATGTGGAAGACTTCTGGGTGAAGTCCCCACTCTCCCGGGTGGAGGTCGTGCTGAGGAAGTCTGCTTCCCAGTTGTCCACTACCGGAATGAATACTACTGACAGTGCTATCACATGATTTTCCGCCCAGCGAAGAATCCTTGCAGCTTCTGCCATTGCCCTCCTGCTTCTTGTGCCACCCTGTCTGTTTACGTGGGTGACTGCCGTGATGTTGTCCGACTGGATCAACACCGGCTGACCTTGAAGCAGAGGTCTTGCTAAGCTTAGAGCATTGTAAATGGCCCTTAGCTTCAGGATATTTATGTGAAGTGATGTCTCCAGGCTTGACCATAAGCCCTGGATATTCCTTCCCTGTGTGACTGCTCCCCAGCCTCGCAGGCTGGCATCCGTGGTCACCAGGACCCAGTCCTGAATGCCGAATCTGCGGCCCCTCTAGAAGATGAGCACTCTGCAACCACCACAGGAGGGACACCCTTGTCCTTGGTGACAGGGTTATCCGCTGATGCATCTGAAGATGCGACCCGGACCATTTGTCCAGCAGGTCCCACTGGAAAGTTCTTGCGTGGAATCTGCCGAATGGGATTGCTTCGTAGGAAGCCACCATTTTACCCAGAACCCTTGTGCATTGATGCACTGAGACTTGGCTCGGTTTTAGGAGGTTCCTGACTAGCTCGGATAACTCCCTGGCTTTCTCCCCCGGGAGAAACACCTTTTTCTGGACTGTGTCCAGGATCATCCCTAGGAACAGAAGACAAGTCGTCGGAACCAGCTGCGATTTTGGAATATTGAGAATCCAATCGTGCTGCCGCAACACTACCTGAGATAGTGCTACACCGACCTCCAACTGTTCCCTGGATCTTACCCTTATCAAGGAATCGTCCAAGTAAGGGATAACTAAAATTCCCTTCCTTCGAAGGAATATCATCATTTCGGCCATTACCTTGGTAAAGACCCGGGGTGCCGTGGACCATCCATATGGCAGCGTCTGAACTGATAGTGACAGTTCTGTACCATAAACCTGAGGTACCCTTGGTGAGAAGGGTAAATTTTGACATGAAGGTAAGCATCCTTGATGTCCCGAGACATCATGTAGTCCCCTTCTTCCAGGTTCGCAATCACTGCTCTGAGTGACTCAATCTTGAATTTGAACCTCTGTATGTAAGTGTTCAAAGATTTTAGATTTAGAATCGGTCTCACCGAGCCGTCCGGCTTCGGTACCACAGTGTGGAATAATACCCCGTTCCCTGTTGCAGGAGGGGTACCTTGATTATCACCTGCTGGGAATACAGCTTGTGAATGGCTTCCAAAACTGTCTCCCTGTCAGAAGGAGACATCGGTAAAGCCGACTTTAAGAAACGGCGAGGGGGAGACGTCTCGAATTCTAATTTGTACCCCTGAGATATCACCTGAAGGATCCAGGGGTCTACTTGCGAGTGAGCCCACTGCGCACTGAAATTCATTGAGACGGGCCCCCCACCGTGCCTGATTCTGCTTGTAAAGCCCCAGCGTCATACTGAGGGCTTGGCAGAGGCGGGAGAGGGTTTCTGTTCCTGGGAACTGGCTGATTTCTGCAGCCTTTTTCCTCTCCCTCTGTCACGGGGCAGAAATGAGGAACCTTTTGCCCGCTTGTCCACGAAAAGACTGCGCCTGATAATACGGCGTCTTCTCATGTTGAGAGGCGACCTGGGGTACAAACGTGGATTTCCCAGCTGTTGCCGTGGCCACCAGGTCTGAAAGACCGACCCCAAATAACTCCTCCCCTTACTAAGGCAATACTTCCAAATGCCGTTTGGAATACGCATCACCTGACCACTGACGTGTCCATAACCCTCTACTGGTAGAAATGGACAACGCACTTAGACTTGATGCCAGTCAGCAAATATTCCGCTGTGCATCACGCATATATAGAAATGCATCTTTTAAATGCTCTATAGGCAAAAATATACTGTCCCTATCTAGGGTATCAATATTTTCAGTCAGGGAATCCGACCACACCAACCTAGCACTGCACATCCAGGCTGAGGCGATTGCTGGTCGCAGTATAACACCAGTATGTGTGTAAATACATTTTAGGATACCCTCCTGCTTTCTATCAGCAGGATCCTTAAGGGCGGCCATCTCAGGAGAGGGTAGAGCCCTTACAAGCGTGTGAGCGCTTTATCCACCCTAGGGGGTGTTTCCCAACGCACCCTAACCTCTGGCGGGAAAGGATATAATGCCAATAACATTTTAGAAATTATCAGTTGTTATCGGGGGAAAACCACGCTTCATCACACACCTCATTTAATTTCTCAGATTCAGGAAAACTACAGGTAGTTTTTCCTCACCGAACATAATACCCCTTTTTGGTGGTACTCGTATTATCAGAAATGTGTAAAACATTTTTCATTGCCTCAATCATGTAACGTGTGGCCCTACTGGAAGTCACATTTGTCTCTTCACCGTCGACACTGGAGTCAGTATCCGTGTCGGCGTCTATATCTGCCATCTGAGGTAATGGGCGCTTTAGAGCCCCTGACGGCCTATGAGACGTCTGGACAGGCACAAGCTGAGTAGCCGGCTGTCTCATGTCAACCACTGTCTTTTATACAGAGCTGACACTGTCACGTAATTCCTTCCAACAGTTCATCCACTCAGGTGTCGACCCCCTAGGGGGTGACATCACTATTACAGGCAATCTGCTCCGTCTCCACATCATTTTTCTCCTCATACATGTCGACACAAATGTACCGACATACAGCACACACACAGGGAATGCTCTGATAGAGGACAGGACCCCACTAGCCCTTTGGGGAGACAGAGGGAGAGTTTGCCAGCACACACCAGAGCGCTATATATATACAGGGATAACCTTATATAAGTGTTTTTCCCCTTATACTGTAGCTGCTGTATCTTTAATACTGCGCGTAATTAGTGCCCCCCCTCTCTTTTTGAACCCTTTCTGTAGTGTAGTGACTGCAGGGGAGAGCCAGGGGAGCTTCCCTCCAACGGAGCTGTGAGGGAAAATGGCGCCAGTGTGCTGAGGAGATAGGCTCCGCCCCTTTTTCGCTGACTTTTCTCCTGCTTTTTTATGGATTCTGGCAGGGGTTAAAATTCATCCATATAGCCCTGGGGGCTATATGTGATGTATTTTCGCCAGCCAAGGTGTTTTTATTGCTGCTCAGGGCGCCCCCCCCTAGCGCCCTGCACCCTCAGTGACCGAAGTGTGAAGTGTGCTGAGGAGCAATGGCGCACAGCTGCAGTGCTGTGCGCTACCTTGTTGAAGACAGGACGTCTTCTGCCGCCGATTTTCCGGACCTCTTCTGCCTTCTGGCTCTGTAAGGGGGCCGGCGGCGCGGCTCTGGGACCCATCCATGGCTGGGCCTGTGATCGTCCCTCTGGAGCTAATGTCCAGTAGCCTAAGAAGCCCAATCCACTCTGCACGCAGGTGAGTTCGCTTCTTCTCCCCTTAGTCCAGGGGTGGCCAACCAGTCAAAGACAAAGAGCCAAAAAATCTTGATAGGTACGTCAAAGAGCCGACATCAAGCCGAAGGCGCGTGTGCAAAAATGGGGTGTGACCTTGTGCGTGCTAGACAACACCCCAGGTATAAAAGACAATGAAAATGCCAGATCCACATAAAATACATTTTAAAGCCAGAATCAACATAAAATACACTGAAAAAGACCCTTCCACATAAAATATTTGAAAAATCCAGATCCACATAAAATATATTAAAAAAGCCATATTCACATAATACACTTCAGCTCCTCCATGTGTCATTCCAACCAGCACCCTCCTGTATCACTCCAGCCAGCTCCCCCATGTGTCAATGTTTCACTCCAGCCAGCACCCTCCTGTGTCACTCCAGCCAGCTCCCCCATGTGTCACTCCAGTCAGCTCCCCATTGTGTCACTCCAGCCCACCCTCATATGTCACTCCAGCCAATACCCTCCTGTGTCACTCCAGTCAGCTCCCCATTGTGTCACTCCAGCCCACCCTCATATGTCACTACAGCTCAGTATCTGGCTCCCTCAGTTTTCAGTCAGCGTAGTGCTGCTGTGAGTCTGGTTGGTGTGCACCAGTTTCCAGGATCTGTTGTGGTCAGGTGACGGGAGCCACATTTGAATAAAGAAAGAGCCGCATGTGGCTCAAGAGCCACAGGTTGGCCACGGCTGCCTTAGTCCCTCGATGCAGTGAGCCTGTTGCCAGCAGGTCTCACTGAAAATAAAAAACCTAAACTAAAACTTTCACTAAGAAGCTCAGGAGAGCCCCTAGTGTGCACCCTTCTCGTTCGGGCACAAAGATCTAACTGAGGCTTGGAGGAAGGTCATGGGGGGAGGAGCCAGTGCACACCAGATAGTCCTAAAGCTTTCTTTAGATGTGCCCAGTCTCCTGCGGAGCCGCTATTCCCCATGGTCCTTACGGAGTCCCCAGCATCCACTTAGGACGTTAGAGAAAAAAAGGTTGAAAATCACTGAGTTATAGCTTCCAAAGTGCCCATCTGATAACACACTATGGTTGCCTAGATAATGGGGCAGATTTATTAAGCCTGGTGAAGTGATATGTGCAAGGTGATAACACACCAGCCAATCAGCTCCTGTCATTTTTCAAACCCAGCCAGGAACTTAGCAGGAGCTGATTAGCTGTGTGCTGTATCACCTTCCACTTTATCACTTCTCCAGGCTTAATAAATCTGCCCCAATGTGCTATATAATACACAATGGACATTCACCTGAAGGAAGCTCTAAGGCGAGTACGCAAGGACTTAGCAAACACAAGTCAACAATAATAAATAAAATGCGTATAGAACACATTGTAAATGAGGAGGTGCACACAGCAGGGGGGGGGGGGGGGGGGGGGGGGGGGGTGGAGGTTCTTTCTTGTGTCAATGCCCCTTGGCTATACTGTATGACTCTTTATAACTTCCCCATACAATACATGTGAACAGGTGCCTGCGTCTGACAATGGAGCTTTATTATAACCTCCCTGATCGACACTCCTCTGCAATGCCAAAAATAGCATTTGGATTGAAACCAAAACCTTTCTGGACAATTCCTTAACTGCTGTGTAGAAGTTCCAGTGTACCCGACCTCTGCAAAGCACTTCACAAGCTCCCTAATGGAAGTACAGAAGTGGAGATGACACCAGGTGCAGGGACGTGCAGTCAGGGGAGGCAGGAGAGGCAGTGCCTCCCCTGTCATTAATGATGAACATAATACAAAGAAGATACTTATGACACATATTATGTGTCAGAAGTATCTGCTTTATATTATGTTAATCATTTTAGGCATAAATACCTGTTTAAACTTCATTTCTGACATTGTCTGCGGCACCGAGAGCGGTGCCTCTCGCTCACCATTGTAAAGTCCGAAAGCAGGGGACGGTCGGGGGGCGGGGCCATGGTGAGGGCTGAAAAAGCCCATTAAAAAATGCACTGGAAGCGGCACCTATACGAGTGCCTCAGAGCAGCAGGGACGTGCTTTCAGCCATATGAAAGCACGCCCCTGTCACTGTGATTGGGCACTGGGCAGCAGCTGCAGCACTGACAGTGACCTGCATCCGTCTATCACTGTCAGTGCTGTACAGTGGGAGAGTAGGAGAGAGATCGTGTCTGCTGCAGTGTGTCAGTGCATGTAAGTGTTTAGTTACAGTACACTCACACACACTGTCACACAGTTTACTCTACATCTCCCTATATTGCTGTCCAGGTCTTTCATTAACTCAATAGCGCTGCACCCGCAGCGCTATTAAGTTAATGGATGGAAGCCCTGGACAGCAATATTATATTAACGTTCTCCCCCCCCCCCCCCCCCTCTCCTCCGTTCCACACAATAGAGGTTTAAATGTATTTTATAAAAAAGATCCACAGCACACACACAGATGGTTAATGCCTGCTCATCACGTTCGATGAGCAGGCACACTTTGCTGTGTGAGACCCGGCATAGAGGGCGGTAGCGGGCGGAGGCGGCTGCGGTGTCTGTTTTTTAAAATTGTTTTAAAATCCGTGTGCGGCTTGCGCTAATCGGGAGCCGGCTCCGGCCCCGGCCCCATCGTTCCCTCAGTAGTCATTCATTACACAGTCACAGTCAGAGAGGCTCGGAAGCCGGGAGGGTAAGCCCCGCCTCCTACCCGCACAGCTCAGTCTAATTGATGGTGGCTTCCTAAAGCCGGCGCTTGGCACTACACTGTCTATTCTCCTCTCAGCGAGCTGTACCGCACCGCACCGCACCACCAGCGTGAGGCAGTGATCCCTGGAGCACCTCACAAACACCAACCTGCCAGATCCCAGCAGCAGCCGGAGCGGAGGGGTGGCTCAGCAGGCTGCTGTGTAATAGTGCAGTGCAGTGCTGGAGCCAGTGTGCAGGGCCAGGCATTGACAGGAGCAGCAACCCGAGGTCAGTGCTCCCTGGCCAGTGTCCCCCACCATTTACTGCCCCCCCATCCCAGTGTCTCCCACCCTGCCCAGTGTCCCCCATCATTACTGACCCCCTCCCAGTGTCTCCCACCCTGAACAGTGTCCCCCATCATTACTGCCCCCCATCCCAGTGTCTCCCACCCTGCCCAGTGACCCCCACCATTACTGCCCCCATCTTAGTGTCTCCCACCCTGCCCAGTGTCCCCCATCATTACTGCCCCCCATCCCAGTGTCTCCCACCCTGCCCAGTGACCCCCACCATTACTGCCCCCCATCCCAGTGTCTCCCACCCTGCCCAGTGTCCCCCACCATTTACTGCCCCCCTCATCCCAGTGTCTCCCACCCTGCCCAGTGTCCCCCATCATTACTGCCCCCCATCCCAGTGTCTCCCACCCTGCCCAGTGTCCCCCATCATTACTGCCCCCCATCCCAGTGTCTCCCACCCTGCCCAGTGACCCCCACCATTACTGCCCCCATCTCAGTGTCTCCCACCCTGCCCAGTGTCCCCCATCATTACTGCCCCCCATCCCAGTGTCTCCCACCCTGCCCAGTGACCCCCACCATTACTGCCCCCCCATCCCAGTGTCTCCCACCCTGCCCAGTGTCCCCCACCAATACTGCCCCTCCATCCCAGTGTCTTCCACCTTGCCCAGTGTCCCCCACCATTACTGCCCCCCATCCCAGTGTCTCCCACCCTGCCCAGTTTCCCTCACCATTACTGATCCCCCCCCATCCCAGTGTCCCCCACCATTACTGACCCCCCATCCCAGTGTCTCCCACCCTGCCCAGTGACCCCCACCATTACTGCCCCATCTCAGTGTCTCCCACCCTGCCCAGTGTCCCCCATCATTACTGCCCCCCATCCCAGTGTCTCCCACCCTGCCCAGTGACCCCCACCATTACTGCCCCCCTATCCCAGTGTCTCCCACCCTGCCCAGTGACCCCCACCATTACTGCCCCCCCATCCCAGTGTCTCCCACCCTGCCCAGTGTCCCCCACCAATACTGCCCCTCCATCCCAGTGTCTTCCACCCTGCCCAGTGTCCCCCACCATTACTGCCCCCCCATCCCAGTGTCTCCCACCCTGCCCAGTTTCCCTCACCATTACTGCTCCCCCCCATCCCAGTGTCCCCCACCATTACTGACCCCCCATCCCAGTGTCTCCCACCCTGCCCAGTGTCCCCCACCATCACTGCCCCCCCATCCTAGTGTCTCCCACCCTGCCCAGTGTCCCCCACCATTACTGCCCCCCCCCATCCCAGTGTCTCCCACCCTGCCGGCCCAGTGTCTCCTCCTTTCCCTTCCCAACCAGCCCACTGCACTTCTCTCACTGCTCCTGCACCTAGAAAGCCCCCATCCAGTATAGTCACAGTGTCCACACTCTATCTCTCCACATATCTTGCTCTCTCTCTCTCTTCTTAAACGTCTATCGGCAGCTCCCATCTCGCTTCTTGCACCTGTCTACGGTCTCTCTCTCCCCTTTGTTGTTGGCCCCCTTTGGCTTTCTTCTATCTCTGAACTGCAACACAAACCTATCACAGCGGGGGGATGTCCACTGCCAGCTCCCACTAAAAGAAAAGTATAGGTCTGTCCCTGCTGGCGCTGCATTTTGGGGGACGATTCTGCTAATCTCCAGCCTCCACTGCCAGTAGCAGCTCTCTCAGAAGCAGTGTGTCTGCTGGGAAACCTGCTGCTGGTGGCGGAGGCTGGAGACTAGCAAAATCGATCCCCACGCTGCCCGAGAGGAGGCTCCAGTATCTGCCCCCACTGCAGAAGTGAAGGTAGGACCTGCACTTCTGCTGCCACTTCATGGGCGTGCGAGGGAAGGAGGCACAAACACAGCAGGCACAACCAGGGGCAGTGATGACAGGATATAGTGCTATGGATTGTTTGAGGAAGGGGGGCCCCAAATTGGTGCCTTGCTTAGGGCCCCATGAGATCTAAATCCGCCCCTGCCTGGGCGGCGGCGGGCATCGACAGTGGCGGGAGGCGGCAGGCCTGGATCATGGATCCAGTCCCTGTCAGGCGCTTATATTGTCTGTGTACCTTTCTGTGCATTCTCATTGTGTGTCATTATTATTATTTTAAGTACAGTGACTTTTTATTCTTTAAATTCAATATACAGTACATGTAATTTTTGTTCGGTGTTTTGTGTATATATATATATATATATATATATATATATATTCACATTCATTTACAACAGTGCCTCCCCAGTCATTGACCTCACCGCACGTCACTGACCAGGTGTGCAGCCTAAACCTGGTCCAGAGTCTCCACACCATAAAACTCCCACTCTGCAAGGTACTGACTCTCTGATCCGTTGGCAGCTATAGCATTGGCACGTCTGCCTATTGAGCGTCAAGGTCTCGCAGCATCGGACCAGGGTAGTCCAAGGGCAATTCACCTTCCACAGTAATGTGAGAAGCCAAGTGACACTAACCCAGGTACACAGCTTTGATGTGGGAGTCTAGCTTTGATCAGGCAGCCCCATCGGCTCCTCTTAGTCATGGTCCTGGAGGTACTAATTAGAAACCCATTCAATATTTTACCCACCTCCCCAAATATAGTATCAGTGCCCAATAAAAACACACCACCAATTTACTGCACCCCAGTTGCTGTGAATTGCTTCCATTTTTAACAGTCTACCCACAATGCTTCCATGATGCCTTGGGTGTGTGGGGTGCACTGGGTCACAGTCAGAGAAGGGACTATAGCTGCTGCTGGGAGACTCTTCATAATCCACTAGTTGCCTGTCATGTATCACACACCGCCCTCTGCTGGCGATGCTAGAAGCAGTCGGGAGGGCAGTACAGTGGTCATGTGGGGTACTGTACAGGTTGGGGAACAAGGGACAACAACTGTACAACTTTTACAGAGTTCTTAGTTGAAGATAGAACAATTTAAATGACAAATGACCGGCACATACTGCTTCTACCAATCGGCACCGTAATGGTGGAATTCTCCCAAAGGAATAACAGGAAGTAGATTTATGATTTAAAGCAGTGAATCCCAACCTCAGTCCTCAAGTACCCCCAAAAGTTCATGTTTCTCCTTCATCCACTAGGGGACACTGGAGAGCAGTTGCAGTGGGGATACAGTAGGCAGTAAGCGGGAGCTGGCACTTTCAATTTTATCAATGTGACTAACTCCTCCCCTACTATGTCCCCCCTCCAAGCCAGTCTTTTTATTGTGCCCAAGGGAGCTGGAACACTCTTGGGCTTCTCCTGAAGCATTATTATTTTTTATTTTTTTTGCAAAAACAGACTGGCAACTTCTGTCTCCATCGTTGGAGCTGCCAGCGAGGCTTCTATCGCAGCAGCTTGGGCTGGATCCCTGGCTGTAGAGATGCTGGCTCTCTGGAGGTCTGACCGGACACCGCTGCTCGGGTCGGGGTCGCTCCTTCAGCCTCACGGGAAGCAGCGCGGCAGTGGTAAGTATGTACCCCGGCTAGCAGACGGCGGGGTATTTACACTCTGCTCACTCCGTTAGCGAATACTGCTAGCGCTGCTATGTTTGAAATAGACACCATAGCAGGGGGCGGAGCTTACTCCCGGCTTGGACTCTCAGCGGCCCTGGCGTCTCAGGCAGCGTGCACTGGCGGCCATTTTACAGGCTCGCTACAGGAGAAGCATCAAGAGTTTACTGCACAACATCCCAGGCACTGTGAGCATTTCAGTGGGGTGTTTGTTGGACAGTTTGGGGAGTGTGTGAGGCACCTGTAGATTACAGTAAGAACGTGCCTGGTGCTGTACCATAGAGTGCAGGGCTTACAGGGTGGGTGTAACTACACTCCCTTACTATCCTCCCTTCTGTCTGTTATTCTTACTTTTCTTTTCCTAACAGTGTGTGTGTCTGTGGGAAAGTGCTGACATTGCAGGAAAAGGGTCTAAAGCAGCACAAAGTTTTCACATGTGAAAAATGTGCTGCAAAGTTCACACAGGGTCAGTCAGAAAATTCCCTGTTATGTGAGGATTGTGAGTCTGAGCCATCTGGTCAACCCTCACAGCAGCTGCAGGACGCTCCTGTTTGGACTACTCAGTTTACGGAGGTAATGTCTCTGTTAACCAAGGAACTGGAGGCTTCTTGTCAAGATAGAGAAGCTTTCAGCAGCTTGTTCCGATTCATGAGCCTGAACCAGCATGGGCTCGGTCCCTGGCAAGATCAGTTGAGGGGCTCTCTAAGCAATGATCCTTTCCCAAACCCCGTCCTTAATTTCACCTTCCTAGGTTTCAAAAAAGAGCTGTTGCTAACCTCTGTGTTACACTACTCTGACGATGATATGCCTCTATTGGAGGAGGCGGAAGATGTACAGGATTCAGATGACGAACAGGGTTATGAGGTATCTGAACCAGTGGCTCAGGGTATCGAGGCTCTTATTACAGCCATTTGTTTGGTGTTAAAGGTTGAAGAGCTGGAACAGGACACTTCACGTCTTTCGAGGTTCGGCACCAACCAAAAATTGACAGCGACCTATCCAGTTTCGGATGAACTGGATGCTCTCCTGAGGGCAGCCTGGAAACACCCGGATGCAAAATTTCAGGTATCAAAAAAAAATTGTCTTCCTATCCTTTTCCCGCAGATAGCAGTAAACGATACAAGACCCCTCGTGTCTCGTCTGTCCAAAAAGACTGTTCTGACGGTTCCAGGAACAACCTCGCTAAAGGAACAGTCAGATAGAAAGTTGGAGACTACCTTGAAGATGATTTACTTGGCAGCAGGGGTTTTACATCGCCCGGCGCAGGTAGGTTGTTGGGTCAACAAGGCTATGGAAGCCTGGGCAGAACATCTGTCCTCAGGTTTGCGTGACGATTTGCCTCCTGATCAGCTGATACCTTTGGCAGAACATATTCGCGAATAAGCGTTATATCTTTGTGAGGCCTCCAAGGACATCTGTATCCTCGGAGCCAGAATTTCAGCTTTTCCATCTTGGCCTGCAGAGCTCTCTGGCTACGGCAGTGGCAGGCGGATACTGAATCCAAGAGGACAGCAAAGGTGATGCCATTTACGGGAGAGGTTATGTTCGGTAAGGATCTTGATACCTGGATTTCTCAAGCCACTGGAGGTAAGTCGACTTATCTTCCCACTGCTGCTCCAGCTCCTCGACTGAACTATACGGGTCCTTTTGTGCCCCTTCCAGGTTTCGAGGACAGGGAAGGAGCTTCCGTCACCTGTGGCTCTCAAGGTAGAGGCAGAGGTTCAATGGCCTCAGCCTAGCCAGATGGTAACTTTTCTACCACACCCACTGCATAACGGGCTTCCTTCTCACCTGGGGGACCCCATAGTGGGAGCTCCTCTGTGGGATTTCAAGGAGGTCTGCGTACAATCTTGTCCAGATGCTTGGTCAGGGATCTCATCACTTACGGTTACAAACTCTATTTTCAAATACAACCACCTCAACGTTCCTTCACCACAGGTTTACAGAAGGGTCGTCTTGCAGGCGGCGGTACAAAAACTCTTGTCTGCAAGAGTGCTGCTCCCTGTTCACTCACATCAACGGAAACAGGGCTATTACTCAAGCCTGTTTATCGTACCAAAGCCGGACGGCTTGGCCAGGCCAATTCTGAACTTAAAGGATCTCAATCCTTTTTTGAGAATGTTCAGATTCAAAATGGAGTCCCTTCAGTCTGTTATTGCCGGTTTGGAACTGAACGAGTTCATGGCGTCCTTGGACATCAATGATGCCTACTTACATGTTCCCATTAGGCCTCCACCCAGGCTTTTCTCCGGTTCGCTATACAGGACGTTTATTTCTAATTCCAGGCCTTTCCGTTCGGTCTCTCTTCAGCCCCCAGAGTGTTCACAAAAAATAAGAATTTACTTACCGATAATTCTATTTCTCATAGTCCGTAGTGGATGCTGGGAACTCCGTAAGGACCATGGGGAATAGCGGCTCCGCAGGAGACTGGGCACAAATAGAAAGCTTTAGTACTACCTGGTGTGCACTGGCTCCTCCCCCTATGACCCTCCTCCAAGCCTCAGTTAGGATACTGTGCCCGGACGAGCGTACACAATAAGGAAGGATTTTGAATCCCGGGTAAGACTCCTACCAGCCACACCAATCACACCGTATAACTTGTGATCTGAACCCAGTTAACAGTATGATAAACAGAGGAGCCTCTAGAAAAGATGGCTCACTACAACAATAACCCGATTTAGTTAACAATAACTATGTACAAGTATTGCAGACAATCCGCACTTGGGATGGGCGCCCAGCATCCACTACGGACTATGAGAAATAGAATTATCGGTAAGTAAATTCTTATTTTCTCTGACGTCCTAGTGGATGCTGGGAACTCCGTAAGGACCATGGGGATTATACCAAAGCTCCCAAACGGGCGGGAGAGTGCGGATGACTCTGCAGCACCGAATGAGAGAACTCCAGGTCCTCCTCAGCCAGGGTATCAAATTTGTATAATTTAGCAAACGTGTTTGCCCCTGACCAAGTAGCTGCTCGGCAAAGTTGTAAAGCCGAGACCCCTCGGGCAGCCGCCCAAGATGAGCCCACCTTCCTTGTGGAATGGGCTTTTACAGATTTAGGCTGTGGCAGGCCTGCCACAGAATGTGCAAGCTGAATTGTACTACAAATCCAACGAGCAATAGTCTGCTTAGAAGCAGGAGCACCCAGCTTGTTGGGTGCATACAGGATAAACAGCGAGTCAGATTTTCTGACTCCAGCCGTCCTGGAAACGTATATTTTCAGGGCCCTGACTACGTCCAGCAACTTGGAGTCCTCCAAGTCCCTAGTAGCCGCAGGTACCACAATAGGTTGGTTCACATGAAAAACTGCTACCACCTTAGGAAGGAATTGGGAACGAGTCCTCAATTCCGCCTTATCCATATAAAATACAGATAAGAGCTTTTGACAAAGCCGCCAATTCTGATACACGCCTGGCCGACGCCAAGGCCCACAGCATGAACACTTTCCCCGTGAGGTATTATAGCTCCACGGATTTAAGTGGCTCAACTCAATGCGACTTCAGGAAATCCAACACTACGTTGAGATCCCACGGTGCCACTGGAGGCACAAACGGGGGCTGACTATGCAGCACTCCCTTAACAAAAATCTGAACTTCAGGCAGTGAAGCCAGTTCTATTTTGGAAGAAATTCGATAGAGCCGAAATCAGGACCTTAATGGAACCCAATTTTAGGCCCATAGTCACCTCTGACTTGTAGGAAGTGCAGAAATTGACCTAGCTGAAATTCCTCCTTTGGGGCCGTACTGGGCTCACAGCACGCAACATATTTCCGCCATATGCGGTGATAATGGTTTGCGTTCACTTCTTTCCCAGCTTTAAAAAGCGTAGGGATAACTTCCTCCGGAATGCCTTTTTCCTTCATGATCCGGCGTTCAACCGCCATGCCGTCAAATGCAGCCGCGGTAAGTCTTGGAACAGACAGGGCCCCTGCTGCAGCAGGTCCTGTCTGAGCTGCAGAGGCCATGGGTCCTCTGAGATCATTTCTTGGAGTTCTGGGTACCAAGCTCTTCTTGGCCCCCCGGAACAATGAGTATAGTTCTTATTCCTCTCCTTCTTATTATTCTCATTACCCTGGGTATGAGAGGCAGAGAAGGGAACACATACACCTACTGGTACACCCACGGTGTTACCAGAGCGTCCACAGCTATCGCCTGAGGGTCCCTTGACCTGGCGCAATATCTTTGTAGCTTTTTGTTGAGGCGGGACGCCCTCCTGTCCACCTGTGGCCTTTCCCCACGGTGTACAATCATTTGGAAAACTTCTGGATGAAGTCCCCACTCTCCCGGGTGGAGGTTATATCTGCTGAGAAAGTCTGCTTCTCAGTTGTCCACTCCAGGAATGAACACTGCTGACAGTGCTAACACAAGATTTTCCGCCCATCGGCGAATACTTGTGGCTTCTGTCATCGCCATCCTGCTTCTTGTGCCGCCCTGTCGGTTTACATGAGCGACCGCCGTGATGTTGTCTGACTGGATCAGCACCGGCCGGTGTTGAAGCAGGGGTCTAGCCTGACTTAGGGCATTGTAAATGGCCCATAGTTCCAGAACATTTATGTGTAGGGAAGTCTCCTGACTTTTCCATAGGCCTTGGAAGTTTCTTCCCTGTGTGACTGCCCCTCAGCCTATGAGCACTCTGCAGTCACCACCACAGCGATACCCTGGCCCTTGGAGACAGGGTTATCTGCCGATGCATCTGAGGATGCGACCCGGACCACTTGTCCAACAGATCCCTTGCATGGGAATTGACGAATGGAAATTCTTCGTAAGAAGCTACCATCTTTTCCAAGGCTCGCGTGCATTGATGCACCGATACCTGTATTTGTATTCGGAGGTCTCCGTCTAGAGACGCCAACTCCTTGGACTTCTTCTCCGGGAGAAACCCATTTTAACCTGTTCTGTGTGCAGAACGATATCCAGGAACAGTAGACGCGTCGTAGGAACCAGCTGCGACTTTGGAATATTCAGAATCCAGCCGTGCTGTCGTAGCACTTCCCGAGATAGTGCTACTCCGACGAACAACTGCTCCCTGGACCTCGCCTTTATAAGGAGATCGTCCAAGTACGGGATAAGTACTTCGGCCATTACCTTGGTAAATACCCTCAGTGCCGGGGACAGACCAACGGCAACGTCTGGAATTGGTAATGACAATCCTGTACCACAATTTTGAGGTACACCTGGTGAGGAGGGTAAATAGGGACATGCAGGTAAGTATCCTTGATGTCCAGTGATACCCTGAAATTTTCCAGGCTTGCAATAATCGCCCTGAGCGATTCCATTTTGAACTTGAACCTTCGTATATAAGTGTTCAAGGATTTCAATTTTAGAATGGGTCTCACCGAACCGTCTGGTTTCGGTACCACAACATTTTGGAATAGTAACCCCGGCCTTGTTGAAGGAGGGGTACCTTGATTTCACCTGCTGGAAGTACAGCTTGTGAATTTTCGCCAGTACTACCTTTCCGAGGGCAGCAGGCAAGGCTGATGTGAAGGCAACGGAGAGGGGGAGTCGTCTCGAACTCCAGCCTGTATCCCTGTGATACTACTTGCAGAACCTAGGGATCCATCTGTGGGCAAGCCCACTGGTCCCTGCAGTTCCCGAGACGCGCCCCCACCGCACCTGTCTCCACCTGTGGAGCCCCAGCGTCATGCGGTGGACTCAGAGGAAGCGAGGGAAGAGATTTGATCCTGGGAACTGGCTGACTGGTGCAGCTTTTTCCTTCTTCCCTTGTCTCTGTGTAGAAAGGAAGCGCCTTTGACCCGCTTGCTTTTCTGAAGCCGAAAGGACTGTACCTGAAAATACGGTGCTTTCTTAGGCTTTTGTGAGGAAACCTGAGCTAAAAAAATTTCTTCCCAGCTGTTGCTGTGGATACGAGGTCCCAGAGACCATCCCCAAACAATTCCTCACCCTTATAAGGCAGAATCTCCATGTGCCTTTTAAATGCAGCATCACCTGTCCACTGCCGGGTTTCTAATACCCTCCTGGCAGAATGGACATTGCATTAATTCTGGATGCCAGCCGGCAAATATCCCTCTGTGCATCCTTTATATATATGACAACGTCTTAAATATGCTCAATGTTAGCAAAACATTATCCCTGTCTTAGCGTATTAATATTATCTGACAGGGTATCAGACCACGCTGCAGCAGCACTATTTATGCTGAGGTAATAGCAGGCTTCAGTGTATAACCTGAGTGTGTAATTACAGACTTCAGGATCGCCTCCTGCTTTTTATCAGCAGGTTCCTTCAAGGTGACCGTATCCTAAGACGGTAGTGTCACCCTTTGACAAACGTGTGAGCGCCTTATCCACCCCAAGGGATATCTCCCAACGTGACCTATCCTCTGGCGGGAAAGGGTACGCCATCAGTAACTTTTTAGAAATCACCAGTTTCTTATCGGGGGAAACCACGCTTCTTTTCACACTTCATTCATTCATCTGATGGGGGAACAAAACACTGGCTGCTTTTTCTCCCCAAAAATAAAACCCTTTTTATGTGGTACTTGGGTTCATGTCAGAAAATGCGTAACACATTTTTAATTGCCGAAATCATGTAACGGATGTTCCTAGTGGATTGTGTATATGTCTCAACCTCGTCGACACTGGAGTCAGACTCCGTGTCGACATCTGTGTCTGCCATCTGAGGTAACGGGCGTTGTTTGAGCCCCTGATGGCCTTTGAGACGCCTGGGCAGGCGCGGACAGAGCAGCCGGCTGTCCCACAGCTGTTACGTCATCCAGCCTTTTATGTAAGGAGTTGACACTGTCGGTTAATATCTTCCACCTATCCATCCACTCTGGTGTCGGCCCCACAGGGGGCGACATCCCATTTATCGGCCTCCGCTCCGCCTCCACGTATCCAACATGTCGACACAGCCGTACCGACACACAGCACACACACAGGGAATGCTCTGATAGAGGACAGGACCCCACTAGCCCTTTGGGGAGACAGAGGGAGAGTATGCCAGCACACACCAGAGCGCTATATATATATATATATATATATATATATATATATATACAGGGATAACCTTATATAAGTGTTTTTCCCTTTATAGCTGCTGTATTGTTATACTGCGCCTAATTAGTGCCCCCCTCTCTTTTTTAACCCCTTTCTGTAGTGTAGTAACTGCAGGGGAGAGCCAGGGAGCTTCCCTCCAACGGAGCTGTGAAAGAAAATGGCGCCTGTGTGCTGAGGAGATAGGCTCCGCCCCCTTCTCGGCGGCCTTTCTCCCGCTTTTTGTGAAAATCTGGCAGGGGTTAAAATTCATCCATATAGCCCAGGAGCTATATGTGATGTATTTTTAGCCAGCCAAGGTGTTTCTATTGCTGCTCAGGGCGCCCCCCCCTAGCGCCCTGCACCCTCAGTGACCGGAGTGTGAAGTGTGCTGAGAAGCAATGACGCACAGCTGCAGTGCTGTGCGCTACCTTGTGGAAGACAGGATGTCTTCTGCCGCCGATTTGCCGGACTCTTCTTGCTTCTGGCTCTGTAAGGGGGCCGGCGGCGCGGCTCTGGGACCGAGCTCCAAGGCTGGGCCTGTGAGCGGTCCCTCTGGAGCTAATGGTGTCCAGTAGCCAAGAAGCCCAATCCACTCTGCACGCAGGTGAGTTCGCTTCTTCTCCCCTTAGTCCCTCGATGCAGTGAGCCTGTTGCCAGCAGGTCTCACTGAAAATAAAAAACCTAAACTAAAACTTTCACTAAGAAGCTCAGGAGAGCCCCTAGTGTGCACCCTTCTCGTTCGGGCACAAAAATCTAACTGAGGCTTGGAGGAGGGTCATAGGGGGAGGAGCCAGTGCACACCAGGTAGTACTAAAGCTTTCTATTTGTGCCCAGTCTCCTGCGGAGCCGCTATTCCCCATGGTCCTTACGGAGTTCCCAGCATTCACTAGGACGTCAGAGAAATCATGGCAGTCATGATGGCCCTACTTCGAGTGCAGGGAGTGACGATTGTCCCCGATGTGGACGATCTGCTGCTGAAGGCCCACTCTGCAGACCAGTTGCTTCAAAATATCCGGATAACCCAAGACCACCTGATTCGGCATGGGTGGATCCTGAACTTCCCGAAGTCTCATTTATGCCCCTCGCAACGGTTACTGTTCTTGGGGATGATCCACGACACGGTCCGTCAGAAGGTTTTTCTTCCTCAGGACAAGATCCCCTCTCCTCAGATGTTGGTGAGGTTGGTCCTTCGACCCCATCGGGTATCTGTGTACCCACGTCGAGGCCCTTCCATACAGACGGTTCCACTCCAGGCCCTTCCAGCTGTGTCTCCTACATCAGTGGTCCGGGACTCATCTATTTCTTCATCAGTGGGTGACGTTGTCTCCAAAGGCACGGTTGTCTCTCCTCTGGTAGCTAAATTCAACTCATCTGTTAGAAGGAAAATGGTTCGGCGTTTGGGATTGGACTCTCCTCACCACAGACGCAAGCCTGGGAGGGTGGGGGGCTGTGATCCTGGACCACCGGTTTCAGGGGCGCTGGTCATCCCACGAATCTGCTCTCCCGATAAACATACTCGAATTGCAGGCTGTGTACAACGCCCTACTTCAGGCAGATCACCTGCTTCGCGGTCGGGCAGTCAGAGTTCAGTCCGACAATGTCACGACGGTGGCATACATCAACCGTCAGGGCGGCACTCGCAGCCGTGCGGCGATGAGAGAGGTCACAAACATCCTCCTCTGGGCAGAGGAATACGCTCTGGTCTTGTTGGCAATCTTCATTACTGGGGTAGAAAATTGGGAAGCCAATTATCTCATCCGCCAGGACATGCACCCAGGAGAGTGGACACTCAATCCCCAGGTGTTTCGTCAGCTGGTCCGCCGGTGGGGCAGACCCCAGATCGACCTCATGGCGTCACGTCTGAACCATCAACTGCCTCTTAACTACTCTCGGACAAGAGACCCGGCGGCAGCAGCCGTGGATGCCCTCACAGCTCCTTCGAACTTCCAGTTCGTTTATCTCTTTCCTCCTTTTCCGTTACTACCTCGGGTTCTGCAAGGCATTAAGAGAGAAAATGCGCTGGTCCTCCTACTGGCTCAGGATTGGCCGCGCAGGACTTGGTACGTGGCCCTACACCTGTTGTCCGTAGCGGAGCCTTGGCCCCTGCCACTACAGGACGATCTACTATAACAGGGTTCTTCTCTTTATCCAGATTTAAGGGCCCCATGCACTAACGCAACATGTCTGACTGTCATGTCGCAGGTGGTCACCCCAGGCAGCCTCCCGGGCGGCAGAATCACCCAAGATACATCGTATGCTGTCCTTTTGCATACAATGTATTTTGGCAGATCCCAGCCATGCCTGCGGGGTCAGACATGATCGTTAGTGCAGCATGGTAAATCTGGAGGATCCGATGCTCACGGGAAGGCGCATCGGATCGGAAACACCTCCAAAATGCCCGATTTCATCCGATATATCGGGCCAAATGCCTGAAAGCGGATTAAATTGGGCACTATCGTTCTAGTGTATGTGGCCCTTTACGCAGAATACGTTTGATGGTGTGGCTGTTGAGAAGGCCATCTTGAGGAGGAAGGGGATTACTCGTATAGTTGTACCTACTATACTCCGAGCTCAGAAATTAGTCACATCGTCTCACTATTACCGCATTTGAAAAGCTTATGTGGCCTGGTGTGAACGACGAGAGTTTTTCACCTTTGTTTTCTGCAGGGCTGAGACTGGTTTCGCTTAAGGTTCAGGTCTATGCTCTTTCTGTTTTCTTCCAGAAGAAATTAGCCTTGCTGGCGGAAGTTTAGACCTTCCTTCAAGGAGTTCTCTGAATACAACCTCCCTTTTGCCCTCAGACGGCTCCATGGGACCCTCAACCTGGTCCTCTCTTTTCTACAGTCTCCGTTATTTGAGCCTCTGGAGTCGGTGGAGATTAAATATCTCACCTAGAAAGTGGTCCTTCTCCTGGTTCTGGCTTCGGCCAGACGGGTGTCGGAACTTGGGGCTCTCTTGCTGACTGCCTTACCTGGTGTTCCAGGAGGATAGAGCTGAGCTTTGTACTCGCATGTCGTTTCTCCCAAAGGTGGTGTCCGATTTTTACATCAATCAGCCGCTTGTGGTTCCAGCCCTCTCGGCGGATTCACCGGATTCCAAGTCTTTGGATGTTGTCAGGACGCACAGGATCTATGTAGACAGGACTTCTGCTATTCGGAAGTCTGATTCCTTATTTGTTCTGTACGATGCTGCCTGTCCCGGATGGCTGGCTTCCAAGCAGACGTTAGCCCGTTGGATTCGTCTGACCAACAGACAAGCTTATTTGGCAGTTTCTCGAGAACCTCCGTCTTCCATTTCGGTGCACTGTACCCGCTCTGTGGGACCCTCATGGGCGGCTACCCGCGGGGTTTCCATTACTATTTTATGTTGCGCTGCCACTTGGTCGGGCCGACATACATTTATCAGGTTTTACAGGTTTGATACTTTTACGGCCTCTGCATCGGTTTGGCCGGGCAGTTCTGCAGGACTCTCAGCGCTCTCCTTCCCGTCATGGGAGCTCTGGGATGTCCCCACTATAACTGCTCTCCAGTGTTCCCTAGTAGATGAAGGAGAAATCAGGATTTTGGTACTTACCGATAAATCCCTTACTCAGATTCCACAGGGGACATTGGACGCCCACCCAGCGCTGTTTTCCTGCCTACTTCAATTCTCTGTTTGCTTGCCACTGAGTGACTGCTCATTTTATTCATGTTCACCTTCACTAGAGTTGTTTGTTCACAAGTTTCCTTGGAGTTATCTTGTTTTAGGTGACTTAATTAACCTCCTCTGCTTTAACATTGGTTTCTTCCAGCTCTCCTCGGGCACAGTTTTAGTAGATTGGCTTGGATGGGGATATAGTAGGGGAGGAGTTAGTCACACTGATAAAATTGAATTCAAGTCCCAGCTCCCGGTTACTGCCTACTATATCCCCACTGTAACTGCTCTCCAGTGTCCCCTGTGGAATCGGAGAAAGGGATTTATCGGTAAGTACCAAAATCCTGATTTTCCAGGTCACCTAGCAGTCGAACAGGTGTAGTCATTACTCACGGACACATTTTAAAAGACCCACAGGTGGAGCAAATTATTTCACTTGCAGTCCTGTCAGAAGACCTGGAGAACATGAACTGTTGGAGGTACTTGAGGACCACGGTTGGGAACCACTGATTTAAAGAAAACAAAACCCTGTAAAGAATCCCTTCCTCTTCCATCTGCAACTGATGACCCCATGTCCTCTGCAGGGTCCTTCATTGCCAAATAAACCTCTCACCCTCCATTCCCTTTATTAATAAAGTTACCCAGCTCTGAGCGGTATCTGGTTGATAGATATAACTAAAGGGTCTAGAGACGGTCAATATAGTCAAAAAGTTGACAATACTTAAGGTTGACAGGTACAAATGGTCAACATGTTAATGGTGGACAAGTTTTGAGGGTTTTTTTTCCATATATTTCTCAACTTTTACTGGATTTACCATCCAGGTGGACTACAATTGCAAATAGTAAGTTGTGCTGAGCGTCAACAGTTGCTATAATTGTGGTCACATATAATAAAACATAAAAAAATCCCCCCCCCCCCCCCCCCCAATTCAAGCTGCCCTTTAGCACCTGTCAACCTTTTGACCGTTGACCTAATGACTGTATCTAATTAGTGTAGGTCTTCTATATCACACCCAATTCTTTTTTCTCTTACGTCCTAGAGGATGCTGGGGACTCCGTAAGGACCATGGGGTATAGATGGGCTCCGCAGGAGACATGGGCACTATAAAGAACTTTTAGTATGGGTGTGCACTGGCTACTCCCTCTATGCCCCTCCTCCAGACCTCAGTTAGATTTTGTGCCCAGAGGAGATAGGGTGCATTACAGGGAGCTCTCCTGAGTTTCTCTGTTTAAAGAATTTTGTTAGGTTTTTTATTTTCAGGGAGCACTGCTGGCAACAGGCTCCCTGCATCGTGGGACTGAGGAGAGCGAAGCAGACCTACTTAAGTGATAGGCTCTGCTTCTTAGGCTACTGGAAACCATTAGCTTCAGAGGGAGTCGGAACGCAGATCTCACCCTGCCGTTCGTCCCAGAGCCGCACCGCCGTCCTCGCAGAGCTGGAAGAGAGAAGCCGGGTGAGTATGAGAAGAAAGAATACTTTAAAGGCGGCAGAAGACTTCAGATCTTCACAGCGGTAACGATGCGCGCCATTGCTCCCGGGACACACACACACAGCAGGCACAGATGGGTGCAGGGGGGGCGCCCTAGGCAGCAATGAACCTCAGAACTGGCATATTGGGAGATATTAGTAGAGATGAGCGGGTTCGGTTCCTCGGAATCCGAACCCGCCCGAACTTCAGCTTTTTTTACACGGGACCGAGCAGGCTCAGATCCTCCTGCCTTGCTCGGTTAACCCGAGCGCGCCCGAACGTCATCATCCCGCTGTCGGATTCTCGCGAGGCTCGGATTCTATCGCGAGACTCGGATTCTATATAAGGAGCCGCGCGTCGCCGCCGCCATTTTCACACGTGCATTGAGATTGATAGGGAGAGGACGTGGCTGGCGTCCTCTCCGTTTAGATTAGAGTACTAGAGAGAGACACAAATTTTGGGGAGCATATTATTAGGAGGAGTACTACTTGCTGCTGATAGTGTGACCAGTGACCACCAGTTTAATTAATCCGTTCTCTGCCTGATAAAAAACGATACACAGTGTGACACAGTCACATACCATATCTGTGCTCAGCCCAGTGTGCTGCATCATATGTAATACTGTATATCATTATCTGACTGTGCTGAGTGCTCACTGCTCACACAGCTTAATTGTGGGGGAGACTGGGGAGCAGTTATAGCAGGAGTACATATTTTAAGTACAGTGCACACTTTTGCTGCCAGAGTGCCACTGCCAGTGTGACTGACCAGTGACCACTGACCACCAGTATTGTGATTGTCTGCTGACCACCAGTATATTGTGATTGCCTGAAAAAGTTAAACACTCGTCGTGTGGTGTTTTTATAAACGCATTCTGCAGACAGTGTCCAGCAGGTCCGTCATTACATAATATATACCTGTCCGGCTGCAGTACTAGTGTGATATATATATATATTTTAATTTTATCTCATTATCATCCAGTCTATATTAGCAGCAGACACAGTACGGTAGTCCACGGCTGTAGCTACCTCTGTGTCGGCAGTCGCTCGTCATCCATAAGTATACTAGTATCCATCCATCTCCATTGTTTACCTGAGGTGCCTTTTAGTTGTGCCTATTAAATTATGGAGAACAAAAATGTTGAGGTTCCAAAAATAGGGAAAGATCAAGATCGACTTCCACCTCGTGCTGAAGCTGCTGCCACTAGTCATGGCCGAGACGATGAAATGCCAGCAACGTCGTCTGCCAAGGCCGATGCCCAATGTCATAGTACAGAGCATGTAAAATCCAAAACACCAAATATCAGTAAAAAAAGGACTCAAAAATCTAAAATAAAATCGTCGGAGGAGAAGCGTAAACTTGCCAATATGCCATTTACCACACGGAGTGGCAAGGAACGGCTGAGGCCCTGGCCTATGTTCATGGCTAGTGGTTCAGCTTCACATGAGGATGGAAGCACTCAGCCTCTCGCTAGAAAAATGAAAAGACTCAAGCTGGCAAAAGCACAGCAAAGAACTGTGCGTTCTTCGAAATCCCAAATCCACAAGGAGAGTCCAATTGTGTCGGTTGCGATGCCTGACCTTCCCAACACTGGACGTGAAGAGCATGCGCCTTCCACCATTTGCACGCCCCCTGCAAGTGCTGGAAGGAGCACCCGCAGTCCAGTTCCTGATAGTCAGATTGAAGATGTCAGTGTTGAAGTACACCAGGATGAGGAGGATATGGGTGTTGCTGGCGCTGGGGAGGAAATTGACAAGGAGGATTCTGATGGTGAGGTGGTTTGTTTAAGTCAGGCACCCGGGGAGACACCTGTTGTCCGTGGGAGGAATATGGCCATTGACATGCCTGGTGAAAATACCAAAAAAATCAGCTCTTCGGTGTGGAAGTATTTCAACAGAAATGCGGACAACAGGTGTCAAGCCGTGTGTTGCCTTTGTCAAGCTGTAATAAGTAGGGGTAAGGACGTTAACCACCTCGGAACATCCTCCCTTATACGTCACCTGCAGCGCATTCATAATAAGTCAGTGACAAGTTCAAAAACTTTGGGCGACAGCGGAAGCAGTCCACTGACCAGTAAATCCCTTCCTCTTGTAACCAAGCTCACGCAAACCACCCCACCAACTCCCTCAGTGTCAATTTCCTCCTTCCCCAGGAATGCCAATAGTCCTGCAGGCCATGTCACTGGCAATTCTGACGAGTCCTCTCCTGCCTGGGATTCCCCCGATGCATCCTTGCGTGTAACGCATACTGCTGCTGGCGCTGCTGTTGTTGCTGCTGGGAGTCGATGGTCATCCCAGAGGGGAAGTCGGAAGACCACTTGTACTACTTCCAGTAAGCAATTGACTGTCCAACAGTCCTTTGCGAGGAAGATGAAATATCACAGCAGTCATCCTGTTGCAAAGCGGATAACTGAGGCCTTGACAACTATGTTGGTGTTAGACGTGCGTCCGGTATCCGCCGTTAGTTCACAGGGAACTACACAATTTCTTGAGGTAGTGTGCCCCCGTTACCAAATACCATCTAGGTTCCACTTCTCTAGGCAGGCGATACCGAGAATGTACACGGACGTCAGAAAAAGACTCACCAGTGTCCTAAAAAATGCAGTTGTACCCAATGTCCACTTAACCACGGACATGTGGACAAGTGGAGCAGGGCAGGGTCAGGACTATATGACTGTGACAGCCCACTGGGTAGATGTATGGACTCCCGCCGCAAGAACAGCAGCGGCGGCACCAGTAGCAGCATCTCGCAAACGCCAACTCTTTCCTAGGCAGGCTACGCTTTGTATCACCGGTTTCCAGAATACGCACACAGTTGAAAACCTCTTACGGCAACTGAGGAAGATCATCGCGGAATGGCTTACCCCAATTGGACTCTCCTGTGGATTTGTGGCATCGGACAACGCCAGCAATATTGTGTGTGCATTAAATATGGGCAAATTCCAGCACGTCCCATGTTTTGCACATACCTTGAATTTGGTGGTGCAGAATTATTTAAAAAACGAGAGGGGCGTGCAAGAGATGCTGTCGGTGGCCAGAAGAATTGTGGGACACTTTCGGCGTACAGGCACCACGTACAGAAGACTGGAGCACCACCAAAAACTCCTGAACCTGCCCTGCCATCATCTGAAGCAAGAAGTGGTAACGAGGTGGAATTCAACCCTATATATGCTTCAGAGGTTGGAGGAGCAGCAAAAGGCCATTCAAGCCTATACAATTGAGCACGATATAGGAGGTGGAATGCACCTGTCTCAAGCGCAGTGGAAAATGATTTCAACGTTGTGCAAGGTTCTGCTGCCCTTTGAACTTGCCACACGTGAAGTCAGTTCAGACACTGCCAGCCTGAGTCAGGTCATTCCCCTCATCAGGCTTTTGCAGAAGAAGCTGGAGACATTGAAGGAGGAGCTAACACAGAGCGATTCCGCTAGGCATGTGGGACTTGTGGATGGAGCCCTTAATTCGCTTAACAAGGATTCACGGGTGGTCAATCTGTTGAAATCAGAGCACTACATTTTGGCCACCGTGCTCGATCCTAGATTTAAAACCTACCTTGGATCTCTCTTTCCGGCAGACACAAGTCTGCTGGGGTTCAAAGACCTGCTGGTGAGAAAATTGTCAAGTCAAGCGGAACGCGACCTGTCAACATCTCCTCCTTTACATTCTCCCGCAACTGGGGGTGCGAGGAAAAGGCTCAGAATTCCGAGCCCACCCGCTGGCGGTGATGCAGGGCAGTCTGGAGCGACTGCTGACGCTGACATCTGGTCCGGACTGAAGGACCTGCCAACGATTACGGATACGGACATGTCGTCTACTGGCACTGCATATGATTCCCCATTGAAAGAATGGTGGAGGATTATATGAGTGACCGCATCCAAGTAGGCACGTCAGAAAGTCCGTACTTACTGTATACTTGCAGGAAAAAGAGGCAATTTGGAGGCCCTTGCACAAACTGGCTTTATTCTACCTAAGTTCCCTCCCACAAGTGTGTACTCCGAAAGAGTGTTTAGTGCCGCCGCTCACCTTGTCAGCAATCGGCGTACGAGGTTACTTCCAGAAAATGTGGAGAAGATGATGTTCATTAAAATGAATTATAATCAACTCCTCCGTGGAGACATTGACCAGCAGCAATTGCCTCCACAAAGTACATAGGGAGCTGAGATGGTGGATTCCAGTGGGGACGAATTGAGGATGATGATGAGGTGGACATCTTGCCTCTGTAGAGCCAGTTTGTGCAAGGAGAGATTAATTGCTTCTTTTTCGGTGGGGGTCCAAACCAACCCGTCATTTCAGTCACAGTCGTGTGGCAGACCCTGTCACTGAAATGATGGGTTGGTTAAAGTGTGCATGTCCTGTTTATACAACATAAGGGTGGGTGGGAGGGCCCAAGGACAATTCCATCTAGCACCTCTTTTTTCTTTCATTTTTCTTTGCGTCATGTGCTGTTTGGGGAGTGTTTTTTGGAAGGGCCATCCTGCGTGACACTGCAGTGCCACTCCTAGATGGGCCAGGTGTTTGTGTCGGCCACTAGGGTCGCTTAGCTTACTCACACAGCTACCTCATTGCGCCTCTTTTTTTCTTTGCGTCATGTGCTGTTTGGGGAGTGTTTTTTGGAAGGGCCATCCTGCGTGACACTGCAGTGCCACTCCTAGATGGGCCAGGTGTTTGTGTCGGCCACTAGGGTCGCTTACCTTACTCACACAGCTACCTAATTGCGCTTCTTTTTTTCTTTGCGTCATGTGCTGTTTGGGGAGTGTTTTTTGGAAGGGCCATCCTGCGTGACACTGCAGTGCCACTCCTAGATGGGCCAGGTGTTTGTGTCGGCCACTAGGGTCGCTTAGCTTACTCACACAGCTACCTCATTGCGCCTCTTTTTTTTCTTCTTTGCGTCATGTGCTGTTTGGGGAGTGTTTTTTGGAAGGGCCATCCTGCGTGACACTGCAGTGCCACTCCTAGATGGGCCAGGTGTTTGTGTCGGCCACTAGGGTCGCTTAGCTTACTCACACAGCTACCTCATTGCGCCTCTTTTTTTCTTTGCGTCATGTGCTGTTTGGGGAGTGTTTTTTGGAAGGGCCATCCTGCGTGACACTGCAGTGCCACTCCTAGATGGGCCAGGTGTTTGTGTCGGCCACTAGGGTCGCTTAGCTTACTCACACAGCTACCTCATTGCGCCTCTTTTTTTCTTTGCGTCATGTGCTGTTTGGGGAGTGTTTTTTGGAAGGGCCACCCTGCGTGACACTGCAGTGCCACTCCTAGATGGGCCAGGTGTTTGTGTCGGCCACTAGGGTCGCTTAGCTTACTCACACAGCTACCTCATTGCGCCTCTTTTTTTCTTTGCGTCATGTGCTGTTTGGGGAGTGTTTTTTGGAAGGGCCATCCTGCGTGACACTGCAGTGCCACTCCTAGATGGGCCAGGTGTTTGTGTCGGCCACTAGGGTCGCTTAGCTTACTCACACAGCTACCTCATTGCGCCTCTTTTTTTTCTTCTTTGCGTCATGTGCTGTTTGGGGAGTGTTTTTTGGAAGGGCCATCCTGCGTGACACTGCAGTGCCACTCCTAGATGGGCCAGGTGTTTGTGTCGGCCACTAGGGTCGCTTAGCTTACTCACACAGCTACCTCATTGCGCCTCTTTTTTTCTTTGCGTCATGTGCTGTTTGGGGAGTGTTTTTTGGAAGGGCCATCCTGCGTGACACTGCAGTGCCACTCCTAGATGGGCCAGGTGTTTGTGTCGGCCACTAGGGTCGCTTAGCTTAGTCATCCAGCGACCTCGGTGCAAATTTTAGGACTAAAAATAATATTGTGAGGTGTTCAGAATAGACTGAAAATGAGTGGAAATTATGGTTTTTGAGGTTAATAATACTTTGGGGTCAAAATGACCCCCAAATTCTATGATTTAAGCTGTTTTTTAGTGTTTTTTGAAAAAAACACCCGAATCCAAAACACACCCGAATCCGACAAAAAAAATTCGGTGAGGTTTTGCCAATACGCGGTCGAACCCAAAACACGGCCGCGGAACCGAACCCAAAACCAAAACACAAAACCCGAAAAATTTCAAGTGCACATCTCTAGATATTAGGCAGCAGAGGCAGTATATATGTGAACCCCCGCAATTTATTGTTATTTCTAGCGGGACCGAAGCCCACTGCTGAAGGGGGCGGAGCTTGTTCCTCAGCACTAACCAGCGCCATTTTCTCCACAGAAGCTGCAGAGACGCTGGCTCCCCGGACTCTCCCCTGCTGAACTCAGGACAGAGGGCTTAAAAAGAGGAGGGGGGGGCACAATTCTTGGCGCAGTGAGTTATATGATATCAAAAAAGCGCTGTCTGGTATTTCTCCAGTGTCAGTGAGTGCTGAGTGTGTGCTGGCATACTCTCTCTCTGTCTCTCCAAAGGGCCTTATTAGGGAATTGTCCCCTTATAGCTATATCCCGATGTGTGGGGTGTCGGTACGTGCGTGTCAGCAATGTTTGAAGTGGAAGGCTCGTCCAAGGAGGAGGTGGAGCAGATGAGTGGTGAGTCCCCGTCGGCTGTGCCGACGCATGAGTGGATGGATATGTGGCATATGTTAAATGCAAGTGTGGCATCATTACATAGAAGACTGGACAAAGCAGAGTCCAGGGAAACAACAGGGGGTCAATCCACGGATTGGACCGACTCACAGGGCCCTTCTGGGTCTCAGAAGCGTCCCTTGTCACAAACAATTGACACGGATACCGACACAGAGTCCGACTCCAGTGTCGAGTATGATGAAGTAAGATTGCACCCTAGGGTGACTGAAAGTATTCAGTGTATGATTATTGCAATAAAAGATGTTTTACATATCACTGATGAATCCTCTGTTCCCGACACGAGGGTACACATGTTTAAGGGGAAGAAGCAAGTAGTAACCTTTCCCCCATCCCATGAGAATAACGAATTATTTGAAAAAGCTTGGGAAACTCCGGATAAGAAACTGCAGATTCCTAAAAGGGTTCTTATGGCGCATCCTTTCCCTACACAGGACAGGGTACGTTGGGAATCATCTCCCACAGTGGACAAGGCTTTAACACGCCTGTCCAAGAAGGTGGCGCTACCGTCTCCGGACACAGCGGCCCTCAAGGATCCTGCAGACCGCAGGCAGGAGACTACGTTAAAGTCTATTTATACACATACAGATGTTTTGCTCAGGCCGGCAATTGCGTCGGCATGGGTATGTAGCGCAGTTGCAGCTTGGACAGATACCTTGTCAGCTGACTTGGATACCCTAGATAGGGATACCATTTTATTAACTTTAGCCCATATTAAGGAAGCAGTCTTATATATGAGAGACGCTCAGAGAGACATTGGACTGCTGGGTTCCAGAGCCAATGCCATGGCTATTTCTGCGAGACGAGCCTTATGGACCAGTTAATGGACAGGTGATGCGGACTCAAAAAAGCATATGGAGGTTTTACCTTACAAGGGTAAAGTGTTGTTCGGGGACGGTCTTGCGGACCTGGTTTCCACAGCTACCGTGGGTAAATCTACCTTTTTACCTTTTGCTCCCCAACAGCAAAAGAAAACTCCACAGTATCAGATGCAGTCCTTTCGGTCGCAAAAGTCCAGAAGAGGTCGGGGCTCTTCCTTCCTTGCCAGAGGTAAAGGTAGGAGAAAAAGAACACCTGCTTCGGCTAGTTCCCAGGAGCAGAAGTCCTCTCCGGCTTCTACAAAATCCACCGCATGACGCTGGGGCTCCCCTAAGGGAGTCCGCACCGGTGGGGGCACGCCTTCGATTCTTCAGCCAGGTCTGGGTTCGGTCAGACGTGGATCCTTGGGCGATGGAAATTGTTTCCCAAGGCTACAAGCTGGAACTCGAAGAGGTGCCCCCTCGCCGATTTTTCAAGTCGGCCTTACCAGCTTCTCCCCAAGGGAGGGAAGTAGTGTTAGCTGCAATTCAAACGCTGTGCCAGCAGCAAGTGATTGTCAAGGTTCCCCTGGCCCAACAGGGAAAAGGGTATTATTCGACCCTGTTTGTGGTCCCGAAACCGGATGGTTTGGTCAGGCCCATTTTGAATCTAAAATCCCTGAACCTATACTTGAAAAATTCAAATTCAAGATGGAATCGCTCCGAGCTGTAATATCCAGCCTGGAAGGGGGGGGATTTTATGGTGTCGCTAGACATAAAGGATGCTTACCTTCATGTCCCAATATATCCCTCTCATCAAGAGTACCTGAGATTCGCTGTACAGGACTGTCATTACCAGCTTCAGACGTTGCCGTTTGGGCTTTCCGCAGCCCCGAGGATTTTCACCAAGGTGATGGCGGAAATGATGGTGCTCCTACGCAAACAAGGAGTCACAATATCCCATACTTGGACGATCTCCTGATAAAGGCGAGATCAAGAGATCAATTTCTGAAGAACGTGGCGCTCTCCCTGAGAGTGCTCCAACAGCACGGTTGGATTCTCAATCTGCCAAAGTCACAATTGGTTCCAACGACTCGACTATCGTTCCTAGGCATGATTCTGGACACGGAACGAAAGAAGGTTTTTCTCCCGTCGGAAAAAGCCCAGGATCTCCAGAACATGGTCAGAGACCTGCTAAAGCCAAAAAGAGTGTCAGTTCATCAATGCACTCGAGTTCTGGGGAAAATGGTGGCAGCCTACGAGGCCATCCCCTTCGGCAGGTTTCATGCGAGGACTTTTTAGCGGGACCTTCTGGACAAGTAGTCCGGGTCCCATCTACAAATACATCAGACAATTACACTGTCCCCCAGGGCCAGAGTATCTCTCCTGTGGTGGCTGCACGGTGCTCACCTTCTAGAGGGTCGCAGGTTCGGCATTCAGGACTGGGTTCTGGTAACCACGGACGCGAGCCTCCGAGGATGGGGAGCAGTCACGCAAGGAAGAAATTTTCAGGGAATATGGTCAAGCCAGGAGGCTTGTCTGCACATAAACGTGCTGGAATTAAGGGCCATATACAACGGCCTTCGACAAGCGGAGAATCTTCTTCGCAGCCTACCGGTTCTGATTCAATCAGACAATGTCACAGCCGTGGCTCATGTAAACCGCCAAGGCGGGACAAGGAGCAGAGTCGCGATGGCGGAGGCCACCAGGATTCTTCGCTGGGCGGAAAATCACGTAAGCGCTCTGTCAGCTGTCTTCATTCCGGGAGTGGACAACTGGGAAGCAGACTTCCTCAGCAGACACGATCTCCATCCAGGAGAGTGGGGTCTGCATCAAAAGTCTTTGCAGAGATAACAGGTCTCTGGGGAATTCCTCAAATAGACATGATAACGTCACGTCTCAACAAGAAGCTTTGGAGGTACTGTGCCAGGTCCCGGGACCCTCAGGCAGTAGCAGTAGACGCCCTGGTGACACCATGGGTGTTTCAGTCGATGTGTTCCCTCCTCTTCCTCTCATTGCAAAAGTTTTGAGGATCATAAGACAAAAAAAAAAGTACAGACAATACTCATTGTTTCAGACTGGCCTCGAAGGGCCTGGTACTCAGATTTTCAGGAAATGATCACGGAAGATCCTTGGCCCCTTCCTCTCAGGGAGGACCTGTTGCAGCAGGGGCCCTGCGTGTTCCAAGACTTACCGCGGTTACGTTTGCCGGCATGGCGGTTGAACGCCAAATCCTAGCTGGGAAAGGTATTCCGGAGGAGATCATACCTACTCTGATAAAGGCTAGGAAGGAGGTGACGGCAAAACATTATCACCGTATCTGGCGGAAATATGTCTCTTGGTGTGAAACAAAGAATGTTCCTACGGAAGATTTCCATCTGGGCCGTTTTCTCCACTTCCTACAGACAGGAGTGAATATGGGCCTGAAGTTAGGCTCTATTAAGGTACAGATTTCGACCCTATCTATATTCTTTCAGAAGGAATTGGCTTCTCTACCAGAAGTCCAGACTTTTGTAAAGGGAGTGCTACACATCCAGCCTCCTTTTGTGCCCCCAGTGGCACCCTGGAACCTTAACATGGTGTTACAGTTCCTTAAATCTTACTGGTTTGAGCCCCTTCAAACGGTTGAATTGAAATTTCTCACCTGGAAGGTGGTCATGTTATTAGCCTTGGCATCTGCAAGGCGTGTCAGAATTGGCAGCCTTGTCTCACAAGAGCCCCTACTTGATTTTTCATGTGGATAGAGCGGAATTGAGGACTCTTCCTCAATTTCTGCCTAAGGTGGTGTCTTCATTTCATATGAACCAAACTATCGTGGTGCCTGTAGCTACGAGTGACTTGGAGGACTCCAAGTCCTTGGATGTAGTCAGGGCCTTAAAAATTTATGTAGCTAGGACAGCTAGAGTGAGGAAAACAGAGGCCCTGTTTGTCCTGTATGCGGCCAACAAGGTTGGCGCTCCTGCTTCTAAGCAGACTATTGCTCGCTGGATCTGTAACACGATTCAGCAGGCTCATTCTACGGCTGGATTGCCGTTACCAAATTCGGTAAAGGCCCATTCCAATAGGAAGGTGGGCTCTTCTTGGGCGGCTGCCCGAGGTGCCTTTGCATTACAGCTTTGCCGAGCAGCTACTTGGTCGGGTTCAAACACTTCTGCTAAATTCTACAAGTTTGATGCGTTTGCTCAGTCGGTGCTGCAGAGTCATCCGCACTCTACCGCCCGGTCTGGAGCTTTGGTATAAACCCCATGGTCCTTACGGAGTCCCCAGCATCCTCTAGGACGTAAGAGAAAATAAGATTTTAAACCTACCGGTAAATCTTTTTCTCCTAGTCCGTAGAGGATGCTGGGCGCCAGTCCCAGTGCGGACTACATCTGCAAGACTTGTATATAGTTGTTGCTTACATAAGGGTTATGTTACTGTTGGAATCGGTCTTTGACTGATCCTGTTGTTTGTTCATACTGTTAACTGGTTATGTGTACTCCAGGTTATATGGTATGATTGGTGTGGGCTGGTATGAATCTTGCCCTTGGATTAACAAAATCCTTTCCTCAAATTGTCCATCTCCTCTGGGCACAGTTCTCTAACTGAGGTCTGGAGGAGGGGCATAGAGGGAGGAGCCTGTGCACACCCATACTAAAAATTGTTTATAGGTGCCCATGTCTCCTGCGGAGCCCGTCTAAACCCCATGGTCCTTACGGAGTCCCCAGCATCCTCTACGGACTAGGAGAAAAAGATTTACCGGTAGGTTTAAAATCTTATTTTTTTTCACAACAATTAATAGTGATTAAAGTAAGCTGATGAAGAAATAAGTGAAAAGGAGGATCACAGCATGTGATGCAAACATTACTTTGATGGTCACTACACAGTTTTGGGAACTTCAGTGTAAGGACAGAATCAGTATGATCTACTGACAGATGACGGCTGTCAGTATACAGATAGCGGAATTCCAGCAGCGAGGCATAGAGTCCCCTCGTGGGATCACTGCACTCGCCACACTTTGGGCATGATGGCTCACTTCACTCGGCGCAGGTTATATTCCCACTCGGTTGGTGGCGTGGACCCACCAACCAAGTGGGAATACCTGGCAGAGGTCGGGATTCCGTCCGGCCGTTTTTCATCAACTATTGGGATTCCGGCAGAGGTCTCCTGTATGTTGGGATCCTGACAGACGGTATTTTAACTGCATCCCGTAAGGACATAGGAGAAGATAAAGATGTAATAAATAAATCTTAAAAAATAAAATATTTAGCCCCAAGTGCTTCTATCAAAGAGTAAATGTTGGTAGTCTCACAGCTGCAATGCTTCTCTGACTGTCTTCTATTGTTGGCACAAAAACCCCTGAACCTGTTGCTGGACTTATAGAAGATCTGTCCAAACATGCAGTGCTAAAAGAAATCTAATACCACGATGGACTGCAGAAGTGTTTCCTAAACTCGGTCAAGGAACCCGAACAGTCCAAGCTTTTAGGAAACCATGGTTGAGCACAGATGCTTATATAAAAATGAGGTAGACATTACATCATCTGTGCTCATGCAATGGATATCTTTAAAACCTAGACCTGTAGGGTGCCCTGAGGACTAGACTATAGGTTGAGGTAGTCCAATGCTTCGATTGATTATGGCTGTTCTAGCCCTACAATTATTCCAAATACCCTGATTGGCTAAGAGTTGGTCTAGCCTTAAATTCAAAAGCTCCAATTGGCTAAGAGTCTGTCTAGCCCTGCAAACACACCACTGGCCATGGGGTGAATCTAGCACTATCAATATTCTAAAACACTCAGTTGGTTAAATTTGTAGTGAATACCAAGAAGTAGACGAGGATCACCTAGTAAAAACAAGTCCTCACTCTCCAGAAGAAAGCACGAGATTTTACACAGTCTTTATTTACACAGTTAGCTCCGTATGTACACAGGCGTAACACCCGCGGCTCCTTATAGAAAAGGATGGAGCCCGGTGTTACAGAAGTCCACGGTTGTCCTATTCCGCTTCTCAAGAGCTTGACCCTGTTCTGGTTTCCTACACACAATAAATAGAATAAATAGTGCTAGGACCTCTGGTGTCACGTGTGCGACGACAGCTGTCCGTCTGCGCCGAACACATGGCAGTCTGCGCTGAGTAACTCTTCCTCCTCCTCAGAGTCCTCCTCTTCCTCATCCTGGTCTGTCAGAGGCGCAGTGCTGGGACCTTTGCAGATCTTCAGGTGGCGGGTGAGGTGGTACTTGGTGAGGAAAGCCTTGGAGCACTTCTCGCACACAAAGTCCCTCTTTCCTTCGTGGGAGTTGAGGTGTTTTTTGAGATGGTTGGTTCTGCAGAACTGTTTGTCGCATTTCGGGCACTTTATCTGTCGTTCTCTGATGGGAGGATAAAACGTGCTTAATATACGCAGCGGAACGTGGGACAAGCGAACATGAAAACAGGTGAAATGTCTATACGTTTACCGATCTGTCCTCACCAGATGGCAACAGCTTACATCCCAGGTAGGCTTCATCCTTGCCACAATAGACTGCGAGCATCTTTAGGCTCAGTGATTAAATACCCCTGCTTTCAAAGCTATAGTGATGATTAGGATTAATGTATCCCCTACTGTGATATAATATCTTCTATTATACCTCAGGGTTAACTAACATATAAACCACGCTGGTGACAGGTGCTATATACGAGTTTGACAATCAATTTGTCGGCACAAAAATATCAGTTGCTGTTCTGCCCTCTAGTGGTGACAGCTATGAACCGCGGTTGGTCTGGAATCGGCTCAGCTACCTTTAATCTCATTAAGGAGTTTATTTACAAACTCGGCACTTCTGTTCTTATTTATGTCCGAAATGTAAAAGGGCAATGATTTTAATAGCCAGGTTCTGCTAGTAAAATCATTGCCTTTTTAAATTCCGGACATAAACACGAACAGAAGCCTCAGGTTGCTTAGTAAATACGCTGCTAAAATGTCTGCCTCCGCTATATAGCCATCAATACCAGCCTTGTATATTAGTTTATGCCTTATTGGTACTCTGTAGTTGGGATGACACACGCCTGTGGGAACATTATGTACGGTGCAAGCCAGAGGCCACTGCTGTGGTGAAGGCACTGGCAAATTGGCACAATTTATAGGTGGCAATATGTGTGGATATCCCTAGCCAAATTAAGTCTCTGCTACACGGGCCTATAGCTGTCCACCAAATTATGAAACGGACAGGTGACGGTGGTGTCACATAAGCTGGTTTCGCAAATAAAGCTCTTTAATATTTAAAGAAAAACTCTTCTGCTGTTTTTTGGCAGCTATTGAATTGCACATCAGGAAAAGAAAGAATAACATGTATCTGAAGCACTCGCCCTTGCTAAGCTTGAGCTATTGTACAGCTGGCCCCGAAGCTACACCTGCAAGTTTTCAAATGTTGTTATAACCGCTCATGTGACACCATCCAGGCAAAATTCATTCATGTCAACAAAACAGCACACGCGTTTTCTCTAATAACTACTTTTCCCTAAATGCGGCCAAAGTAACGACAGCTGGGAAGAAATATGCGCAAAAGATCAGACACTGGCTCATGAGCTCTCACGCTGTCCCCGGGACCAGCTGACCGGACATGTGGCTACTCACCGCGTGTGAGTGAGAATGTGCTGCTTCAGGTCCTGCCTCCTCATGAACATCTTCTCACAGAAGTCACATTTTAAATTCTTCTCGCCGGTGTGGATCACCATGTGGGAGGCCAGGTGTGCTTTCTGCGTGAAGGATTTGTCACAGAGTCCGCAGCGGTGATTCTTCTGCCCTGTGTTAGGGACAAATAAGCAGCATGTAAGGACAATTGAGGTTTCATCAGAGTGTATCAAGTGCTACCTGCCGCTGAGGGGTCATACGCCGACCCACAACCCCACCTCACCTCGCTTTGCAGGTGGTAACATTAACAGCAGACATAATTATTTGCAAAAGTGATTTGAAGACCTCAGACATTGAGCAGATGACTACGGCGAGCTCAGGGGGGACAAAAACCTCCCATAGAGCGGAAGTGCTAATCTGTTCTGCCTGCACATGGTATATAGAGGTCAGTATTTGTGAGTGAAATACAGACAGAGATCCAATGGGGGAAAGCTGCATGGTCCAGTGGGTTAGTGGGGGAAGGGGTCTGGATGCAATGGCACTGAAGACTGGACCTTTCCCATTAATGGCACTGAAGACTGGACCTTTCCCATTAATGGCACTGAAGACTGGACTTTTCCCATTAATGGCACTGAAGACTGGACTTTTCCCATTAATGGCACTGAAGACTGGACTTTTCCCATTAATGGCACTGAAGACTGGACTTTTCCCATTAATGGCACTGAAGACTGGACCTTTCCCATTAATGGCACTGAAGACTGGACTTTTCCCATTAATGGCACTGAAGACTGGACCTTTGCCATTAATGGCACTGAATACTGGACCTTTGCCATTAATGGCACTGAAGACTGGACCTTTCCCATTAATGGCACTGAAGACTGGACTTTCCCATTAAATATTACAATGATGCTATAATGGACAAATCTCTCTAATGGACATACTTTCACAAAAAAAACCCACAAAAATAGTTGAATGCTTTCTTGTATTTTAAACTAGTCCTCTCGAAGATGAGAGTAACTTTGTTTTACTTAGTAAGAAACGTACCTGGAGGGAAAACACAACCAGTACGTTATACAAGAGACAGAACATGAAGATTGGATTGAATCTACAGATGCACTGGAAGCGCAGTGGGCGGAGCTTACCCGTGTGTATCCGGAGATGCGTGCGCAGGTTGCTGGGGTCGCTGAAGGCTTTGCTGCAGAACTCGCATTTGTGGGGCTTCATGCCCATGTGCCCCATGTAGTGTACATTGAGTTTAGAGGAGGAGGAAAAGCAGCGGGCGCACACGGTACATTTCCACTTGCGCTCCTTGCTGGGGGTCAGTCCCGGGCTGGTGTCCTCGCTGCTCAGGGACTCGCTGGGGAGGTGGCTGTTAACGTGGCTGCTCAGGTGAGACTTGAACTCCACGTAGGACGAGCATTCCTTTCCACAGTGACACAGCAGCAGCTCGGGCTGCTCAGGTAATCCTACGGACACAGATGTAATACACATGAGATACTCTGTATACCCGGCTACACAGCAGAAATGCCGACACAGAGGTAATACACATGAGATATTCTGTATACCCCGCTACACAGCAGAAATGCCTACACAGATGTAATACACATGAGATACTCTGTATACCCGCCTACACAGCAGAAATGCCGACACAGATGTAATACACGAGATACTCTGTATACCCGGCTACACAGTAGAAATGCTGACACAGATGTGATACACATGAGATACTCTGTATACCCGGCTACACAGCAGAAATGCTGACACAGATGTGATACACATGATACTCTGTATACCCGGCTACACAGCAGACACAGATGTAATACACATGAGATACTCTGTATACCCCGCTACACAGCAGAAATGCTGACACAGATGTAATACACATGAGATACTCTGTATACCCGGCTAGACAGCAGAAATGGCGACACAGATGTAATACACATGAGATACTCTGCATACCCGGCTATACAGCAGAAATGCTGACACAGATGTAATACACATGCGATACTCTGTATACCCCGCTACACAGCAGAAATGCTGACACAGATGTAATACACGAGATACTCTGCATACCCGGCTATACAGCAGAAATGCTGACACAGATGTAATACACATGAGATACTCTGTATACCCGGCTACACAGCAGAAATGCTGACACAGATGTAATACACATGAGATACTCTGTATACCCGGCTAGACAGCAGAAATGCTGACACAGATGTAATACACATGAGATACTCTGTATACCCCGCTACACAGCAGAAATGCTGACACAGATGCGATACACATGAGATACTCTGTATACCCGGCTAGACAGCAGAAATGCGGACACAGATGCAATACACATGAGATACTCTGTATACCTGGCTACACAGCAGAAATGCCGACACAGAGGTAATACACATGAGATACTCTGTATACCCGGCTAGACAGCAGAAATGCTGACACAGATGTAATACACATGAGATACTCTGTATACCCGGCTAGACAGCAGAAATGCTGACACAGATGTAATACACATGAGATACTCTGTATACCCGGCTAGACAGCAGAAATGGCGACACAGATGTAATACACATGAGATACTCTGCATACCCGGCTATACAGCAGAAATGCTGACACAGATGTAATACACATGCGATACTCTGTATACCCCGCTACACAGCAGAAATGCTGACACAGATGTAATAAACATGAGATACTCTGCATACCCGGCTAGACAGCAGAAATGTTGACACAGATGTAATACACATGCGATACTCTGTATACCCCGCTACACAGCAGAAATGCCGACACAGAGGTAATACACATGAGATACTCTGTATACCCGGCTAGACAGCAGAAATGCGGACACAGATGCAATACACATGAGATACTCTGTATACCCGGCTACACAGCAGAAATGCCGACACAGAGGTAATACACATGAGATACTCTGTATACCCGGCTACACAGCAGAAATGCTGACACAGATGTAATACACATGAGATACTCTGTATACCCGGCTAGACAGCAGAAATGCTGACACAGATGTAATACACATGAGATACTCTGTATACCCCGCTACACAGCAGAAATGCTGACACAGATGTGATACACATGAGATACTCTGTATACCCGGCTAGACAGCAGAAATGTTGACACAGATGTAATACACATGCGATACTCTGTATACCCGGCTAGACAGCAGAAATGCTGACACAGATGTAATACACATGAGATACTCTGTATACCCCGCTACACAGCAGAAATGCCGACACAGAGGTAATACACATGAGATACTCTGTATACCCGGCTAGACAGCAGAAATGCGGACACAGATGCATGGTAACAGGGATGCTTGGGGCATGAGATACTCTATATACCCCGCTACACAGCAGAAATGTGTACAGGTAGTTTAGACATGCAGGGGGGGGTGCTCTAAATGTTGTTATAACCCAATAACTAAACTGCTCAATGTTTAAGAAAGAAAAATCTGCTGGCTATTTTATAATATAACCTCTGTGTGATCCTGTCCTATTGTATTTTAAAAATGCACTGATTAAATGGAACTGACAGTATACACCCCACACACACACACACACACAAAAAACAACAACAATATAACAACCTAAAAACGAAATAAAACCTAAATTACTTCAGGGCTAGACGAACCCCTGGATAACCGATCTGCTACCTCCCTAATGGGTCCTCATTTCACTTTATACCAAAGCGCTTCCTGGTTCATTTAGGGCACAGACCCCTCTAGTGTGCATTTTCACTAGGGTCTTAGAGATCACTGTAGGATTCATGATGCATGTCAACGTGGCAAATGCAAAAAATGGACCAAGTACAGTTCTGAAAAACACTACCCCAAAGAAAAGCAGTGCAAGTAAAACGGTCCCTTGGCCCCACACATTTTATAACGTTAACACACATGGAAACCGCATGGTCCCTGAGGGATCAGTGATCCTGCTGGCTCTAAGATTTGGCAGTCTGAATTTTGTCCACCCCTGAAGTACATCAGAAACATGCAAATAGGGACAGAGGGCTGTACACCATTATCAACTGCTTTATTAAAGTCCTAACCACCCTGGGTGGCATGCATATCCAAGATCCGGCAATCTGGCTGTGCAGGCCGGGCCGACCAATTAATTTCAAAGCCTCGCACTAGTGTCTGCACTTGTAAGTCAAATTGTCCTCCGTTGTCCGCACATGGTAATAGGGGAATGTGGTTAAGCACAAAAGAATATGCTGGCGCTATATAAAGAAATAATGTTCAGCATTCCTGATAATACAAGATCCAATCACTGAGCTGCTCAACCCACCTTCCAGCAGAAGCAACCACTTCCCCATTGGTGCAGGGCTCTGATCTGGTCCTGATAAGGCAAGATTCAATCAATGAGCTGCTCCCGGCGACCAGCATACCGGCGCCGGAATCCCAACAGCTGGGCGAGCGCAAATGAGCCCCTTGCGGGCTATCTGCGGGCACGGTGGCGCGCCACGCTATCTACTCTCCCTCCAGGGGGGTCGTGGACCCCCAAGAGGGAGAAAAAGTGTCGGTATGCCGGCTGTCGGGATTCTGGCGCCAGTATACTGTGCGCCAGGATCCCGACAGCCGGCAAACTGAAGACCACCCGAGCTGCTCAACCCACCTCCCAGCTGAAGCAAGCACTTCCCCAATGGTGCAGGGCTCTGATCTGGTCTTAGCAATATAAAATAAAGCTGCAATGACCTATGCACAGAGCGGTAATCACTGGCAATAGCAGATGCCACTGGATTCATTTAATAACATCCATTGTGCACTAACCCATAGCAACCAGAATATATATATATTTTTTTTTTAACAGTTTACAAAATTAAATCAAAGCGTTTGCTATAAGTTACAACACATTTAAGGCCTCATTCAGGAGGTGGATGCAGAAGCACCAGTAGCACCATCTAGTGGCAGTCTGCAATTTCATGCAAATGGAGCTACAAACCACTTTCCCTGCGTATACATGCGTCTGAACGTGCAAGGACTGAAACGCCGACAACGGAATACAGCAACAACAACATCCCAAAAAATCGCTACACTATGTCGGAAATCGGCCGTGCGTCAACCTGTGAATCCAGCCCTTAGGATCATTGTACTGTAATAATAAGAATTTACTCACCGGTAATTCTATTTCTCGTAGTCCGTAGTGGATGCTGGGACTCCGTAAGGACCATGGGGAATAGCGGCTCCGCAGGAGACTGGGCACAACTAAAAGAAAGCTTTAGTCTAACTGGTGTGCACTGGCTCCTCCCACTATGACCCTCCTCCAGACCTCAGTTAGGATACTGTGCCCGGAAGAGCTGACACAATAAGGAAGGATTTTGAATCCCGGGTAAGACTCATACCAGCCACACCAATCACACCGTATAACTCGTGATACAATACCCAGTTAACAGTATGATAACAACTGAGCCTCTCAACAGATGGCTCAACAATAACCCTTTAGTTAAACAATAACTATATACAAGTATTGCAGACAATCCGCACTTGGGATGGGCGCCCAGCATCCACTACGGACTACGAGAAATAGAATTACCGGTGAGTAAATTCTTATTTTCTCTGACGTCCTAAGTGGATGCTGGGACTCCGTAAGGACCATGGGGATTATACCAAAGCTCCCAAACGGGCGGGAGAGTGCGGATGACTCTGCAGCACCGAATGAGCAAACTCTAGGTCCTCCTCAGCCAAGGTGTCAAACTTGTAGAATTTAGCAAATGTGTTTGACCCCGACCAAGTAGCTGCTCGGCAAAGTTGTAAAGCAGAGACCCCTCGGGCAGCCGCCCAAGAAGAGCCCACCTTCCTCGTGGAATGGGCTTTCACTGATTTAGGATGCGGCAGTCCAGCCGCAGAATGTGCAAGCTGAATCGTACTACAGATCCAGCGAGCAATAGTCTGCTTTGAAGCAGGTGCACCCAACTTGTTGGGCGCATGCAGGATAAATAGCGAGTCAGTCTTTCTGACGCCAGCTGTCCTGGAAACATAAATTTTTAGGGCCCTGACTACATCCAACAACTTGGAAGCCTCCAAGTCTTTAGTAGCCGCAGGCACCACAATAGGTTGGTTCAAATGAAAAGCTGATACCACCTTAGGGAGAAACTGGGGACAAGTCCTCAATTCTGCCCTATCCATATGGAAAATCAGATAAGGGCTTTTACATGACAAAGCCGCCAATTCTGATACACGCCTGGCCGAAGCCAACAACATGACCACTTTCCACGTGATATATTTCAATTCCACGGTTTTAAGTGGCTCAAACCAATGAGACTTTAGGAAATCCAACACCACGTTGAGATCCCAAGGTGCCACTGGAGGCACAAAAGGGGGCTGAATATGCAGCACTCCCTTAACAAAAGTCTGAACTTCAGGCAGTGAAGCCAGTTCTCTTTGAAAGAAAATCGATAGAGCCGAAATCTGGACTTTAATGGAACCCAATTTTAGGCCCATAGTCACCCCTGACTGTAGGAAGTGCAGGAAACGGCCCAGCTGAAATTCTTCCGTTGGGGCCTTCCTGGCCTCACACCACGCAACATATTTTCGCCAAATGCGGTGATAATGGTTCGCGGTCACTTCTTTCCTAGCTTTAATCAGCGTAGGAATGACTTCCTCCGGAATGCCCTTTTCCTTCAGGATCCGGCGTTCAACCGCCATGCCGTCAAACGCAGCCGCGGTAAGTCTTGGAACAGACAGGGCCCCTGCTGCAGCAGGTCCTGTCTGAGCGGCAGAGGCCATGGGTCCTCTGAGGTCATTTCTTGAAGTTCCGGGTACCAAGCTCTTCTTGGCCAATCCGGAACAATGAGTATAGTTCTTACTCCTCTTCTCCTTATTATCCTCAGTACCTTTGGTATGAGAGGAAGAGGAGGGAACACACAAACCGACCGGTACACCCACGGTGTCACTAGAGCGTCCACAGCTATCGCCTGAGGGTCTCTTGACCTGGCGCAATATCTTTCTAGCTTTTTGTTTAGGCGGGACGCCATCATGTCCACCTGTGGCCTTTCCCAACGGTTTACAATCAGTTGGAAGACTTCTGGATGAAGTCCCCACTCTCCCGGGTGGAGGTCGTGCCTGCTGAGGAAGTCTGCTTCCCAGTTGTCCACTCCCGGAATGAACACTGCTGACAGTGCTAACACGTGATTTTCCGCCCATCGGAGAATCCTTGTGGCTTCTGCCATCGCCGTCCTGCTTCTTGTGCCGCCCTGTCGGTTTACATGGGCGACTGCCGTGATGTTGTCTGACTGGATCAGTACCGGCTGGTTTTGAAGCAGGGGTTTTGCCTGACTGAGGGCATTGAAAATGGGCCTCAGTTCCAGAATATTTATGTGTAGGGAAGCTTCCTGACTTGACCATAGCCCTTGGAAGTTTCTTCCCTGTGTGACTGCCCCCCAGCCTCGAAGGCTGGCATCCGTGGTCACCAGGACCCAGTCCTGTATGCCGAATCTGCGGCCCTCTTGAAGATGAGCACTTTGCAGCCACCACAGCAGAGACACCCTGGTCCTTGGAGACAGGGTTATCAGCCAATGCATCTGAAGATGCGATCCGGACCACTTGTCCAGCAGGTCCCACTGAAAAGTTCTTGCATGGAACCTGCCGAATGGAATTGCTTCGTAGGAAGCTACCATCTTTCCCAGGATCCGCGTGCAGTGATGCACCGACACCTGTTTTGGTTTTAGGAGGCCTCTGACTGGAGGTGACAGCTCCTTGGCCTTCTCCTCCGGGAGAAACACTTTTTTCTGTTCTGTGTCCAGAACCATCCCCAGGAACAGTAGACGTGTCGTAGGGACCAGCTGTGACTTTGGAATATTTAGAATCCAGCCGTGCTGTTGTAGCACCTCCCGAGATAGTGCTACCCCGACCAACAACTGCTCCCTGGACCTTGCCTTTATCAGGAGATCGTCCAAGTACGGGATAATTAAAACTCCCTTCTTTCGAAGGAGTATCATCATTTCGGCCATTACCTTGGTAAATACCCTCGGAGCCGTGGATAGACCAAACGGCAACGTCTGGAATTGGTAATGACAATCCTGTACCACAAATCTGAGGTACTCCTGGTGAGGATGGTAAATGGGGACATGCAGGTAAGCATCCTTGATGTCCAGTGATACCATGTAATCCCCCTCGTCCAGGCTTGCAATAACCGCCCTGAGCGATTCCATCTTGAACTTGAATTTTTTTATATATGTGTTCAAGGATTTCAAATTTAAAATGGGTCTCACCGAACCGTCCGGTTTCGGTACCACAAACATTGTGGAATAGTAACCCCGTCCTTGTTGAAGTAGGGGCACCTTGACTATCACCTGCTGGGAATACAGCTTGTGAATTGCCTCTAGCACTGCCTCCCTGCCTGAGGGAGTTGTTGGCAAGGCAGATTTGAGGAAACGGCGGGGGGAAGACGTCTCGAATTCCAGCTTGTACCCCTGAGATACTACTTGAAAGATCCAGGGATCCACCCGTGAGCGAGCCCACTGATTGCTGAAATTTTTGAGACGGGCCCCCACCGTACCCGGCTCCGCCTGTGGAGCCCCAGCGTCATGCGGTGGACTTAGAGAAAGCGGGGGAGGACTTTTGCTCCTGGGAACTGGCTGTATGCTGCAGCTTTTTCCCTCTACCTCTGCCTCTGGGCAGAAAGGACGCGCCTTTAACCCGCTTGCCCTTATGGGGCCGAAAGGACTGTACCTGATAATACGGTGCTTTCTTTGGCTGTGAGGGAACATGGGGTAAAAATGCAGACTTCCCAGCTGTTGCTGTGGAAACTAGGTCCGAGAGACCATCCCCGAACAACTCCTCACCTTTATAAGGCAAAACTTCCATGTGCCTTTTAGAGTCTGCATCACCTGTCCACTGCCGAGTCCATAACCCTCTCCTGGCAGAAATGGACATTGCACTTATTTTAGATGCCAGCCGGCAAATATCCCTCTGTGCATCTCTCATATATAAGACTGCGTCTTTAATATGCTCTACGGTTAGCAATATAGTGTCCCTGTCTAGGGTATCAATATTTTCCGACAGGGAATCTGACCACGCAGCTGCAGCACTGCACATCCATGCTGAAGCAATAGCTGGTCTCAGTATAATACCTGTGTGTGTATATACAGACTTCAGGATAGCCTCCTGCTTTCTATCAGCAGGTTCCTTTAGGGCGGCCGTATCCGGAGACGGTAGTGCCACCTTCTTTGACAAGCGTGTGAGCGCTTTATCCACCCTAGGGGATGTTTCCCAACGTGACCAATCCTCTGGCGGGAAAGGGTACGTCATTAGTAACCTTTTAGAAATTACTAGTTTCTTATTGGGGGAAGCCCACGCTTCTTCACACACTTCGTTTAACTCCTCAGATGGAGGAAAAACTACTGGTAGTTTTTTCTCTCCAAACATAATACCCTTTTTTGTGGTACCTGGGGTAACATCAGAAATGTGCAACACATTTTTCATAGCCTCAATCATGTAACGTGTGGCCCTATTGGAAGTTACATTAGTCTCATCGTCGTCGACACTGGAGTCAGTATCCGTGTCGACATCTGTGTCTGCCATCTGAGGTAGCGGGCGTTTTAGAGCCCCTGATGGCTTTTGAGACGCCTGGGCAGGCACAGGCTGAGAAGCCGGCTGTCCCATATTCGGAATGTCGTCAAACCTTTTATGTAAGGAGTCGACACTGTCACGTAATTCCTTCCACATACCATCCACTCAGGTGTCGGCCCCGCAGGGGGTGACATCACATTTATAGGCATCTGCTCCGCCTCCACATAAGCCTCCTCATCAAACATGTCGACACAGCCGTACCGACACACTGCACACACACAGGGAATGCTCTGACAGAGGACAGGACCCCACAAAGCCCTTTGGGGAGACAGAGAGAGAGTATGCCAGCACACACCAGAGCGCTATATAACACAGGGATTAACTGAATTATTTCCCCTTATAGCTGCTATATAAGTTATACTGCGCCTAAATTTAGTGCCCCCCCTCTCTTTTTTACCCTTCTGTAGCTTGAAACTGCAGGGGAGAGCCAGGGAGCAATCCTTCCAGCGGAGCTGTGAGGGAAAAATGGCGCCAGTATGCTGAGGGAGATAACCCCGCCCCTTTTTCGGCTGACTTTTCTCCCGCTTTTTTTATGGATTCTGGCAGGGGTATTTATCACATATATAGCCTCTGGGACTATATATTGTGATTTTTAGCCAGCCAAGGTATTTATATTGCTGCTCAGGGCGCCCCGCCCAAGCGCCCTGCACCCATCAGTGACCGGAGTGTCAGGTGTGCATGAGGAGCAATGGCGCACAGCTGCAGTGCTGTGCGCTACCTTGTTGAAGACCGAAGTCTTCTGCCGCCGATTTCCAGGACCATCTTCATGCTTCTGGCTCTGTAAGGGGGACGGCGGCGCGGCTCCGGGACCGAACGATCGAGGTCGGGTCCTGTGTTCGATCCCTCTGGAGCTAATGGTGTCCAGTAGCCTAAGAAGCCCAAACTATCTCCAGTCAGGTAGGTTCGCTTCTTCTCCCCTTAGTCCCTCGTCGCAGTGAGTCTGTTGCCAGCAGATCTCACTGAAAATAAAAACCCTAAAATATACTTTCTTTCTAGGAGCTCAGGAGAGCCCCTAGTGTGCAACCAGCTCAGCCGGGCACAAGATTCTAACTGAAGTCTGGAGGAGGGTCATAGTGGGAGGAGCCAGTGCACACCAGTTAGACTAAAGCTTTCTTTTAGTTGTGCCCAGTCTCCTGCGGAGCCGCTATTCCCCATGGTCCTTACGGAGTCCCAGCATCCACTTAGGACGTCAGAGAAATTCTATATGTGCATGTCAGGTTTTGCAGCTGGCAGTGTGAGATTCTCATCTCTCTATACACAACATAAAAGCTCCCCGGTGCCATGCGATATAGCGGTTATTACCCATCTGCACGGCATAGTCCCGGCTGTAATAGAACAACAGCTCTTCCTGTGCCGGAATGTCCTGTGTGGTGTAGAAATAGATCTTCCCGTCATGAGGGTAAGCCACCAGATTCTGTTCCTCCGGGTTCCTGAAAGAGGCAGGCCAGTCACTGGATTGGACGTGCAGGATTAAAGTACTTTGCTCCTCTCTCGTGAAAGCACTGAAGGTGAGAGGGTAACCGCCCACACAGTGCGAGGGCTACAAACACTAGTGTCTGCTTTCACATTATAAACTGGCAAATAAAAACGACAGTAAGTAAACGGTTCTGTAGGAGCAGATCTGTTTATTTCCTTTTAATACAACAGCAATGGTCCTGACTCCCTAGCACCCCTCACCCCAATTGTGGACGACCCCTTTCAATACTCAGAAATCAAAACCTAAAAACATCTAACAGATCATTTTGTTTCCCGTTATATCTACCTACCTCGCCTTACGGACAAACATCATCCAGTTACATTCGTTCTCGTCCGTGGTTATGATGCAGAATTCCATCACGTTGTTGTTGTAAATCTGGGACAATCACAAAACTCATTAAAACCCTTCCATACCTAATATAGCAAATCAGAAATAGTAACAAAAGGGGGTCATTCAGAGTTGATCGTAGCTGTGCTATATTTAGCACAGCTACGATCATGAACTCAGACATGCGGGGGGGGACGCCCAGCACAGGGCTAGCCCGCCCCGCATGTCAGTGGCGCCCCCAGCAGAAGTGCAAAGGCATCGCACAGCGGCGATGCCTTTGCACTTCAAGAGTAGCTCCCGACAAGCGCAGCTTTAGCGTGCTGGCCGGGAGCTACTCATCGCTCCCCGGCCCGCAGAGGCTGCGTGTGACGTCATGCAGCCGCTGCAGGCCACTCCCCGCATTGGTCCGGCCACGCCTGCGTTGGCCGGACGGCGCCCACAAAACGGCGACCAAACGCTGCCATTTTGCGTTTATCGCAGTATACTACATATAGACCCCTTCTGACTATAACAAAGTACTGTATATAAGACACGTCAAACTACAGTGCATCGTTTGTACAATGCTGCGATGAAATGTCCACTTCATTAGTCAGGGACAGAGATCCGGGTATCTCCTTTCCGGAGATAGGGTCAGACGTTACGGACCGCAATGACATCGCCGTTCAATGCGACCAAAGAACTGCAATACTACAACCATATAATGTAGAAGGATTGTCAGGGATATTTGGAGGAGAGTGGGTGCAAGTTCGGCCATTTAGCTCATACTGCTGACTATAAAAAGGAAACACCTGCTTACCAATGTACTGGTCACATGGGTCTGTACAATAAATCTCTCTCAATACCTTATAGGCGCAGTATGTGATAGTGACGAGGGACAGTTACAAAGCACTACACAATTCCTGCCAGCGGTCTGCGGAGATTTATAGGCAACGAGGCAGCCTGAGGGTGTATGTAAAGCGCCGACTTGTCATCAAATGGGACAGACATCGGGTTCTGCTCTAGAGCAGAGAGTATTATGGGGGCAGATGTATGAACCTGGAGAAGGCATAAGGAAGTGATAAACCAGTGATAAGTGCAAGGTGATAAAGGCACCAGCCAATCAGTTCCAATATGTAAATTAACAGTTAGGATCTGATTGGCTGGTGCCTTTATCACCTTGTACTTATCACAGGTTTATCACTTCCTTATGCCTTCTCCAGGTTAATACATCTGCCCGTATGTACTATACAGAATACCAACTCACATTGGCTCCAGTTTATTCTAAATTAAAGGGCAAATGCAGGGAAGTTCCTGTCCTATATTAAATAAGATTTTACTTACCGATAAATCTATTTCTCGGAGTCCGTAGTGGATGCTGGGGTTCCTGAAAGGACCATGGGGAATAGCGGCTCCGCAGGAGACAGGGCACAAAAAGTAAAGCTTTTTCCGATCAGGTGGTGTGCACTGGCTCCTCCCCCTATGACCCTCCTCCAGACTCCAGTTAGGTACTGTGCCCGGACGAGCGTACACAATAAGGGAGGATTTTGAATCCCGGGTAAGACTCATACCAGCCACACCAATCACACCGTACAACTTGTGATCTAAACCCAGTTAACAGTATGATAACAGCGGAGCCTCTGAAAGATGGCTTCCTACAACAATAACCCGAATAAGTTAACAATAACTATGTACAATTTATGCAGATAATCCGCACTTGGGATGGGCGCCCAGCATCCACTACGGACTCCGAGAAATAGATTTATCGGTAAGTAAAATCTTATTTTCTCTATCGTCCTAGTGGATGCTGGGGTTCCTGAAAGGACCATGGGGATTATACCAAAGCTCCCAAACGGGCGGGAGAGTGCGGATGACTCTGCAGCACCGAATGAGAGAACTCCAGGTCCTCCTTAGCCAGAGTATCAAATTTGTAAAATTTTACAAACGTGTTCTCCCCTGACCACGTAGCTGCTCGGCAAAGTTGTAATGCCGAGACCCCTCGGGCAGCCGCCCAAGATGAGCCCACCTTCCTTGTGGAGTGGGCCTTTACAGATTTAGGCTGTGGCAGGCCTGCCACAGAATGTGCCAGTTGGATTGTGCTACAGATCCAACGAGCAATCGTCTGCTTAGACGCAGGAGCACCCATCTTGTTGGGTGCATACAATATAAACAACGAGTCAGATTTTCTGACTCCAGCTGTTCTTGCAATATATATTTTTAATGCTCTGACAACGTCCAGTAACTTGGAGTCCTCCAAGTCACTTGTAGCCGCAGGCACTACAATAGGCTGGTTCAGATGAAATGCTGACACCACCTTAGGGAGAAAATGCGGACGAGTCCGCAGTTCTGCCCTGTCCGAATGGAAAATCAGATATGGGCTTTTGTAAGATAAAGCTGCCAATTCTGACACTCTCCTGGCAGAAGCCAGGGCTAGAAGCATGGTCACTTTCCAAGTGAGATATTTCAAATCCACCTTATTTAGTGGTTCAAACCAATGAGATTTTAGAAAATCCAAAACTACATTGAGATCCCACGGTGCCACTGGAGGCACCACAGGGGGCTGTATATGCAGCACTCCCTTAACAAAGGTCTGGACTTCAGGGACTGAAGCCAATTCTTTTTGAAAGAAAATCGACAGAGCCGAAATTTGAACCTTAATAGATCCCAATTTGAGACCCATAGACAATCCTGATTGCAGGAAATGTAGGAATCGACCCAGTTGAAATTCCTCCGTCGGAGCACTCCGATCTTCGCACCACGCAACATATTTTCGCCAAATTCGGTGATAATGTTGCACGGTTACTTCTTTCCTTGCTTTAATCAAAGTAGGAATGACTTCTTCCGGCATGCCTTTTTCCATTAGGATCCGGCGTTCAACCGCCATGCCGTCAAACGCAGCCGCGGTAAGTCTTGAAACAGACAGGGACCCTGCTGAAGCAAGTCCCTCCTTAGAGGTAGAGGCCACGGATCTTCCGTGATCATCTCTTGAAGTTCCGGGTACCAAGTCCTTCTTGGCCAATCCGGAACCACTAGTATCGTTCTTACGCCTCTTTGCCGTATAATTCTCAATACTTTTGGTATGAGAGGCAGAGGAGGAAACACATACACCGACTGGTACACCCAAGGCGTTACCAGCGCGTCCACAGCTATTGCCTGCGGATCTCTTGACCTGGCGCAATACCTGTCCAGTTTTTTGTTGAGGCGAGACGCCATCATGTCCACCATTGGTCTTTCCCAACGGGTTACCAGCATGTGGAAGACTTCTGGATGAAGTCCCCACTCTCCCGGGTGAAGATCGTGTCTGCTGAGGAAGTCTGCTTCCCAGTTGTCCACTCCCGGGATGAACACTGCTGACAGTGCTATCACATGATTCTCTGCCCAGCGAAGAATCCTTGCAGCTTCTGCCATTGCACTCCTGCTTCTTGTGCCGCCCTGTCTGTTCACATGGGCGACTGCCGTGATGTTGTCCGACTGGATCAACACCGGTTTTCCCTGAAGCAGAGGTTCTGCCTGGCTTAGAGCATTGTATATTGCTCTTAGTTCCAGAATGTTTATGTGAAGAGACGTTTCCAGGCTCGTCCATACTCCCTGGAAGTTTGACTGCTCCCCAGCCTCTCAGGCTGGCGTCCGTGGTCACCAGGATCCAATCCTGTATGCCGAATCTGCGGCCCTCCAATAGATGAGGACTCTGCAACCACCACAGAAGAGACACCCTTGTCCTTGGAGACAGGGTTATCCGTAGGTGCATCTGAAGATGCGACCCTGACCATTTGTCCAACAGATCCCTTTGGAAAATTCTTGCGTGGAATCTGCCGAATGGAATTGCTTCGTAAGAAGCCACCATTTTTCCCAGGACTCTTGTGCATTGATGTACAGACACCTTTCCTGGTTTTAGGAGGTTCCTGACAAGCTCGGATAACTCCTTGGCTTTTTCCTCCGGGAGAAAAACCTTTTTCTGAACCGTGTCCAGAATCATCCCTAGGAACAGCAGACGAGTTGTCGGCATTAACTGGGATTTTGGAATATTCAGAATCCACCCGTGCTGTTTTAGCACTTCTTGAGACAGTGCTAAGCCCATCTCTAGCTGTTCTCTGGACCTCGCCCTTATTAGGAGATCGTCCAAGTATGGGATAATTAATACGCCTTTTCTTCGAAGAAGAATCATCATCTCGGCCATTACCTTTGTAAAGATCCGAGGTGCCGTGGACAATCCGAACGGCAGCGTCTGAAACTGATAGTGACAGTTTTGTACAACGAACCTGAGGTACCCCTGGTGTGAGGGGTAAATTGGAACGTGGAGATACGCATCCTTGATGTCCAAGGATACCATAAAGTCCCCCTCTTCCAGGTTCGCTATCACTGCTCTGAGTGACTCCATTTTGAACTTGAACTTCTTTATGTACAGGTTCAAGGACTTCAGATTTAGAATAGGCCTTACCGAGCCATCCGGCTTCGGTACCACAAAAAGAGTGGAATAATACCCCTTCCCTTGTTGTAGAAGAGGTACCTTGACTATCACCTGCTGAGAGTACAGCTTGTGAATGGCTTCCAAAACCGTCTCCCTTTCGGAGGGGGACGTTGGTAAAGCAGACTTCAGGAAACGGCGAGGTGGATCCGTCTCTAATTCCAACCTGTACCCTTGAGATATTATCTGCAGGATCCAGGGATTTACCTGCGAGTGAGCCCACTGCGCGCTGTAATTTTTGAGACGACCGCCCACCGTCCCCGAGTCCGCTTGAGAAGCCCCAGCGTCATGCTGAGGCTTTTGTAGAAGCCGGGGAGGGCTTCTGTTCCTGGGAAGGAGCTGCGTGTTGCTGTCTCTTCCCTCGACCTTTGCCTCGTGGCAGATATGAATAGCCCTTTGCTCTCTTATTTTTAAAGGAACGAAAGGGCTGCGGTTGAAAAGTCGGTGCCTTTTTCTGTGGGGGAGTGACTTGAGGTAGAAAGGTGGATTTCCCGGCTGTAGCCGTGGCCACCAAATCTGATAGACCGACTCCAAATAACTCCTCCCCTTTATACGGCAAAACTTCCATATGCCGTTTTGAATCCGCATCGCCTGTCCACTGTCGCGTCCATAAAGCTCTTCTGGCCGAAATGGACATAGCACTTACCCGTGATGCCAGTGTGCAGATATCCCTCTGTGCATCACGCATATAAAGAAATGCATCCTTTATTTGTTCTAACGACAGTAAAATATTGTCCCTGTCCAGGGTATCAATATTTTCAATCAGGGACTCTGACCAAACTACCCCAGCACTGCCCATCCAGGCAGTCGCTACAGCTGGTCGTAGTATAACACCTGCATGTGTGTATATACTTTTTTGGATATTTTCCATCCTCCTATCTGATGGATCTTTAAGTGCGGCCGTCTCAGGAGAGGGTAACGCCACTTGTTTAGATAAGCGTGTTAGCGCCTTGTCCACCCTAGGAGGTGTTTCCCAGCGCTCCCTAACCTCTGGCGGGAAAGGGTATAATGCCAATAATTTCTTTGAAATTATCAGCTTTTTATCAGGGGCAACCCACGCTTCATTACACACGTCATTTAATTCTTCTGATTCAGGAAAAACTATAGGTAGTTTTTTCATACCCCACATAATACCCTGTTTAGTGGTACCTGTAGTATCAGCTAAATGTAACGCCTCCTTCATTGCCAAAATCATATAACGTGTGGCCCTACTGGAAAATACGGTTGATTCGTCACCGTCACCACTGGAGTCATCGCCTGTGTCTGGGTCTGTGTCGACCGACTGAGGCAAAGGGCGTTTCACAGCCCCTGACGGTGTTTGAGTCGCCTGGACAGGCACTAATTGATTGTCCGGCCGTCTCATGTCGTCAAACGACTGCTTTAGCGTGTTGACACTATCCCGTAGTTCCATAAATAAAGGCATCCATTCCGGTGTCGACTCCCTAGGGGGTGACATCCTCATATTTGGCAATTGCTCCGCCTCCACACCAATATCGTCCTCATACATGTCGACACACACGTACCGACACACAGCAGACACACAGGGAATGCTCCTAACGAAGACAGGACCCACTAGCCCTTTGGGGAGACAGAGGGAGAGTTTGCCAGCACACACCAAAAGCGCTATATATATATCAGGGATAGCCTTATAATAAGTGCTCCCTTATAGCTGCTTTGTTATATCAAAATATCGCCATAAATGTGCCCCCCCCTCTCTGTTTTACCCTGTTTCTGTAGTGCAGTGCAGGGGAGAGACTTGGGAGCCGTCCTGACCAGCGGAGCTGTGAGAGGAAATGGCGCCGTGTGCTGAGGAGATAGGCCCCGCCCCTTTTCTGGCGGGCTCGTCTCCCGCTATTTAGAAAAATTAGGCAGGGGTTAAATATCTCCATATAGCCTCTAGGGCTATATGTGAGGTATTTTTAGCCTTTATAGGTAATCATTTTGCCTCCCAGGGCGCCCCCCTCCCAGCGCCCTGCACCCTCAGTGACTGCCGTGTGAAGTGTGCTGAGAGGAAAATGGCGCACAGCTGCAGTGCTGTGCGCTACCTTTTGAAGACTGCAGGAGTCTTCAGCCGCCGATTCTGGACCTCTTCTGTCTTCAGCATCTGCAAGGGGGCCGGCGGCGTGGCTCCGGTGACCATCCAGGCTGTACCTGTGATCGTCCCTCTGGAGCTTGATGTCCAGTAGCCAAGAAGCCAATCCATCCTGCACGCAGGTGAGTTGACTCCTTCTCCCCTCAGTCCCTCGCTGCAGTGATCCTGTTGCCAGCAGGAATCACTGTAAAATAAAAAAACCTAGCTAAACTTTTTCTAAGCAGCTCTTTAGGAGAGCCACCTAGATTGCACCCTTCTCGGCCGGGCACAAAAATCTAACTGGAGTCTGGAGGAGGGTCATAGGGGGAGGAGCCAGTGCACACCACCTGATCGGAAAAAGCTTTACTTTTTGTGCCCTGTCTCCTGCGGAGCCGCTATTCCCCATGGTCCTTTCAGGAACCCCAGCATCCACTAGGACGATAGAGAAATGCTGATTACAGACAGCATAATTCTTCTATCTATAAAGGGAATAACAGCACAGTACAGAGGCACTAATAGAAATTCAGGCTGCAATGGAATAAGTTTTATACGACACCATGGTGGTCATTCCGAGTTGATCGCTAGCTGCATTCGTTCGCTGTGCAGCGATGAGGCAAAAAAACTGCACTTCTGTGCATGCGTATGCAGCGCAATGTGCATGTGCGACGTACTAGTACAACTAACAATGTAGTTTTACACAGGGTCTAGCGAAGCTTTTCAGTCGCACTGCTGGCCGCAGAGTGATTGACAGCAAGAGGGCGTTTTTGGGTGGCAACTGACCGTTTTCAGGGAGTGTTCGGAAAAACGCAGGTGTGCCAGAAAAAACGCAGGCATGGCTGGCCGAACGCAGGGCGTGTTCGTGACGTTAAAACAGGAACTGAATGGTCTGAAGTGCTCGCAAGCGCTGAGTAGGTTTGATGCTACTCAAACTGCACAAAATTATTTTGTAGCCGCTCTGCGATCCTTCCATACGCACTTCTGCTAAGCTAAAATACACTCCCCAGTGGGAGGCGGCATAGCGTTTTCACGGCTGCTAAAAACTGCTAGCGAGCGATCAACTCGGAATGACCCCCCATGTGCAATAATTTAACAGAGGGAATCCCATAACACAGAGGTTTGCCCAGAAAAGGCCCCTCCCTCACAACAACAGGCACACGCAGCGCTGTGTAGCAGGACACACCTTCCAGATGTGATTGGCAGATTTGTCCGTCCAGCCGGCAACCTCCAGGGTCTGGCTCTCTTGTCCTATCAATGGTCCAAAGCAGGTCCTGACGGCAATATCCTCCTGGGCACACACACCTGGAATAATGACACACAGGTGGGACTGTGCTCTGAGAGGAACCTTACCGGCCACACCTCATGGCACTAAAGGGTTTCTCAGTGGCTGTACATATACACAAGGGTACCATGGAGAAATCAGTGATCGTTCCTGTATTATACCCTTACATCAGCGCACACAATCAGAGCTGGAAGCACACACGGAGAGTGGTGCGAGCTCTACACACAGATGCTCTCAGAGTAACGCACTTATGAATTGTTATAAGACCAACATCTGGGTACTGATAGCGGAGGAGAGGCTGGACGTATATAGGGGGCGGTGTAGGATTCACCGTCCACTGTACAGAGAAGACACTTCCCATCCAGGGGCTGTTAGATAAGCTCTTGCCGAGTGTATCTAACCAACAGAAGATTTCAGCAGGGAACTTGGGGCCTAATTCGGATTGGATCACTGCAGCGGCAGTGGTCGCAGTCTGAAGCCCTTTGGGGAGTGTGCATGTAAAAGCATCTCAGGGCTGCGATCGACTCTGCCTGCTTAACATGCAGAGGCTGTTGCGAGGAAGGAGGGGGCGTACCGATGGCGCAGATGTGTCCGCTCCGTTGCGGGGGCAGTCCGCGGTAGCTGCGTGACGTCAAGCGCAGCGACCCGGGACGCGGCGGGTAGCCGCCTGCCAGCGCAGACAGGGAGCTACTCAGCGGGTGCAAAAGCATCACCGCCGTACAATGGAGGGGAGGGGCCTGACATGTGGGGCGGACTAACCCTGTGCTGGGCGTACCCCCACATGTCTGAGTAACTGATCGTAGATGTGCTAAATTTAGCACATCTACGATCACATCTGAATCACCCCCTTGGCCGGTGAGATTAATCTGTGATTGTACATGACTGTTCCCCAAGCACCGCCTGCATCTCTCCTCTATGGTCCCCGATAAAACACTTCTGTTTCTTCGCACACCCCTTCTAATTACGTTTAGCCAGGTCACTAATATGACGGTATTTTGCCATAACCAATGTGTCACAGAACAAACACACGTCATAGGCTGCTACTCTATTAGCCATAACTAGATGTTTTTATAGATCACAATTATTATTCAATTAGTGTCAGAATTTCCGCCAAAAACTGCAGTTTTCGACTTTTATAGGTCAAATCTGGATTTGACCTATTCAATTCCAGTGCCGTTATTCTGACTTGTCGGAAAACATGTGGATTGGCGGATTAGCCGCGGATCCGCGGGTGTTTCCGACAATATTTTGGTCCATTTTCGACAATGGCGAAACCTTTCGAACACGCCCGCAATTGAATAGGGGGTGTCGGATTAGAGCCGTATTTACGACTTGTCAGAAATTCCGACTGTAATTGAATAGACCCCCAAAGAAGCCAAGAAGAGTCTGGAGCAGTAAAAGCAGACACCCTGGTTCATCTTACCCACATCAGCCCCGGTCACAGACTGCCGCAGCGCCAGCTGCTTGGGAAGGGACAGACGGGCCCTGCTCTCGATGGGTCTGTCTGGAATGAAGGTAACGGGCCCGTGCTCTGGGCAGTCAGATGGATACGCCTGGTTACACAGCGTACACCCTGCAAGATAGGAGGTGACATGGTCAGATACCGGAGACTCTACACAGTCCCCCATCACTGATCCTGCTGAACAGACAAATATTTCCAACCATCCTAAATGACAATCATCTGTATAGTTTATAGATATCTGTGTGCTACAATTGTATATTTTTAGACATGAAAACAGCTGTTCATTCAGGTGCTCGCTGCACACTGCCATATTTCTGTGAAATTCCAAACTCTCTTATCCATATCTACAGTAGGAGCATTACACAGACTAAGCTGTTAGAAGTAAGAGGGGATCCAGTCTCTAGCTCGACAGTAACTAGGTCGACCACTATTGGCCGACAGTAACTAGGTCGATAGGTCAAAGGGTCGACATGAGTTTTTCACGATTTTTTTTCTTTCTTTTTTTGAGCCTTTTTATATTTAACGATCCACGTGGACTACGATTGGAACGGTAATCTGCGAAGCGAGCCATGCGAGGGGAGACGGTGCAATAATTGGGGTTCCCGGTCACTACCAAGAAAACGGCACAAAACCCACCATAAAAAACTAATGTCGACCTTTTGACCTGTCGACCTAGAGACCCTGTCGATCTAGTTACTATCTACCTTCCATACCACACCCAAGTAAGAGATGCGAAAGCAGAATGCGTATTTCTGACAGAACTCACCCTGTCAGCAATGGCTAGGACTGCGGTACTAATATAAACCAGTATAAAACTACCATACAGCTACAGGAGAGGACCACGTGCAGCCGCCAAACACCGGCCTAACCTCCCTGGTGTAAAAGACCTGCACGCTGAACATCCATTAGAACTGTGTTAAGGCAGAAGGAACTAATTATAAAAAGCATTTAGGGGCAGATGAACTAAGCCTTGGAGAGTGGCAACGTGGAGAGAGCTAAAGCAGCAAGGAGCTGAGTGGTGGGTAGTTTATCTCTCTCCAAGGCTTAGTACAGATGTGTCTTCATACATCCAGCCTCAATACACCATGCCGCATTAGATGCCTGGCGTGAGTGATCCGCTAGATCACATGCAACCCGGCTAACATCGAACGCCATTTCTGCCGGAAATGCAACGCAACTAGGGCGCACCAGGAGACTGCGCTGATCAATTTGATATATTGTGTGTGGCTGAGTCTGTATACGGAGCACAACAGAACTTGTATTGGAAAAGAACTGCGGATGCTGCATTGTATCACTTCGTGCACAGATTCAGAGACTAACACAATTATACAGGTATCACATCACATTAATCAGCTCAGCTCCTGGTGTATCCTAGCCCTATTGTGTTGCAACTAAGACGCATTTTCAGGGGGAAAAAAAAAAAAAGACGCCCGGCACTAGAAGATTCTCGCACGGCATGGCGTGCCAGCAAACACATCACTAAAATGAGCAGGTCACATGGGAAACGCACTCACAGATTGTAAAGAGAGTGGCCATGTTTTCCTTATCGGAATTGGAATCTATCTGCAGCGAGGACGGAACAAAGGTCAGATTCCCGTCATCCACGTGCCCGCCTGCCAGCGACACCTCCTGGGTAATGGAAGACACCGTGACTGGCTCCAAGCTGATCCCAGCCGCGTGCAGGGACACCGAGGTCAGCGATGAGAGCTGGTGGGAAGTAGAGAGCGCCACGCTAACGGGGTTACTGCTCAAAGACACCGTGTGGATGGCGTCGCTGAGGGAGCTCTCCGAGATGCCGGACCGAGCGACCATGTGATGCTCCGTTTCCATGACAACGGGAAGCTCCAGTGATCCGCTGTGCAGGGGGAGGCCGACAGCGTCGGGAGGTAGGTTGGCATCCACGGTCAGGGACTCGTGGGAATGTGAAACACTGGAGATCTGAGCGTGCTCCCCGGTCACCCCTTCTATCGTCAGCTCCTCTGTAATGCGGTCTGTTGTTATAGGGCTGGTAACCCGGGACACATTATCCATGCTCATCCCTGCTTCCAGCACCACCTCATGGGCATCACTGGGGTGTAAGCGCTGGCCACCATGTCCGCCTACTGAGCCAGAGTCCAGGGACACTATTCCAGCCTCCAGTCCCACCGAGCCCCCCGACTGGTAATGGTCCAGAGACGAGGTATTGCTGGAAACAGGAAGGCCACCGTTAGCGTCCACATTCAGAGAACTGGGGTGTATGTACTGGGGGGGCGGCCGGTCCGCTAAATAGGATAAGATTCCTGGAACAAAGAGAAATAAGACGATCAGTTCCATCAGAGCAACGCCTACTGCAGTTTCGCCAGTGCTATAATACATTGGGGCATATTTACTAAAGCTTCTAAAATGAGAAGTGGTAATACTGCCCATAGCAACCAGATTAATCATTTTCTAAAACGCAACAGAGAAATGACAGAAAGACTGATTAGTTGCTATAGCCAACAGCATTGCTTCTTATGTTTAGATGCTTTCATAAATCTACCCCATTATATGGGTTGAACCCCTTTTGCAGGCGTAAGGCACAAAATGTGACACAGTAACGATTAAGGCCACAAAATAGCTAGGTAGGTGTGGTAGGGAAAGTCGACGTTCAGAATGTTGACACACAGGTTAGGTCGACATGTTCGTAAAATCAACCCCAGGATGTGGACACACAGTTTTTTGTTTGTTTTAGCCTAACACTAAATCCAAAAAGGACACAAAAATGTACTGTGAACATTCTGGTGTTGACATTTTGACCATGTCGACCGAACGTCATTGTTGAAATTCTGACTGCAACCCGTAAAAAAATCCCCTTTAGCGGCAAAAAGGGAAGAAAAAAAAAATCCATTCAATTAGAAGAAAAGGAGAATAGCCAATAACTTCAGAATGTTAAAAGCAAACTCCATGAACCACTTGCCGGCCACAAGGTCCCCTCTTCGCTGTAAGTGGTTACAATATAATGTAGGGCACGTCGGGTGACAGAATAAAAGCTAAGACATCCTACTGCTAACAGGGCCGGGAACAAATGATTCCAATTCTAACCCACCCGGCGGTGCCTTGGCTGCAAGATGTAATTCAATTCAAATCAAATAATAAATGATAGAACGCCCCCTTAGTCAGAATACAGTACCAGGCAGTATGTGCCGGAAGTAGCTACTCTCCAGGTGCGGGTACGGTGGCGGTGGCAGCGTGTAATTCCTCTCCGGGAGGCCACACATTACACCCCGATCCCCAATTCCCATTGGAAGCATGACGGAGAGGGCAGAAGGAAGCGAACTCAAAGACGGGCCGAGGTTAGGGATAGCCACTGGCAGACCTATGGAGACAGAGATGGGGGGGGAATAAACAGTACATCAGATATAATGACAAAGGTGGTCATTCCGAGTTGATCGCTCGCTAGCAGTTTTTAGCAGCCGTGCAAATGCTATGCCGCCTCCCACTGGGAGTGTATTTTAGCTTAGCAGAAGTGCAAACAAAAGGATCGCGGAGCGGCGGCAAAATTTTTTTGTGCACTTTTAGAGTAGCTCAATAGAGCTCACCCAGCCACGCCTGCGTTTCTTCGAGCACTCCCTGAAAACGGTCAGTTGACACCCAGAAACGCCCACTTCCTGTCAATCACTCTGCGGCCAGCAGTGCGACTGAAAATCTTCGCTAGACCCTGTGTGAAACTACATCGGCCATTGTGAAAGTACATTGCGCCGCATACGCAGAAGTGCCTTTTTTTGCATAATCGCTGCGCAGTGAACATTTTCAGCTAGCGATCAACTCGGAATGACCCCCAAAGCTTGATGCAGAGTTCCCTTCTATAATGGTGATTATTCCGGCTTATCCGGTTCCCTGTGATCAGCACAGACAAGTCCGAACAGGGATGTCTCATGTTTATGTTACTCTTGCAGAGCCTGCACTGTATGCAGTAGGCAATGCTTACCTGGCGCGGTGAGGGCATTGTGAGGCGGTGATGACGTGAGCCCCAGGTGGCTCGCCGTGACCGGGAGAGCGTTGGCAACGGAGGAAGCAGTCAGCTGGTCCATACCCACAGCGCTAAGATTCAACTCATTCATCCTGCAAGGCGAAAACAGGTGCAATACTTCTGTACACAACCGCAAGCTCACATGCACTAATCAGGTGGGACCCTTAACGATCAACAGTATCTCATCTCCTCGTATATGTATAAGTGGGAATATCTTCTTGTTATTAAATCGTTATACATCTTACTTTTCTGTGATTGTAACCAGAGGAGCAAATAAACGGAGATTAAATGGGGAATTTAATTGCAAGCGAAGGGTGCGAGTTGACATGGCGTTTAAACGCCGCAATGTTGCTGCACCCCTCGCCCGCCGGAATCCTGTATTTGCACAAAACTGCTTGGAATCCGATGGTTGGTGGCCACTACTCACCCAGGGGGCAAGCAAAGCACCAACACCAGGGTACACTTACCCCAAACTCACAATAATGGTGCACAAACTGCAACACCAAGTCTCAGTATGTATGAATGAAATAAGAGATCATAGAAATTGCACAGCTCACATGATAAATGACAAATACAATGAAAACACAATTTAGCACTGAGGGACTGACTTTAGAATGATTCCGTCAATCTGAATAGGTAATGATCTCCGATGTATGAGACTAGCACCATGGCTCCACGGACATAAAGAGCAATCGGAGATGTGGATGAAGCACCCATAGGTCCAGTAATGTAGGTAATGTTCTCATCTCTGGGGTATTTATTCCTGTATCCACATTGTATTGTACCTGCGTCACTTTGTTGTTGCTGCCGGTTTCGTTCCTAGATAAATCTCGCTCCTGGATGGACAGACAGACCCCGCGGGTGACAAGCTTCCATTTTATGTGCTGGAGAACAGATTGGCGACAGCGCAGCTGCTGCAAGATAAACATCAGAGCATGGCGGTATCACTGTCAGACATACAGGTACTCCCAGTGTCAGGAGTACTCACATTGCCAGCCCTGGGTATAGTCCATCACATACAGAACATGGCGGTATCACTGTCAGACATACAGGTACTCCCAGTGTCAGAGTACTCCCAGTGCCAGCCCTGGGTATAGTCCCACCCCTCACATACAGAGTATGGATGTATCACTGTCAGACATACAGGTACTCCCAGTGTCAGAGTACTCACATTGCCAGCCCTGGGTATAGTCTCTCACATATAGAGCATGGATATCTCATACAGACGAGGAGGATAGAATGAGGCAGTATATAATGTAGGGGGCAGAGGCGCTAAGCAACCCCCCGCAGCACAAGGTACTCCCAATGTCAGTGCCAGCCCTGGGTATAGATGAATCACCTGTCAGACATACAGGTCTTGTACAGATAGAATAAGCCAATATATAATGTAGGGGGCAGAGGAGCTGAGCAGCAGCAGGTACTCCCAGTGTCAGAGTACTCCCAGTACCAGCAATGGGTATAGTCCCTCACATACAGAACATGGATGTATGACTGTCAGACACAGATGTCTCATACATACAGACGGAGAGGATAGAATGAGGCAGTATATAATGTAGGGTGCTGAGCATCCCCCGGCAGCAGCAGCAGGTACTCTCAGTGTCAGAGTACTCACAGTACCAGCAATGGGTATAGTCCCTCACATAATGAACACGGGCACACCACAGTCCTATATACACAGCCACCTACCTACTTCTCACTGACCTGCCGCAGGCCTCCTATACCCCGCCTCTGGCCGGCAACTAAGGCATGCTGGGACTTGTGGTTCTAGAGGAGCCGTGGCGCCGCACCCACAGCCCAGGTGCTCCCAGTGAGGCACACACACGAGAGGGGAGCCATGGCTGCAGGCACGGTGCCCCTCACTCACACCCCTCTCCAGCAGAGCCGCTCTCTATCTCCCTCTCTCCGCCTCCACTCCCAAGATGGCGCGCACGGAAGCGACGTCACGCCAGGGGGAACGGGACCAATCGCGTCGCGGCCAGCAGGTCAGAGATCACTGGTAGCCCAGGCGTTACCATAGTGACGGGAGGCTGCGGCTCGTCTCACGGGTCCTGCTCATCCTGTGGCTCCTCCGCCCGGTCCCTTATCCTCCTTATCCGGTGCCTCCCATGCCTCTTCCTGTGCCTCTGCCCACCCCCTCACCCTGGCCAGCACGGTTGGTGTAACGGTTAGCATTACTGCCTCACAGCACTGAGGTCTTGGATCAATTCCCACCAATGGGAATGTGTGGAGTTTGTATGTACTCTCAGGTACTACGGTTTCCGCCTGCAATCTAAAAATATACTGATAGGTTCATTGGCTCCTGAGAAATATTAGAGAACGATGTAACGAAGGACGTAACGATCACTGCAGCACGGCCGACCGGAAGATATCGCATGCGGCTGCAGGAACGCGCGGACTGGCCATACACATTAAATGACCCAGCAGATATATCATTCTGATTTGGGCGTAAACGAGATTGTTCTAGTGTGTACCCAGCTTAAGTTCCACCGGGGCAGGGACTGATGTGAATGGGCAAATATGCATCATAAAGCGCCGCGGAATATGTGTGCGCTATATAACTGAGAATATTAATGCGCACCCATCCCCCCACCTCGTCCACCTGAAGCATGGGTAGGAGGCATGGTTTCGCAGGAAACTACCCCCCTCCCCCCCACAGGCCACACCCCCATATTCCATCACTTTGAGTTAAACAAAGATATAGGCCCTCATTCCGAGTTGATCGGTCGCAAGGCGAATTTAGCAGAGTTACACACGCTAAGCCGCCGCCTACTGGGAGTGAATCTTAGCTTCTTAAAATTGCGACCGATGTATTCGCAATATTGCGATTACTAACTACTTAGCAGTTTCAGAGTAGCTACAGACTTACTCTGCCTGTGCGATCAGTTCAGTGCTTGTCGTTCCTGGTTGACGTCACAAACACACCCAGCGTTCGCCCAGGCACTCCTACCGTTTCCCCGGCCACTCCTGCGTTTTTTCCGGAAACGGTAGCGTTTTCAGCCACACGCCCCAGAAACGCCGTGTTTCCGCCCAGTAACACCCATTTCCTGTCAATCACATTACGATCGCCGGAGCGAAGAAAAAGCCGTGAGTAAAATTACTTTCTTCATAGTAAAGTTACTTGGCGCAGTCGCAGTGCGAACATTGCGCATGCGTACTAAGCGGATTTTCACTGCGATGCGATGAAAAATACCGAGCGAACAACTCGGAATGAGGGCCATAGTTCCTAATTCAGACCTGATCGCTCGCTAGGTTTTTTTTGCAGCCCTGCGTTGGCATACTCGCCGCCCATAGGGGAGTGTATTTTCACTTTGCAAGTGTGCGATCACATGTGTAGCAGAGCTGTACAAACAGAACTTGTGCAGTCTCTGCGCAGCCCAGGACTTACTCAGCCGCTGCGATCACATCAGCCTGTCCGGGACCGGAATTGACGTCAGGAACCCTCCCTACAAACGCTTGGGCACGCCAGCGTTTTTCCAAACATTCCCTGAAAATGGTCAGTTGACACCCACAAATGCCCTCTTCCTGTCAATCTCCTTGCGATCGCCTGTGCAAATGGATTCTTCACACAAACCCATCGCTCAGCGGCGATCCGCTTTGTACCTGTGCAACGCGCCTGCGCATTGTGGTGCATGCGCAGTTTAGACCTGATCGCCCGCTGCACAAAAATACAGCCTAGCGATCGGGTCTGAATTAGGCCCATAGTTTTAGAAAGTGCAACCATCTTCAGCCACAGTCCCTGAGTTCAGGGGATCAAATGGAACTAGAAAAAGTAATGAAATCATAAATGAAATGTTCATTTCTCTGACGTCCTAGTGGATGCTGGGGACTCCGTAAGGACCATGGGGAATAGCGGCTCCACAGGAGACTGGGCACAAAAGTAAAGCTTTAGAACTACCTGGTGTGCACTGGCTCCTCCCCCTATGACCCCCCTCCAAACCTCAGTTAGATTTTTGTGCCCGAACGAGAAGGGTGCACACTAGGTGGCTCTCCTGAGCTGCTTAGTGAAAAGTTTAGTTTTAGGTTTTTTATGTTCAGTGAGACCTGCTGGCAACAGGCTCACTGCATCGAGGGACTAAGGGGAGAAGAAGCGAACTCACCTGCGTGCAGAGTGGATTGGGCTTCTTAGGCTACTGGACATTAGCTCCAGAGGGACCGATCACAGGCCCAGCCATGGATAGGTCCCAGAGCCGCGCCGCCGGCCCCCTTACAGAGCCAGAAGACAGAAGAGGTCCGGAAAATCGGCGGCAGAAGACGTCCTGTCTTCAACAAGGTAGCGCACAGCACTGCAGCTGTGCGCCATTGCTCTCAGCACACTTCACACTCCGGTCACTGAGGGTGCAGGGCGCTGGGGGGGGGGGGCGCCCTGAGACGCAATAAAAACACTTTGGATGGCAAAAAATGCATCACATATAGCTCCTGGGCTATATGGATGAATTTAACCCCTGCCAGAATACACAGAAAAACGGGAGATAAGGCCGCCGAGAAGGGTGCGGAGCCTATCTCCTCAGCACACTGGCGCCATTTTCCCTCACAGCTCCGTTGGAGGGAAGCTCCCTGGCTCTCCCCTGCAGTCACTACACTACAGAAAGGGTTAAAAAAGAGAAGGGGGCACTAATTACGCGCAATATTAAAAATACAGCAGCTATAAGGGGAAAAACACTTATATAAGGTTATCCCTGTATATATATGGCGCTCTGGTGTGTGCTGGCAAACTCTCCCTCTGTCTCCCCAAAGGGCTAGTGGGGTCCTGTCCTCTATCAGAGCATTCCCTGTGTGTGTGCTGTGTGTCGGTACGTTTGTGTCGACATGTATGAGGAGAAAAATGATGTGGAGACGGAGCAGATTGCCTGTAATAGTGATGTCACCCCCTAGGGGGTCGACACCTGAGCGGATGAACTGTTGGAAGGAATCAGTGTCAGCTCTGTATAAAAGACAGTGGTTGACATGAGACAGCCGGCTACTCAGCTTGTGCCTGTCCAGACGTCTCATAGGCCGTCAGGGGCTCTAAAGCGCCCGTTACCTCAGATGGCAGATATAGACGCCGACACGGATACTGACTCCAGTGTCGACGGTGAAGAGACAAATGTGACTTCCAGTAGGGCCACACGTTACATGATTGAGGCAATGAAAAATGTTTTACACATTTCTGATAATACGAGTACCACCAAAAGGGGTATTATGTTCGGTGAGGAAAAACTACCTGTAGTTTTCCTGAATCTGAGAAATTAAATGAGGTGTGTGATGATGCGTGGGTTTCCCCCGATAACAACTGATAATTTCTAAAATGTTATTGGCATTATATCCTTTCCCGCCAGAGGTTAGGGTGCGTTGGGAAACACCCCCTAGGGTGGATAAAGCGCTCACACGCTTGTAAGAACAAGGGCTCTACCCTCTCCTGAGATGGCCGCCCTTAAGGATCCTGCTGATAGAAAGCAGGAGGGTATCCTAAAATGTATTTACACACATACTGGTGTTATACTGCGACCAGCAATCGCCTCAGCCTGGATGTGCAGTGCTGGGTTGGCGTGGTCGGATTCCCTGACTGAAAATATTGATACCCTAGATAGGGACAGTATATTATTGCCTATAGAGCATTTAAAAGATGCATTTCTATATATGATGCACAGCGGAATATTTGCCGACTGGCATCAAGTCTAAGTGCGTTGTCCATTTCTGCCAGTAGAGGGTTATGGACACGACAGTGGTCAGGTGATGCGGATTCCAAACGGCATTTGGAAGTATTGCCTTATTAAGGGGATATTTGGGGTCGGTCTTTCAGACCTAGTGGCCACGGCAACAGCTGGGAAATCCACGTTTGTACCCCAGGTCGCCTCTCAACATAAGAAGACGCCGTATTATCAGGCGCAGTCTTTTCGTGGGCAAGCGGGCAAAAGGTTCCTCATTTCTGCCCCGTGACAGAGGGAGAGGAAAAAGGCTGCAGAAATCAGCCAGTTCCCAGGAACAGAAGCCCTCTCCCGCCTCTGCCAAGCCCTCAGTATGACGCTGGGGCTTTACAAGCAGAATCAGGCACGGTGGGGGCCCGTCTCAATGAATTTCAGCGCGCAGTGGGCTCACTCGCAAGTAGACCCCTCCTTCGAAGGAAGGGAATTTTAGTTATCCCTTACTTGGACGATTCCCTGATAAGGGTAAGATCCAGGGAACAGTTGGAGGTCGGTGTAGCACTATCTCAGGTAGTGTTGCGGCAGCACGATTGGATTCTCAATATTCCAAAATCGCAGCTGATTCCGACGACTCGTCTTCTGTTCCTAGGGATGATCCTGGACACAGTCCAGAAAAAGGTGTTTCTCCCGGAGGAGAAAGTCAGGGAGTTATCCGAGCTAGTCGGGAACCTCCTATAACCGAGCCAAGTCTCAGTACATCATTGAAAGGGTTCTGGGAAAAATGGTGGCTTCCTACGAAGCAATCCCATTCGGCAGATTCCACGCAAGAACTTTCCAGTGGGACCTGCTGGACAAATGGTCCGGGTCGCATCTTCAGATGCATCAGCGGATAACCCTGTCACCAAGCACAAGGGTGTCTCTCCTGTGGTGGTTGCAGAGTGCTCATCTTCTAGAGGGCCGCAGATTCGACATTCAGGACTGGGTCCTGGTGACCACGGATGCCAGCCTGCGAGGCTGGGGAGCAGTCACACAGGGAAGGAATTTCCAGAGCTTATGGTCAAGCCTGGAGACATCACTTCACATAAATATCCTGAAGCTAAGGGCCATTTACAATGCTCTAAGCTCAGCAAGACCTCTGCTTCAAGGTCACCCGGAGTTGATCCATTCGGACAACATCACGGCAGTCACCCACGTAAACAGACAGGGTGACACAAGAAGCAGGAGGGCAATGGCAGAAGCTGCAAGGATTCTTCGCTGGGCGGAAAATCATGTGATAGCACTGTCAGCAGTATTCATTCCGGGAGTGGACAACTGGGAAGCAGACTTCCTCAGCAGACACGACCTCCACCCGGGAGAGTGGGGACTTCACCCAGAAGTCTTCCACATGTTTATAAAACTCGACAAGTATTGCGCCAGGTCAAGGGACCCTCAGGCAATAGCTGTAGACGCTCTGGTAACACAGTGGGTGTACCAGTCAGTGTATGTGTTCCCTCCTCTGCCTCTCATACCCAAGGTACTGAGAATTATAAGATGGAGAGGAGTAAGCACTATATTCGTGGCTCCGGATTGGCCAAGAAGGACTTGGTAACCGGAACTTCAAGAGATGCTCACGGAGGATCCGTGGCCTCTACCTCTAAGAAGGGACCTGCTCCAGCAAGGACCCTGTCTGTTCCAAGACTTACCGCGGCTGCGTTTGACGGCATGGCGGTTGAACGCCGGATCCTGAAGGAGAAAGGCATTCCGGATTAAGTCATTCCTATCCTGATCAAAGCCAGGAAGGATATAACCGCAAAACATTATCACCGCATTTGGCGAAAATATGTTGCGTGGTGTGAGGCCAGTAAGGCCCCGACGGAGGAATTTTCAACTAGGTCGATTCCTACATTTCCTGCAAACAGGAGTGTCTATGGGCCTGAAATGGGGGTCCATTAAGGTTCAAATTTCGGCCCTGTCAATTTTCTTCCAAAAAGAACTAGCTTCAGTCCCTGAAGTTCAGATGTTTGTGAAAGGGGTACTGTATATACAGCCTCCTTTTGTGCCTCCAGTGGCACCTTGGGATCTAAATGTAGTTTTTGGGTTCCAAAAGTCACATTGGTTTGAACCACTTAAATATGTGGAGTTAAAATATCTCACATGGAAAGTGGTCATGCTGTTGGCCCTGGCCTGGGCCAGGTGCGTGTCAGAATTGGCGGCTTTATCCTGTAAAAGCCCTCATCTGATTTTCCATTCGGACAGGGCGGAATTGAGGACTTGTCCTCAGTTTCTCCCTAAGGTGGTTTTCAGCGTTTCACCTGAATCAACCTATTGTGGTGCCTGCGGCTACTAGGGACTTGGAGGACTCCAAGTTGCTAGACGTTGTCAGGGCCCTGGAAATATAGGTTTCCAGGACGGCTGGAGTCAGAAAATCTGACTCGTTGTTTATTCTGTATGCACCCAACAAGCTGGGTGCTCCTGCTTCTAAGCAGACTATTGCTCGTTGGATTTGTAGTACAATTCAGCTTGCACATTCTGTGGCAGGCCTGCCACAGCCAAAAATCTGTAAATGCCCACTCCACAAGGAAGGTGGGCTCATCTTGGGCGGCTGCCCGAGGGGTCTCGGCTTTACAACTTTGCCGAGCAGCTACTTGGTCAGGAGAAAATACGTTTGTAAAATTCTACAAATTTGATACCCTGGCTGAGGAGGACCTGGAGTTCTCTCATTTGGTGCTGCAGAGTCATCCGCACTCTCCCGCCCGTTTGGGAGCTTTGGTATAATCCCCATGGTCCTAACGGAGTCCCCAGCATCCACTAGGACGTCAGAGAAAATAAGAATTTACTTACCGATAATTCTATTTCTCGTAGTCCGTAGTGGATGCTGGGCGCCCATCCCAAGTGCGGATTGTCTGCAATACTGGTACATAGTTATTGTTACCAAAAAATCGGGTTATTGCTGTAGTGAGCCATCTTATCTAGAGGCTCCTCTGTTATCATGCTGTAAACTGGGTTTAGATCACAAGTTATATGGTGTGATTGGTGTGTCTGGTATGAGTCTTACCCGGGATTCAAAATCCTTCCTTATTGTGTACGCTCGTCCGGGCACAGTATCCTAACTGAGGCTTGGAGGAGGGTCATAGGGGGAGGAGCCAGTGCACACCAGGTAGTTCTAAAGCTTTACTTTTGTGCCCAGTCTCCTGCGGAGCCGCTATTCCCCATGGTCCTTACGGAGTCCCCAGCATCCACTACAGACTACGAGAAATAGAATTATCGGTAAGTAAATTCTTATTTTTTCATACTGTGCCCTGAGAGGAGGTTGTTAGTGAAAAGGTCGGCATTCAGTAGGTCGACGGCATAAGATCAATAGTCAAAAGGTCAACATGAAAATGGTCGACACATTTTTACTAGAGATGAGCGGGTTCGGTTTCTCGGAAACCGAACCCGCCCGAACTTCAGGGTTTTTACACGGGGCCGAGCAGGCTCGGATCCTCCCGCCTTGCTCGGCTAACCCGAGCGCGCCCGAACGTCATCATCCCGCTGTCGGATTCTCGCGAGGCTCGTATTCTATCGCGAGACTCGGATTCTATATAAGGAGCCGCGCGTCGCCGCCATTTTCACACGTGCATTGAGATTGATAGGGAGAGGACGTGGCTGGCGTCCTCTCCGTTTAGAGTGACTGACTAGTACAGAGAGACACAAATTTTGAGGAGCATATAGGAGGAGTACTACTTGCTGCTGATAGTGTGACCAGTGACCAGTGCCACCAGTTTACTAGTACAGAGAGACACAAATTTTGGGGAGCATATAGGAGGAGTACTACTTGCTGCTGATAGTGTGACCAGTGACCAGTGCCACCAGTTTACTAGTACAGAGAGACACAAATTTTGGGGAGCATATACAGGAGGAGTACTACTTGCTGCTGATAGTGTGACCAGTGACCAGTGCCACCAGTTTAGTTACTAGTACAGAGAGACACAAATTTTGGGGAGCATATAGGAGGAGTACTACTTGCTGCTGATAGTGTGACCAGTGACCAGTGCCACCAGTTTACTAGTACAGAGAGACACAAATGTTGGGGAGCATATAGGAGGAGTACTACTTGCTGCTGATAGTGTGACCAGTGCCACCAGTTTACTAGTACAGAGAGACACAAATTTTGGGGAGCATATAGGAGGAGTACTACTTGCTGCTGATAGTGTGACCAGTGACCAGTGCCACCAGTTTAGTTACTAGTACAGAGAGACACAAATTTTGGGGAGCATATAGGAGGAGTACTACTTGCTGCTGATAGTGTGACCAGTGACCAGTGCCACCAGTTTACTAGTACAGAGAGACACAAATTTTGGGGAGCATATAGGAGGAGTACTACTTGCTGCTGATAGTGTGACCAGTGACCAGTGCCACCAGTTTACTAGTACAGAGAGACACAAATTTTGGGGAGCATATAGGAGGAGTACTACTTGCTGCTGATAGTGTGACCAGTGCCACCAGTTTACTAGTACAGAGAGACACAAATTTTGGGGAGCATATACAGGAGGAGTACTACTTGCTGCTGATAGTGTGACCAGTGACCAGTGCCACCAGTTTAGTTACTAGTACAGAGAGACACAAATTTTGGGGAGCATATAGGAGGAGTACTACTTGCTGCTGATAGTGTGACCAGTGACCAGTGCCACCAGTTTACTAGTACAGAGAGACACAAATGTTGGGGAGCATATAGGAGGAGTACTACTTGCTGCTGATAGTGTGACCAGTGACCAGTGCCACCAGTTTACTAGTACAGAGAGACACAAATTTTGGGGAGCATATAGGAGGAGTACTACTTGCTGCTGATAGTGTGACCAGTGACCAGTGCCACCAGTTTAGTTACTAGTACAGAGAGACACAAATTTTGGGGAGCATATAGGAGGAGTACTACTTGCTGCTGATAGTGTGACCAGTGACCAGTGCCACCAGTTTAGTTACTAGTACAGAGAGACACAAATTTTGGGGAGCATATAGGAGGAGTACTACTTGCTGCTGATAGTGTGACCAGTGACCAGTGCCACCAGTTTACTAGTACAGAGAGACACAAATTTTGGGGAGCATATAGGAGGAGTACTACTTGCTGCTGATAGTGTGACCAGTGACCAGTGCCACCAGTTTAGTTACTAGTACAGAGAGACACAAATTTTGGGGAGCATATAGGAGGAGTACTACTTGCTGCTGATAGTGTGACCAGTGACCAGTGCCACCAGTTTAGTTACTAGTACAGAGAGACACAAATTTTGGGGAGCATATAGGAGGAGTACTACTTGCTGCTGATAGTGTGACCAGTGACCAGTGCCACCAGTTTACTAGTACAGAGAGACACAAATTTTGGGGAGCATATAGGAGGAGTACTACTTGCTGCTGATAGTGTGACCAGTGACCAGTGCCACCAGTTTACTAGTACAGAGAGACACAAATTTTGGGGAGCATATACAGGAGGAGTACTACTTGCTGCTGATAGTGTGACCAGTGACCAGTGCCACCAGTTTAGTTACTAGTACAGAGAGACACAAATTTTGGGGAGCATATAGGAGGAGTACTACTTGCTGCTGATAGTGTGACCAGTGACCAGTGCCACCAGTTTACTAGTACAGAGAGACACAAATGTTGGGGAGCATATAGGAGGAGTACTACTTGCTGCTGATAGTGTGACCAGTGCCACCAGTTTACTAGTACAGAGAGACACAAATTTTGGGGAGCATATAGGAGGAGTACTACTTGCTGCTGATAGTGTGACCAGTGACCAGTGCCACCAGTTTAGTTACTAGTACAGAGAGACACAAATTTTGGGGAGCATATAGGAGGAGTACTACTTGCTGCTGATAGTGTGACCAGTGACCAGTGCCACCAGTTTACTTGTACAGAGAGACACAATTTTTGGGGAGCATATAGGAGGAGTACTACTTGCTGCTGATAGTGTGACCAGTGCCACCCGTTTAATTAATCCGTTCTCTGCCTGAAAAAAAACGATACACAGTGTGACACAGTCACGTACCATATCTGTGCTCAGCCTCAGTGTGCTGCATCATCATATGTAATAATATCTGACTGTGCTGAGTGCTCACACAGCTTAATTGTGGGGGAGACTGGGGACTGGGAGCAGTTAGAGCAGGAGTACATATAATATATTTTAAGTACAGTGCACACTTTTGCTGCCAGAGTGCCACACTGCCAGTGTGACTGACCAGTGACCAGACCACACTGACCCCCAGTATATTGTGATTGTCTGCTTAGGACGGAGTACTACTTGCTGATAGTGTGACCAGTGACCATTGACCACCAGTTTAATTAATCCGTTCTCTGCCTGAAAAAAAACGATACACAGTGTGACACAGTCACATACACATACCATATCTGTGCTCAGCCCAGTGTGCTGCATCATATGTAATACTGTATATCATTATCTACTGTGCTGAGTGCTCACTGCTCACACAGCTTAATTGTGGGGGAGACTGGGGAGCAGTTATAGCAGGAGTACATATTTTTAAGTACAGTGCACACTTTTGCTGCCAGAGTGCCACTGCCAGTGTGACTGACCAGTGACCACTGACCACCAGTATATTGTGATTGTCTGCTGACCACCAGTATATTGTGATTGTCTGCCTGGAAAAGTTAAACACTCGTCGTGTGGTGTTTTTATAAACGCATTCTGCAGACAGTGTCTAGCAGGTCCGTCATTACATTATATACCTGTCCGGCTGCAGTACTAGTGTGATATATATATATATATTTTAATTTTATCTCATTATCATCCAGTCTATACTAGCAGCAGACACAGTACGGTAGTCCACGGCTGTAGCTACCTCTGTGTCGGCAGTCGCTCGTCATCCATAAGTATACTAGTATCCATCCATCTCCATTGTTTACCTGAGGTGCCTTTTAGTTGTGCCTATTAAAATATGGAGAACAAAAATGTTGAGGTTCCAAAAATAGGGAAAGATCAAGATCGACTTCCACCTCGTGCTAAAGCTGCTGCCACTAGTCATGGCCGAGACGATGAAATGCCATCAACGTCGTCTGCCAAGGCCGATGCCCAATGGCATAGTACAGAGCATGTAAAATCCAAAACACCAAATATCAGTAAAAAAAGGACTCAAAAATCTAAAATAAAATTGTCGTCGGAGAAGCGTAAACTTGCCAATATGCCATTTACCACACGGAGTGGCAAGGAACGGCTGAGGCCCTGGCCTATGTTCATGGCTAGTGGTTCAGCTTCACATGAGGATGGAAGCACTCAGCCTCTCGCTAGAAAAATGAAAAGACTCAAGCTTGCAAAAGCACAGCAAAGAACTGTGCGTTCTTCGAAATCCCAAATCCACAAGGAGAGTCCAATTGTGTCGGTTGCGATGCCTGACCTTCCCAACACTGGACGTGAAGAGCTTGCGCCTTCCACCATTTGCACGCCCCCTGCAAGTGCTGGAAGGAGCACCCACAGTCCAGTTCCTGATAGTCAGATTGAAGATGTCAGTGTTGAAGTACACCAGGATGAGGAGGATATGGGTGTTGCTGGCGCTGGGGAGGAAATTGACAAGGAGGATTCTGATGGTGAGGTGGTTTGTTTAAGTCAGGCACCCGGGGAGACACCTGTTGTCCGTGGGAGGAATATGGCCATTGACATGCCTGGTGAAAATACCAAAAAAATCAGCTCTTCGGTGTGGAAGTATTTCACCAGAAATGCGGACAACATTTGTCAAGCCGTGTGTTGCCTTTGTCAAGCTGTAATAAGTAGGGGTAAGGACGTTAACCACCTCGGAACATCCTCCCTTATACGTCACCTGCAGCGCATTCATAATAAGTCAGTGACAAGTTCAAAAACTTTGGGCGACAGCGGAAGCAGTCCACTGACCAGTAAATCCCTTCCTCTTGTAACCAAGCTCACGCAAACCACCCCACCAACTCCCTCAGTGTCAATTTCCTCCTTCCCCAGGAATGCCAATAGTCCTGCAGGCCATGTCACTGGCAATTCTGACGAGTCCTCTCCTGCCTGGGATTCCTCCGATGCATCCTTGCGTGTAACGCCTACTGCTGCTGGCGCTGCTGTTGTTGCTGCTGGGAGTCGATGGTCATCCCAGAGGGGAAGTCGTAAGACCACTTTTACTACTTCCACCAAGCAATTGACTGTCCAACAGTCCTTTGCGAGGAAGATGAAATATCACAGCAGTCATCCTGCTGCAAAGCGGATAACTGAGGCCTTGGCATCCTGGGTGGTGAGAAACGTGGTTCCGGTATCCATCATTACTGCAGAGCCAACTAGAGACTTGTTGGAGGTACTGTGTCCCCGGTACCAAATACCATCTAGGTTCCATTTCTCTAGGCAGGCGATACCGAAAATGTACACAGACCTCAGAAAAAGAGTCACCAGTGTCCTAAAAAATGCAGCTGTACCCAATGTCCACTTAACCACGGACATGTGGACAAGTGGAGCAGGGCAGGGTCAGGACTATATGACTGTGACAGCCCACTGGGTAGATGTATGGACTCCCGCCGCAAGAACAGCAGCGGCGGCACCAGTAGCAGCATCTCGCAAACGCCAACTCTTTCCTAGGCAGGCTACGCTTTGTATCACCGGTTTCCAGAATACGCACACAGCTGAAAACCTCTTACGGCAACTGAGGAAGATCATCGGGGAATGGCTTACCCCAATTGGACTCTCCTGTGGATTTGTGGCATCGGACAACGCCAGCAATATTGTGTGTGCATTAAATCTGGGCAATTTCCAGCACGTCCCATGTTTTGCACATACCTTGAATTTGGTGGTGCAGAATTATTTAAAAAACGACAGGGGCGTGCAAGAGATGCTGTCGGTGGCCAGAAGAATTGCGGGACACTTTCGGCGTACAGGCACCACGTACAGAAGACTGGAGCACCACCAAAAACGCCTGAACCTGCCCTGCCATCATCTGAAGCAAGAAGTGGTAACTGTCACGATCCGGGTATCTGGACGCCATTTCTTACCCATCAGATGCCTCCTAAGGCTGGCTCAGCGCTCCAGGACCGGATTCCATCTGTTATCCTGATGTGTACATTCCTGTATCCTCTCCTGTCACTCTGGGACGCTGTCACAGTAAACGCCATATTACACCTGGCATGGCGTCTCCCGCGGCCTCCGCCGCCGTCCCTGAACTTCTGCATGCAGAGTGTCTGAGTGGCGATTACGTCAGCCGCGGCCTCCGCTGTGTCCGCGTGGTTGGATGTGCATCTGTCAGCCTGGCGCCTCCTGTCTCCGGTGGCCGGCGCCGCCATTACTGTTTTCATTACCACATGGATTACAAACCAAACTTCCCTCCAAGTGTCTGCATGGGCGCAGCCATCTTGGATTCTGTCAGCTGATCATTTCCACCAATCTGTTTTCAGTATTGTTAATCTGCATAATTGCCTAGCCAATCCCTTCCTTGCTGCAGGTATAAATACACTGTGCCTGAGCAAGGAAGGCGTCAGTGCTTTGGTTGTCAAACCTAGTTCCTGTTTGTCTCTCTCCTGTGATTGTCTTCCAGGTTCCAGCTCCTGTCTCAAGACTTCCACCATAGAGACCCGCACCAGCATTCCACCTGCGGTGTAGCCTGACTCTCCAATCCATTGTGGATTCATCTGTTTCCAGCTACAACATTACCTGCTTCCAGCTCAGCTTCCAGCAGAGTACAGCTTCCCTTAAAGGGCCGGTGTCCTTTCTACACTTTACCACTCTCCACCGGTATTATTATTTCTCCGCTCTCAAGTTCTACATTTCAGTTCATATTTCATCGCTCCCAAGTTCATTTATTATTTAACTGGTTCCAGCCAGTATCCACTCCGTGCTAACAACAGTCTGGTTCCAGCCAGTATCCACAGCAGCTGTTTTATCTTCAGCAACCCAGCTTTTCCTGGAACACCAGCTGGCACAATCCTGGGTTATCTCCATTGCTACAGTCGGGCCTGGTAAGGACTTTCCATCTAGAAGATCATAAGAACTATCTCACTCTACCAGTGCCCTGTGGCTCCTGCCATCCTGTAGTACCCAGGAACTGTATTTATTCTTTGCTGACTTTTACGTTTTCTTTTGCTGCTGCTGTGTTGCGGAGTTGTCATAATATACATCATTGACTTTTATCCAAGTTGTCGTGGTCACGCCTTCGGGCAGTTATTATTCATGTTACTTACATGTCCAGGGGTCTGATACAACCTCCCAGGTTCCGGTACATCTCAGCCCCTACAACTGAGGCTGCCTCCCGTCAGCTCAGGCCCTCAGTTGTGACAGTAACGAGGTGGAATTCAACCCTCTATATGCTTCAGAGGTTGGAGGAGCAGCAAAAGGCCATTCAAGCCTATACAATTGAGCACGATATAGGAGGTGGAATGCACCTGTCTCAAGCGCAGTGGAGAATGATTTCAACGTTGTGCAAGGTTCTGCTGCCCTTTGAACTTGCCACACGTGAAGTCAGTTCAGACACTGCCAGCCTGAGTCAGGTCATTCCCCTCATCAGGCTTTTGCAGAAGAAGCTGGAGGCATTGAAGGAGGAGCTAAGACAGAGCGATTCCGCTAGGCATGTGGGACTTGTGGATGGAGCCCTTAATTCGCTTAACAAGGATTCACGGGTGGTCAATCTGTTGAAATCAGAGCACTACATTTTGGCCACCGTGCTCGATCCTAGATTTAAAACCTACCTTGGATCTCTCTTTCCGGCACACACAAGTCTGCTGGGGTTCAAAGACCTGCTGGTGAGAAAATTGTCAAGTCAAGCGGAACGCGACCTGTCAACATCTCCTCCTTCACATTCTCCCGCAACTGGGGGTGCGAGGAAAAGGCTCAGAATTCCGAGCCCACCCGCTGGCGGTGATGCAGGGCAGTCTGGAGCGACTGCTGATGCTGACATCTGGTCCGGACTGAAGGACCTGACAACGATTACGGACATGTCGTCTACTGTCACTGCATATGATTCTCTCCCCATTGAAAGAATGGTGGAGAATTATATGAGTGACCGCATCCAAGTAGGCACGTCAGACAGTCCGTACTTATACTGGCAGGAAAAAGAGGCAATTTGGAGGCCCTTGCACAAACTGGCTTTATTCTACCTAAGTTGCCCTCCCACAAGTGTGTACTCCGAAAGAGTGTTTAGTGCCGCCGCTCACCTTGTCAGCAATCGGCGTACAAGGTTACTTCCAGAAAATGTGGAGAAGATGATGTTCATTAAAATGAATTATAATCAATTCCACCGTGGAGACATTGACCAGCAGCAATTGCCTCCACAAAGTACACAGGTAGCTGAGATGGTGGATTCCAGTGGGGACGAATTGATAATCTGTGAGGAGGGGGATGTACACGGTGATATATCGGAGGATGATGATGAGGTGGACATCTTGCCTCTGTAGAGCCAGTTTGTGCAAGGAGAGATTAATTGCTTCTTTTTTGGTGGGGGTCCAAACCAACCCGTCATTTCAGTCACAGTCGTGTGGCAGACCCTGTCACTGAAATGATGGGTTGGTTAAAGTGTGCATGTCCTGTTTATACAACATAAGGGTGGGTGGGAGGGCCCAAGGACAATTCCATCTTGCACCTCTTTTTTGTTTAATTTTTCTTTGCGTCATGTGCTGTTTGGGGAGTAGTTTTTTGGAAGGGCCGTCCTGCGTGACACTGCAGTGCCACTCCTAGATGGGCCAGGTGTTTGTGTCGGCCACTAGGGTCGCTTAGGTTACTCACACAGCTACCTCATTGCGCCTCTTTTTTTTCTTCTTTGCGTCATGTGCTGTTTGGGGAGTAGTTTTTTTAAAGGGCCGTCCTGCGTGACACTGCAGTGCCACTCCTAGATGGGCCAGGTGTTTGTGTCGGCCACTAGGGTCGCTTAGGTTACTCACACAGCTACCTCATTGCGCCTCTTTTTTTTCTTCTTTGCGTCATGTGCTGTTTGGGGAGTAGTTTTTTGGAAGGGCCGTCCTGCGTGACACTGCAGTGCCACTCCTAGATGGGCCAGGTGTTTGTGTCGGCCACTAGGGTCGCTTAGCTTACTCACACAGCTACCTCATTGCGCCTCTTTTTTTCTTTGCGTCATGTGCTGTGTGGGGAGTGTTTTTTGGAAGGGCTGTCCTGCGTGACACTGCAGTGACACTCCTAGATGGGCCAGGTGTTTGTGTCGGCCACTTGGGTCGCTGAGCTTAGTCATCCAGCGACCTCGGTGCAAATTTTAGGACTAAAAATAATATTGTGAGGTGTGAGGTGTTCAGAATAGACCGAAAACGAGTGTAAATTATGGTTATTGAGGTTAAGAATACTATGGGATCAAAATGACCCCCAAATTCAATGATTTAAGCTGTTTTTTAGGGTTCTTTGAAAAAAAACACCCGAATCCAAAACACACCCGAATCCGACAAAAAAAAATCGGTGAGGTTTTGCCAAAACGCGTTAGAACCCAAAACACGGCCGCGGAACCGAACCCAAAACCAAAACACAAAACCCGAAAAATTTCAAGTGCACATCTCTAATTTTTACAACTTCTGATGCATTTACTATCCATGTCACAAACTATTACCTTTGGAAACCATGTGTGGTGAGCAAAGTTTTTGATTTTTTTTTTGTGTCAAATATGTACATATTTATATGTTGACCCTGTCGATCTTTTGACTGACTACACTAGGGTGTCTACCTATTGAATGTCGACTTTTTAACTGTCTACCTAACAATCCACACCCCATCACGCTGCCTCCGTGTGTTACAGATGATGTGGTATGCTTCATATCATGAGCCATTCCAAGCCTTCTCCTTACTTTTTTCTTCCCATTAGTCTGGTACAGGTTGCTCTAGTCTTAAGGGCCCCATACACTAGAGTGATAATGCCCGATTTCATCCGATTTCGGGCATTCGGCCCAATATATCGGATGAAATCGGGCATTTATTAGGTGTTTCCGATCCGATGCGCGTTCCCGTGAGCGTCGGATTGGATCCTCCAGATTGAAGGTGCTGCACATTCAATCAGGTCCGACCTGGGGGCATGACTGGGATCGCCCAAGACACATCGGATGCAAAAGGACAGCATACGATGTATCTTGGGCGATCCTGCCCCCCGGTAGGCTGCCAGGGTGATCACCGCCGACATGCGGTCGGATAAGTGTACGGGGCCCTTTAGTTTCATCTGTCCAAAGAATACTCCAGAGCTGGGCTGGCTTTTTACGTTTTTTTTTGGAGGGGGCAAAGTCTGATCTGGCCTTTCTATTCTTGAGGTTCATGAATGCTTTACACCTTGTGGTGAACCCTCTGTGGTTGTTCTGAAGTCTTCTCATTATAATAGACTTGGATAATTATATAATTCCCATCTCCTGGAGAGTGATCGTCACTTGTTGGCTGGATGTTGTAGAGGGGTTTCCTTTGCAATGGAAAGCATCCTGCGATCATCCACCACTGTTGTCTTCCATGGGTGTAAGGAAAGCCAGTTCAACCATCCGCATGCTGGGGTTCAGGAACCGGGCCCTGCTTACCGGCTTCTGGGTGTCCGGAGAGGCCGGGGAGGGGTGGCGGGTGTCCGGAGAGGCTGGGGACCAGACCTCCCACAGCAGAGGGATGCCAGGATGACCGACACCCAGAGACGAGTGAAGGTGTACGCACGGAGCTGAACGAGGACCGCCAGCGGGAGGGCCAAGGCACTGGCATATGTCCTTCAGCTACGTGGAGATGCTGAAGACCATGTTGCTGCTGGTGATGGCCAGGAGCGATGGCCCACTGCTGTTTGGAATCAAAAATTAACCTTCGGTATAGGGCTAATTTATATGTGTCCTTTGCTGGCAGTCTGAGTGAGTTATGAGGATACACACGTTTCCTGTCACTGGAAATACCATATTTGTTGTCCAGCCATAGAAGAATGGGCAATTTGGGCAGTCCAGATGGTGTAATGGTTAGCATTACTGCCTCACAGCACTGAGGTCCTGGGTTTGATTCCCACAATGGCTCTAACTGTGTGGAGTTTGTATATTCTCCCCATACTTGCATGGGTTTCCTCCAAGAATCGAAAAATATGTACTGTTAGGTCAATGGGCTCCTGACAAAAATGAACCCTAAAATGTACATGTATTTAGGGCAGACTAGATGGGCCAAGTGGTTCTTATCTGCAGTCACATTCTATGTTTTTGTGCACCTGGTGTGGTGGGCCGCCCTGGGCAATGGCTTTTGGGAGCTGTAGTTTATTTTGAGTTTGATCACTGTAGTGCGGTATGGTGCCATACACCAGCAACAAGAATAATGGCTGCTGTGTGAGTCTCCAGGCCAGTCACTGCCCAGGGCAGCACTCCACACCAGGTACTGCCACTACTATTTGATTCTACCCACTGACCGCCTGTGTTACTGCCTGACGGCTCCCCTCCTTGGCTGGGCCAGGCACAGCTGCATAATGTGTAAGGACCACTACAACTGTGTGGGCATAATGTGTAAGGAGTACTACTACTGTGGACATATTGTGTATGGGGCACTATTATTGTGGGCGTAATGTCTAAGGGGCACTACTACTATGTGGGCATAATGTGTAAAGAGCAGTATGACTAAACACAATGTGTAAGGGGCACTACAACTGTGGGGGTATAATGTGTAAGGAGCACTACTACTGTGGGTATTATGTGTAAGGAGCACTACTATGGGCATTATGTCCAAGGGGCACTACTACTATGTGGGCATAATGTGTAAGGGGCACTACTACTATGTGGGCATAATGTGTAAGGGGCACTACTACTGTGTGGGCATAATGTGTAAGGGGCACTACTACTATGTGGGCATAATGTGTAAGGGGCACTACTACTATGTGGGCATAATGTGTAAGGGGCACTACTACTATGTGGGCATAATGTGTAAGGGGCACTACTACTATGTGGGCATAATGTGTAAGGGGCACTACTACTACTACTGTGTGGGCATAATGTGTAAGGGGCACTACTACTGTGTGGGCATAATGTGTAAGGAGCACTACTACTGTGTGCTCATAATGTGTAAGGGGCACTACTACTATGCGGGCATAATGTGTAATGGGCACTACTACTATGTGGGCATAATGTGTAAGGGGCACTACTACTATGTGAGCATAATGTGTAAGGCACACTACTACTGTGTGGGCATAATGTGTAAGGGGCACTACTACTATGTGGGCATAATGTGTAAGGGGCACTACTACTATGTGGGCATAATGTGTAAGGGGCACTACTACTATGTGGGCATAATGTGTAAGGGGCACTACTACTGTGTGGGCATAATGTGTAAGGGGCACTACTACTGTGTGGGCATAATGTGTAAGGGGCACTACTACTATGTGGGCATAATGTGTAAGGGGCACTACTACTATGTGGGCATAATGTGTAAGGGGCACTACTACTATGTGGGCATAATGTGTAAGGGGCACTACTACTGTGTGGGCATAAAGTGTAAGGGGCACTACTACTGTGTGGGCATAATGTGTAAGGGGCACTACTACTGTGTGCTCATAATGTGTAAGGAGCACTACTACTTTGGGCATAATGTGCAAGGGTCACTACTACTATGTGGGCATTAAGTGTAAGGGGCACTACTACTGAGTGGATATAATGTGTAAGGGGCACAACTGTGTGAAATACTATGTAATGGGCACTGCTACTGAGTGGCCTAATGGATAAAGGGGGAATCACATGTAGTATAACATTAATAGGGGGTACTACTGTGTAGCATAACGTTAATAAGGGGCTCTAGTGTGTAGTGTAATGTGAATAAAGGAACAACTGGGTAGTGTATTGTGACTAGGGACACTACTATGCAGTGTAATGTGAACAAGGGGCATAGGGGGTGATTCCGAGTTGTTCGCTCGCTAGCTGCTTTTAGCAGCATTGCACACGCTAGGCCGCCGCCCTCTGGGAGTGTATCTTAGTTTAGCAGAATAGCGAACGAAAGATTAGCAGAATTGCGAATAGAAAATTATTAGCAGTTTCTGAGTAGCTCCAGACCTACTCCTACACTGCGATCAGCTCAGGCCGTTTCGTTCCTGGTTTGACATCACAAACATGCCCTGCGTTCGGCCAGCCACTCCCCAGTTTCTCCAGCCACTCCCGCGTTTTTCCCTGACACACCTGCATTTTTCCGCACACTCCCAGAAAACGGCCAGTTTCCGCCTAGAAACACCCTCTTCCTGTCAATCACACTCCGATCACTACAACAATGAAAATTCTTCGTTCAGACGTGAGTAAATCTACTAAGTTTTGTGTTAAAATACTAACCGCGTGCGCACTGCGTACCATGCACATGCGCATTGTAGCCTTAATCGCTCCGTTGCGAAAATCGGCAACGAGCGAACAACTCGGAATGGCCCCCATAATTTGATTTGTGGGCACTATTGTGTGACCATGTCCTTTCCCCACAAGTCCACACCTCTTTTAAAAATTGGGGGACCAGCTCCTTACTTTGCCAGGGGTGCTCAGACCTTTATATACACCCCTGTAAAGGACCACCACTGAGTGTCCCCTTAGTTTTTTCAGGTTCATCTCCGCCGTCGCAGACATGTCTTCTTACTGGCTAAGTAGCAACTAAACCATCATGGAATATGTTAAAAACACTTAGCATAGTTATATTGACAAACACCTTTATGACAAGGCGTCGGAATAACCTCGTCTGACTCGGCAAAAATCTGCGAAACAATTACTCCTTATTTTCAAAATTGTCTCATCTGTTCATTTCACAAATCCACCATCATTTCGTGCCACTGCGAGGATCTGACACTGGCTTTATTCCTTAAAAAACCTCTTTTGAATTTTCAACCGTACACACACCAGTGGGGATAAAGTTATTTGACATGAAGCGGATGTGCGTAATCCTTTAATGCATCAAAAATATCTCTCAGACACCTTGTTCTGTAACGTGATATGGCCCACCACTAAGAGGGAGATTTCAGCAGCTAAAACAGAGAATGGTGTGAAGACACCTCTGTCTGGTGGGGCGGGCACCATGAGTGGTGGGGAGGACATCCCAGGGATACAGGAATAAGCGTTTGATGTACAGTGGTTATTCCCACACCAAAATACCCACATGCATTGGTTTCTCACACGCTGAAGGATTGCCCGAGGCTATATAACACTCAGCGCTGGGGCTGTCAGCATCTCATTCTCCATACATGTCCAGAACACGCAGGAGGGGATATTCTTCACAGCCACGGAGAGAGCAGCCGGAACACTGGAACGAAACTCCAGGGACTCCTCTGAGGTGAGCCACATCTTATCCTAATGTTACTGTATATGGGCTATCCTTATTCAGCGTAAGGCAAGCACAGAACTTTGGGGGTCATTCCGAGTTGATCGCTCGCTAGCTACTTTTAGCAGCCGTGCAAACGCATTGTCGCCGCCCACCGGGGAGTGTATTTTTGCTTTGCAGAAGTGCGAACGCCTGTGCAGCAGAGCGCCTGCAAAATCATTTTTGTGCAAAACAAGACCAGCCCTGTAGTTACTCTTCATGTGCGTTGATTCTAACGACGGAGGGACGGCTTTTCACATCACACCAGGGACGTGCAGTGAGCTAAATGGCTCAGGAACCACTTGCTAGCACCAGAGCCAGATTTACACATAATATATGAGCTAAAGGGTACACGTGGGCATTATACACAGGTGCAGCAGTATAAACTCCTGAAAATTTGGTGAGTTTTGATCAGAGATGTGCGGAAAATTTAGCCAGGTGAGGCACTGCCTTACCTGCCATAGACTTTTTACTCCAGAGTTTTGGCTATAAAAGTTATTAGAATAATACAAATAAGATATTTATAACATATTCTTTGTATTTTTCATATACTTTATACAGTCAAAACTTTGGCGGAAACGTTAGTATAATAGGAAGGGCTTTGCCTCACCTGCCTCACCCCACCGCACGTCACTGCATCACACACCCGCCCAGCGTCCGCCCAGCCATGCCTGCGTTTTTCTAAGCAGTCCCTGAAAACGGTCGGTTGACACCCAGAAAGGCCCTCTTCCTGTCAATCTTCCTGCATTCGGCTGTGCGAATGAAAACTTCGCTAGAACCTGTGCAGAACCACAAAGGACTTTTTACCCATATGTTGCGCGTGCGCATTGCGGATTTTTAGCCTCATCGCTGTGCTGCGAACAACGGCAGCTAGCGATCAACTCGGAATGACCCCCTTTGTACAATTGTGAATCATGTGGTCAGTAAAAGAGCCACCAAGTCGTTTTCTAACCTTTTTAAAGGCCAAGTACGATAACCGTGGACCCATCTGTATAGTAATTGTGCATTAGAGCTTATAATACACAATTTTTCCTAACGAACACCGAGCTCTCTTACACTTCTAACACTGCTCAGCTAAACTTCACATTCTGGTACTTTACTGCTGTCCTCCTTTTTTCTTTTATATTCAGCAGCCTCTTTCATTTGCTTAACACTGATCTTTCACTCCTATCCTTTTTCTGTGTGATGCCCTGGGGTGGTTTAGCTGGGGTGGTCTGGGGGTGCTCTGCGTCCCAGAGGTGAACCCCTATAGTGTTAGGGACCTGTCCGATGAGGTCACCGTGAAGCAGGTGGGCAGGCTCATATACTGGCCAATATATGCCAAGAACCTCAAATATTATATTATGGTTATAATAATTTTAATGGTGTATGGTGCACCTGCACCCTTTGTTCCTCTGTTGTAGTATTATAGTACTTAGTCCCAGCAAGGTAGCACATCCCATTATAATAAGCTAGGGTGTGCAGTCCAGGCCCCGTTTCCATATAGAACAACAGAACAGTAATGTCAGCGGCTGTGTGCGTCCAAACGGAGCAACACTTGAATTGCTCTGTCAGGCGCCATCTAGTGACCGCCGACGCACAAAACACTTGCATTCCCCCCATAGAGGTGAGGAGCAGCGTTAGCCTTTTGTTATATAGGATATTAGTAATAAACGTCTGCCGTGCTCTTACCTGCGGCCGGAAGATGAGCGCGTTTGGCCAGTGATGGTGGATGTGATTCATTCACTCGGTCTGAGGGTGGACAGACTGAACTCTGAGCACCAGGAACAGTAGCCAATAAAAGCTAATTGAGAGATGGTTACTACGGGTAACTGCATATAAATATAGGAAGCTTGGCTTGGTAGGAATGGATCATAGTGAAGTATGTGACACCTTCTATATAAATCATAATTCCTCCCTTACTGTAACTGTCCTCCTCCACTCAGGGACGGATTAAATGAGCCGTGAGTGGCGTGAAGTCACGCGTTACATTAGAGCTCACTTCGTGAGATAGTTTCATCAAGTGCAGCTCCCGATACCAGCACAGTGCATCTAGTAGCGGCAGATCATGGCATCGCTGTAATGTCGTTCAATAATTCTGCGGTGTGCAATCTATGTGAAGTGCATGAGAGAGCGGGGGAGTCACCCCGAACCCCAAATAAGAGGGAAATAAAATAGCAGGACAGTGCAGGAGGCTGTTACTGGCCATAGGCACAGTGCGGGAGGCTGTTACTGGCCATAGGCACAGTGCGGGAGGCTGTTACTGGCCATAGGTGCAGTGCAGGAGGCTGTTACTGGCCATAGGCACAGTGCGGAAGGCTGTTACTGGCCATAAGCGCAGTGCAGGAGGCTGTTACTGGCCATAGGAAAACTGCAGGAGGCTGTTACTGGCCATAGGCACAGTGCGGGAGGCTGTTACTGGCCATAGGTGCAGTGCAGGAGGCTGTTACTGGCCATAGGAAAACTGCAGGAGGCTGTTACTGGCCATAGGCACAGTGCGGGAGGCTGTTACTGGCCATAGGCGCAGTGCAGGAGGCTGTTACTGGCCATAGGCACAGTGCAGGAGGCTGTTACTGGCCATAGGCACAGTGCGGGAGGCTGTTACTGGCCATAGGTGCAGTGCAGGAGGCTGTTACTGGCCATAGGAAAACTGCAGGAGGCTGTTACTGGCCATAGGCACAGTGCGGGAGGCTGTTACTGGCCATAGGCGCAGTGCAGGAGGCTGTTACTGGCCATAGGCACAGTGCAGGAGGCTGTTACTGGCCATAGGCACAGTGCAGGAGGCTGTTACTGGCCATAGGCACAGTGCAGGAGGCTGTTACTGGCCATAGGCACAGTGCGGGAGGCTGTTACTGGCCATAGGCACAGTGCAGGAGGCTGTTACTGGCCATAGGCACAGTGCGGGAGGCTGTTACTGGCCATAGGCGCAGTGCAGGAGGCTGTTACTGGCCATAGGCGCAGTGCAGGAGGCTGCTACTGGCCATAGGAAAACTGCAGGAGGCTGTTACTGGCCATAGGCACAGTGCGGGAGGCTGTTACTGGCCATAGGCGCAGTGCAGGAGGCTGTTACTGGTCATAGGCACAGTGCAGGAGGCTGTTACTGGCCATAGGCGCAGTGCAGGAGGCTGTTACTGGCCATAGGAAAACTGCAGAAGGCTGTTACTGGCCATAGGCACAGCGCGGGAGGCTGTTACTGGCCATAGGCGCCGTGCAGGAGGCTGTTACTGGCCATAGGCACAGTGCAGGAGGCTGTTACTGGCCATGGGAAAACTGCAGGAGGCTGTTACTGGCCATAAGCGCAGTGCAGGAGGCTGTTACTGGCCATAGGCAAAGTGCTGGAGGCTGTTACTGGCCATAAGCGCAGTGCAGGAGGCTGTTACTGGCCATAGGCACAGTGCAGGAGGATGTTATTGGCCATAGGAAAAGTGCAGGAGGCTGTTACTGGCCATAGGCAAAGTGCGGGAGGCTGTTATGGCCATAGGCGCAGTACAGGAGTCTGTTACTGGCCATAGGCAAAGTGCGGAAGGCTGTTACTGGCCATAGGCGCAGTGCAGGAGGCTGTTACTGGCCATAGGCAAACTGCGGGAGGCTGTTACTGGCCATAGGCGCAGTGCAGGAGGCTGTTACTGGCCATAGGCAAAGTGCGGTAGGCTGTTACTGGCCGTAGGCAAAGTGTGGGAGGCTGTTACTGGCCATAGACAAAGTGCGGGAGGCTGTTACTGGCCGTAGGCAAAGTGCGGGAGGCTGTAACTGGCCATAGGCAAAGTGCGGGAGGCTGTTACTGGCCAAAGGCGCAGTGCAGGAGGCTGTTACTAGCCATAGGCACAGTGCAGGAGGCTGTTACTGGCCATAGGCGCAGTGCAGGAGGCTGTTACTGGCCATAGGAAAACTGCAGAAGGCTGTTACTGGCCATAGGCACAGCGCAGGAGGCTGTTACTGGCCATAGGCGCAGTGCAGGAGGCTGTTACTGGCCATACGCACAGTGCAGGAGGCTGTTACTGGCCATAGGAAAACTGCAGGAGGCTGTTACTGGCCATAAGCGCAGTGCAGGAGGCTGTTACTGGCCATAGGCAAAGTGCTGGAGGCTGTTACTGGCCATAAGCGCAGTGCAGGAGGCTGTTACTGGCCATAGGCACAGTGTAGGAGGCTGTTATTGGCCATAGGAAAAGTGCAGGAGTCTGTTACTGGCCATAGGCAAAGTGCGGGAGGCTGTTATGGCCATAGTCGCAGTACAGGAGGCTGTTACTGGCCATAGGCAAAGTGCGGAAGGCTGTTACTGGCCATAGGCGCAGTGCAGGAGGCTGTTACTAGCCATAGGCAAACTGCGGGAGGCTGTTACTGGCCATAGGCGCATTGCAGGAGGCTGTTACTGGCCATAGGCAAAGTGCGGTAGGATGTTACTGGCCATAGGCAAAGTGTGGGAGGCTGTTACTGGCCATAGACAAAGTGCGGGAGGCTGTTACTGGCCGTAGGCAAAGTGCGGGAGGCTGTAACTGGCCATAGGCAAAGTGCGGGAGGCTGTTACTGGCCAAAGGCACAGTGCGGGAGGCTGTTACTGGCCATAGGCACAGTGCAGGAGGCTGTTACTGGCCATAGGCACAGTGCGGGAGGCTGTTACTGGCCATAGGCGCAGTGCAGGAGGCTGTTACTGGCCATAGGCGCAGTGCAGGAGGCTGCTACTGGCCATAGGAAAACTGCAGGAGGCTGTTACTGGCCATAGGCACAGTGCGGGAGGCTGTTACTGGCCATAGGCGCAGTGCAGGAGGCTGTTACTGGTCATAGGCACAGTGCAGGAGGCTGTTACTGGCCATAGGCGCAGTGCAGGAGGCTGTTACTGGCCATAGGAAAACTGCAGAAGGCTGTTACTGGCCATAGGCACAGCGCGGGAGGCTGTTACTGGCCATAGGCGCCGTGCAGGAGGCTGTTACTGGCCATAGGCACAGTGCAGGAGGCTGTTACTGGCCATGGGAAAACTGCAGGAGGCTGTTACTGGCCATAAGCGCAGTGCAGGAGGCTGTTACTGGCCATAGGCAAAGTGCTGGAGGCTGTTACTGGCCATAAGCGCAGTGCAGGAGGCTGTTACTGGCCATAGGCACAGTGCAGGAGGATGTTATTGGCCATAGGAAAAGTGCAGGAGGCTGTTACTGGCCATAGGCAAAGTGCGGGAGGCTGTTATGGCCATAGGCGCAGTACAGGAGTCTGTTACTGGCCATAGGCAAAGTGCGGAAGGCTGTTACTGGCCATAGGCGCAGTGCAGGAGGCTGTTACTGGCCATAGGCAAACTGCGGGAGGCTGTTACTGGCCATAGGCGCAGTGCAGGAGGCTGTTACTGGCCATAGGCAAAGTGCGGTAGGCTGTTACTGGCCGTAGGCAAAGTGTGGGAGGCTGTTACTGGCCATAGACAAAGTGCGGGAGGCTGTTACTGGCCGTAGGCAAAGTGCGGGAGGCTGTAACTGGCCATAGGCAAAGTGCGGGAGGCTGTTACTGGCCAAAGGCGCAGTGCAGGAGGCTGTTACTAGCCATAGGCACAGTGCAGGAGGCTGTTACTGGCCATAGGCGCAGTGCAGGAGGCTGTTACTGGCCATAGGAAAACTGCAGAAGGCTGTTACTGGCCATAGGCACAGCGCAGGAGGCTGTTACTGGCCATAGGCGCAGTGCAGGAGGCTGTTACTGGCCATACGCACAGTGCAGGAGGCTGTTACTGGCCATAGGAAAACTGCAGGAGGCTGTTACTGGCCATAAGCGCAGTGCAGGAGGCTGTTACTGGCCATAGGCAAAGTGCTGGAGGCTGTTACTGGCCATAAGCGCAGTGCAGGAGGCTGTTACTGGCCATAGGCACAGTGTAGGAGGCTGTTATTGGCCATAGGAAAAGTGCAGGAGTCTGTTACTGGCCATAGGCAAAGTGCGGGAGGCTGTTATGGCCATAGTCGCAGTACAGGAGGCTGTTACTGGCCATAGGCAAAGTGCGGAAGGCTGTTACTGGCCATAGGCGCAGTGCAGGAGGCTGTTACTAGCCATAGGCAAACTGCGGGAGGCTGTTACTGGCCATAGGCGCATTGCAGGAGGCTGTTACTGGCCATAGGCAAAGTGCGGTAGGATGTTACTGGCCATAGGCAAAGTGTGGGAGGCTGTTACTGGCCATAGACAAAGTGCGGGAGGCTGTTACTGGCCGTAGGCAAAGTGCGGGAGGCTGTAACTGGCCATAGGCAAAGTGCGGGAGGCTGTTACTGGCCAAAGGCGCAGTGCAGGAGGCTGTTACTGGCCATAGGCGCAGTGCAGGAGGCTGTTACTGGCCATAGGCACAGTGCAGGAGGCTGTTACATGGGGTCACATGGTTTATTTCTGCAACTTTCATAAATGATGGACTAATATATAATAGCCAGCAAGTGCACATCAGCAAATACCAGTCATTCATTTGGGGACATTAAAAGGGTTTATAGTGATTTTTAAGTGTACATATTCAATTTAGTAAAATATTGGAAAAAACACTTGTAACTCCCATCTGCAAGTTCAGAAACCCCATCCAACAGCTCTACATACGTGTTCCCAGAGCCGTCCCTAACCAATATGATGCCCTAGGCAAGATTTTGGCAGGTGCTCCCTAGCACCGCCGCTAGGTCCGCCTCTGACCCTACACCCCTTTCCCAGCATTATCATCCCTCATCCATAGCAGTCCTCATTTTGGTGCTCCTACCCCCTATATTTTAAATAGGAAGTGTGCACATTCGGTGCACAGTTTAAAAAGGGGGATGTTCTTGCTGGGAAGGGGCATGGCCACACAAAAGTGCCCCCGATTCAAATTACACCACACAGTAGTGCAACTTTATTCACATTTTATCATGTGATAGTGTCCGTTATTCACGTTACATCACACAGTATAGTACTACCACTTTATCTTATATATGTTACTCCTCACAGTAGAGCCCCTTATTCACATTACATCACACTGAATTGCTCCTTATTCACATTACATCACACTGAGTTGCTACTTATTCACATTACACCACACCATATTGCTCTTTATTGACATTAGACCACACAGTAGTGCCTTTTCTATATGTTACGCCACATAGTAGAGCACCTTATACATATAATGTCGCACATTATTAATGCCCTTATACACATAATGACATGACACACATAGTGCCCCTTACACATATGCCACACATTATTAGTGCCCTGTCCCTTATTCACGTTACATCACACAGTATAGTACTACCACTTTATCTTATATACGTTACTCCTCACAGTAGAGCCCCTTATTCACATTACATCACACTGAATTGCTCCTTATTCACATTACATCACACCATATTGCTCTTTATTCACATTAGACGACACAGTAGTGCCCTTTCTATACGTTACACCACACAGTAGAGCACCATATACACATAATGGCACACATTAGTAATATATTTATACACAAAATACCAGACAGTAATGCCCCTTACACATGACACACATTATTAATGTCCTTATACACATAATGCCACACATTAGTAATGCCTTTATACACATAATACCACACATTAGTAATGCATTTATACACATAATACCACACAGTAATGCCCCTGTCACATATAACACACATTATTAATGTCCTTATAAACATAAGGCGCCTTACACATTATGCCAACCCTTATTAATGCCCTTATACACATAATGACACACATAATGCCCCCAACACTACTGCACAACCAACCCACCTGCACACAGCACACTAACACTGTGGCCTCTGCTTAGATACAGATTTGTTCTGATACGTCTTGCCTTAATAAGCCATGCAGCAGAAGATGCCTGGCGTGTGTCAGCTGGCAGCTCTGCTAACGTCGGGCGCCTTTTTCTCTAACGTCCTAAGTGGATGCTGGGGACTCCGTAAGGACCATGGGGAATAGCGGCTCCGCAGGAGACTGGGCACATCTAAAGAAAGCTTTAGGACTATCTGGTGTGCACTGGCTCCTCCCCCTATGACCCTCCTCCAAGCCTCAGTTAGATCTCTGTGCCCGAACGAGAAGGGTGCACACTAGAGGCTCTCCTGAGCTTCTTAGTGAAAGTTTTAGTTTAGGTTTGTTATTTTCAGTGAGTCCTGCTGGCAACAGGCTCACTGCATCGAGGGACTAAGGGGAGAAGAAGCGAACTCACCTGCGTGCAGAGTGGATTGGGCTTCTTAGGCTACTGGACATTAGCTCCAGAGGGACGATCACAGGCCCAGCCTGGATGGGTCCCAGAGCCGCGCCGCCGGCCCCCTTACAGAGCCAGAAGGCAGAAGAGGTCCGGAAAATCGGCGGCAGAAGACGTCCTGTCTTCAACAAGGTAGCGCACAGCACTGCAGCTGTGCGCCATTGCTCTCAGCACACTTCACACTCCGGTCACTGAGGGTGCAGGGCGCTGGGGGGGGGGCGCCCTGAGACGCAATAAAAAACACCTTGGATGGCAAAAAATGCATCACATATAGCTCCTGGGCTATATGGATGCATTTAACCCCTGCCAGAATACATAGAAAAACGGGAGATAAGGCCGCCGATAAGGGGGCGGAGCCTATCTCCTCAGCACACTGGCGCCATTTTCCCTCACAGCTCAGTTGGAGGGAAGCTCCCTGTCTCTCCCCTGCAGTCACTACACTACAGAAAGGGTTAAAAAAGAGAGGGGGCACTAATTAGGCGCAGTATTAACAATACAGCAGCTATAAGGGGAAAAACACTTATATAAGGTTATCCCTGTATATATATAGCGCTCTGGTGTGTGCTGGCAAACTCTCCCTCTGTCTCCCCATAGGGCTAGTGGGGTCCTGTCCTCTATCAGAGCATTCCCTGTGTGTGTGCTGTGTGTCGGTACGTTTGTGTCGACATGTATGAGGAGAAAAATTATGTGGAGACGGAGCAGATTGCCTGTAATAGTGATGTCACCCCCTAGGGGGTCGACACCTGAGTGGATTAACTGTTGGAAGAAATTACGTGACAGTGTCAGCTCTGTATAAAAGACAGTGGTTGACATGAGACAGCCGGCTACTCAGCTTGTGCCTGTCCAGACGTCTCATAGGCCGTCAGGGGCTCTAAAGCGCCCGTTACCTCAGATGGCAGATATAGACGCCGACACGGATACTGACTCCAGTGTCGACGGTGAAGAGACAAATGTGACTTCCAGTAGGGCCACACGTTACATGATTGAGGCAATGAAAAATATTTTACACATTTCTGATAATACGAATACCACCAAAAAGGGGTATTATGTTCGGTGAGGAAAAACTACCTGTAGTTTTCCTGAATCTGAGAAATTAAATGAGATGTGTGATGATGCGTGGTTTTCCCCCGATAACGACTGATAATTTCTAAAATGTTATTGGCATTATATCCTTTCCCGCCAGAGGTTGGGGTGCGTTGGGAAAGCTTGTAAGGGCTCTACCCTCTTCTGAGATGGCCGCCCTTAAGGATCCTGCAGATAGAAAGCAGGAGGGTATCCTAAAATGTATTTACACACATACTGGTGTTATACTGCGACCAGCAATAGCCTCAGCCTGGATGTGCAGTGCTGGGTTGGCGTGGTCGGATTCCCTGACTGAAAATATTGATACCCTAGATAGGGACAGTATATTTTTGCCTATAGAGCATTTAAAAGATGCATTTCTATATATGCGTGATGCACAGCGGAATATTTGCCGACTGGCATCAAGTCTAAGTGCGTTGTCCATTTCTACCAGTAGAGGGTTATGGACACGTCAGTGGTCAGGTGATGCGTATTCCAAACGGCATTTGGAAGTATTGCCTTATGAAGGGGAGGAGTTATTTGGGGTCGGTCTTTCAGACCTGGTGGCCACGGCAACAGCTGGGAAATCCACGTTTGTACCCCAGGTCGCCTCTCAACATGAGAAGACGCCGTATTATCAGGCGCAGTCTTTTCGTGGACAAGGGGCAAAAGGTTCCTCATTTCTGCCCCGTGACAGAGGGAGAGGAAAAAAGGCTGCAGAAATCAGCCAGTTCCCAGGAACAGAAACCCTCTCCCGCCTCTGCCAAGCCCTCAGTATGACGCTGGGGCTTTACAAGCAGAATTAGGCACGGTGGGGGGCCCGTCTCAATGAATTTCAGCGGGCAGTGGGCTCACTCGCAAGTAGACCCCTGGATCCTTTAGGTGATATCTCAGGGGTACAAATTAGAATTCGAGACGTCTCCCGCTCGCCGTTTCCTAAAGTCGGCTTTACCGATGTCTCCTTCTGACAGGGAGACAGTTTTGGAAGCCATTCACAAGCTGTATTCCCAGCAGGTGATAATCAAGGTACCCCTCCTGCAACAGGGAACGGGGTATTATTCCACACTGTTGTGGTACCGAAGCCAGACGGCTCGGTGAGACCGATTCTAAATCTAAAATCTTTGAACACTTACATACAGAGGTTCAAATTCAAGATTGAGTCACTCAGAGCAGTGATTGCGAACCTGGAAGAAGGGGACTACATGATGTCTCGGGACATCAAGGATGCTTACCTTCATGTCAAAATTTACCCTTCTCACCAAGGGTACCTCAGGTTTATGGTACAGAACTGTCACTATCAGTTCAGACGCTGCCGTATGGATGGTCCACGGCACCCCGGGTCTTTACCAAGGTAATGGCCGAAATGATGATTTTCCTTAGATGGAAGGGAATTTTAGTTATCCCTTACTTGGACGATTCCCTGATAAGGGTAAGATCCAGGGAACAGTTGGAGGTCGGTGTAGCACTATCTCAGGTAGTGTTGCGGCAGCACGATTGGATTCTCAATATTCCAAAATCGCAGCTGGTTCCGACGACTTGTCTTCTGTTCCTAGGGATGATCCTGGACACAGTCCAGAAAAAGGTGTTTCTCCCAGAGGAGAAAGCCAGGGAGTTATCTGAGCTAGTCAGGAACCTCCTAAAACCGAGCCTAGTCTCAGTGCATCAATGCACAAGGGTTCTGGGTAAAATGGTGGCTTCCTACGAAGCAATCCCATTCGGCAGATTCCACGCAAGAACTTTCCAGTGGGACCTGCTGGACAAATGGTCCGGGTCGCATCTTCAGATGCATCAGCGGATAACCCTGTCACCAAGGACAAGGGTATCCCTCCTGTGGTGGTTGCAGAGTGCTCATCTTCTAGAGGGCCGCAGATTCGGCATTCAGGACTGGGTCCTGGTGACCACGGATGCCAGCCTGCGAGGCTGGGGAGCAGTCACACAGGGAAGGAATATCCAGGGCTTATGGTCAAGCCTGGAGACATCACTTCACATAAATATCCTGAAGCTAAGGGCCATTTACAATGCTCTAAGCTTAGCAAGACCCCTGCTTCAAGGTCAGCCGGTGTTGATCCAGTCGGACAACATCACGGCAGTCACCCACGTAAACAGACAGGGTGGCACAAGAAGCAGGAGGGCAATGGCAGAAGCTGCAAGGATTCTTCGCTGGGCGGAAAATCATGTGATAGCACTGTCAGCAGTATTCATTCCGGGAGTGGACAACTGGGAAGCAGACTTCCTCAGCACGACCTCCACCCGGGAGAGTGGGGACTTCGCCCAGAAGTCTTCCACATGATTATAAACCGTTGGGAAAAACTCGACAGGTATTGCGCCAGGTCAAGGGGCCCTCAGGCAATAGCTGTAGACGCTCTGGTAACACCGTGGGTGTACCAGTCAGTGTATGTGTTCCCTCCTCTGCCTCTCATACCCAAGGTACTGAGATTGATAAGATGGAGAGGAGTAAGCACTATATTCGTGGCTCCGGATTGGCCAAGAAGGACTTGGTAACCGGAACTTCAGAGAGATGCTCACGGAGGATCCGTGGCCTCTACCTCTAAGAAGGGACCTGCTCCAGCAAGGACCCTGTCTGTTCCAAGACTTACCGCGGCTGCGTTTGACGGCATGGCGGTTGAACGCCGGATCCTGAAGGAAAAAAGGCATTCCGGATGAAGTCATCCCTATCCTGATCAAAGCCAGGAAGGATGTAACCGCAAAACATTATCACCGCATTTGGCGAAAAATATGTTGCGTGGAGCGAGGCCAGTAAGGCCCGACGGAGGAAATTCAACTGGGTCGATTCCTACATTTCCTGCAAACAGGAGTGTCTATGGGCCTGAAATTGGGGTCCATTAAGGTTCAAATTTCGGCTCTGTCAATTTTTTTCCAAAAAGAACTAGCTTCAGTCCCTGAAGTTCAGACGTTTGTAAAAGGGGTACTGCATATACAGCCTCTTTTTGTGCCTCCAGTGGCACTTTGGGATCTCAATGTAGTTTTTGGGTTCCAAAAGTCACATTGGTTTGAACCACTTAAATCCGTGGAGTTAAAATATCTCACATGGAAAGTGGTCATGCTGTTGGCCCTGGCCTGGGCCAGGCGCGTGTCAGAATTGGCGGCTTTATCCTGTAAAAGCCCTTATCTGATTTTCCATTCGGACAGGGCGGAATTGAGGACTCGTCCTCAGTTTCTCCCTAAGGTGGTTTCAGCGTTCACCTGAACCAGCCTATTGTGGTGCCTGCGGCTACTAGGGACTTGGAGGACTCCAAGTTGCTAGACGTTGTCAGGGCCCTGAAAATATATTTCTCTGACGTCCTAGTGGATGCTGGGACTCCGTCAGGACCATGGGGATTAGCGGCTCCGCAGGAGACAGGGCACAAAAATAAAGCTTTAGGATCAGGTGGTGTGCACTGGCTCCTCCCCCTATGACCCTCCTCCAAGCCTCAGTTAGGTTTTTGTGCCCGTCCGAGCAGGGTGCAATCTAGGTGGCTCTCCTAAAGAGCTGCTTAGAAAAAGTTATTAGGTTTTTTATTTTCAGTGAGTCCTGCTGGCAACAGGCTCACTGCATCGAGGGACTTAGGGGAGAGAAGTGAACTCACCTGCGTGCAGGATGGATTGGCTTCTTAGGCTACTGGACACCATTAGCTCCAGAGGGATCGAACACAGGCCCAGCCATGGAGTCCGGTCCCGGAGCCGCGCCGCCGACCCCCTTGCAGATGCCGAAAAGTGAAGAGGTCCAGAAACCGGCGGCAGAAGACTTTTCAGTCTTCATGAGGTAGCGCACAGCACTGCAGCTGTGCGCCATTGTTGTCACACACTTCACACCGGCGGTCACGGAGGGTGCAGGGCGCTGGGGGGGGGGCGCCCTGGGCAGCAGTGATAATACCTCGTTCTGGCTAAAAAAATACATCACATATAGCCCCTGGGGCTATATGGATGTATTTAACCCCTGCCAGGTCTCACAAACACCGGAGAAGAGCCCGCCGAAATAGGGGGCGGAGCCTATCTCCTCAGCACACGGTGCCATTTTCCTGCTCAGCTCCGCTGCGAGGAAGGCTCCCAGGACTCTCCCCTGCACTGCACTACAGAAACAGGGTAAAACAGAGAGGGGGGGGCACTTTTTTGGCGATTTATATATATATAAGCTGCTATAAAGGAGACAACACTTCTATAGGGTTGTTCCTATATATTTATAGCGCTTGGGTGTGTGCTGGCAAACTCTCCCTCTGTCTCCCCAAAGGGCTAGTGGGGTCCTGTCTTCGATAAGAGCATTCCCTGTGTGTCTGCTGTGTGTCGGTACGTGTGTGTCGACATGTATGAGGACGATGTCGGTGTGGAGGCGGAGCAATTGCCTGTAATGGTGATGTCACCCCCTAGGGAGTCGACACCGGAATGGATGGCGCTGTTTATGGAATTACGTGATAATGTCAGCACATTACAAAAATCAGTTGACGACATGAGACGGCCGGCAAACCAGTTAGTACCTGTACAGGCGTCTCAGACACCGTCAGGGGCTGTAAAACGCCCTTTACCTCAGTCGGTCGACACAGACCCAGACACGGACACTGAATCTAGTGTCGACGGTGAAGAAACAAACGTATTTTCCAGTAGGGCCACACGTTATATGATCACGGCAATGAAGGAGGCTTTGCATATCTCTGATACTGCATGTACCACAAAAAGGGGTATTATGTGGGGTCTGAAAAAACTACCTGTAGTTTTTCCTGAATCAGACGAATTGAATGAAGTGTGTGATGAAGCGTGGGTTAACCCTGATAGAAAACTGCTAATTTCAAAGAAGTTATTAGCATTATATCCTTTCCCGCCAGAGGTTAGGGCGCGCTGGGAAACACCCCCTAGGGTGGATAAGGCGCTCACACGCTTATCAAAACAAGTGGCGTTACCGTCTCCAGATACGGCCGCCCTCAAGGATCCAGCAGATAGGAGGCTGGAAACTACCCTGAAAAGTATATACACTCATACTGGTGTTATACTGCGACCAGCCATCGCCTCTGCATGGATGTGCAGTGCTGGGGTGGTTTGGTTGGATTCCCTGACTGAAAATATTGATACCCTGGATAGGGACAGTATTTTATTGACTTTAGAGCAATTAAAGGATGCTTTTCTTTATATGCGAGATGCTCAGAGGGATATTTGCACTCTGGCATCGAGAGTAAGTGCGATGTCCATATCTGCCAGAAGAAGTTTATGGACGCGTCAATGGTCAGGTGATGCGGATTCCAAACGGCATATGGAAGTATTGCCGTATAAGGGGGAGGAATTATTTGGGGTCGGTCTATCGGATTTGGTGGCCACGGCAACAGCCGGGAAATCCACCTTTTTACCTCAGGTCCCCTCCCAACAGAAAAAGACACCGTCTTTTCAGCCGCAGTCCTTTCGTTCCTTTAGGAACAAGCGGGCGAAAGGACAGTCTTATCTGCCCCGAGGCAAAGGAAAGGGTAAGAGAGTGCACCAAGCAACTTCTTCCCAGGAGCAGAAGCCCTCCCCGGCTTCTGCAAAAGCCCTCAGCATGACGTTGGGGCTTTACAAGCGGACTCAGGGGCGGTGGGGGGTCGACTCAAGAATTTCAGCGCACAGTGGGCTCACTCACAGGTGGACCCCTGGATCCTGCAGATAGTATCTCAGGGTTACAGGTTGGAATTCGAGAAGTCTCCCCCTCGCCGGTTCCTAGAGTCTGCTCTGCCAACGTCTCCCTCAGACAGGGCGACGGTATTGGAAGCCATTCACAAGCTGTATTCTCAGCAGGTGATAGTCAAGGTACCCCTCCTACAACAGGGAAAGGGGTATTATTCCACTCTATTTGTGGTACCGAAGCCGGACGGCTCGGTAAGACCTATTCTAAATCTGAAATCTTTGAACCTGTACATAAAAAAAATTCAAGTTCAAGATGGAGTCACTCAGAGCAGTGATAGCGAATCTGGAAGAAGGGGACTTTATGGTGTCCCTGGACATCAAGGATGCTTACCTGCATGTCCCAATTTGCCCTTCACACCAAGGGTACCTCAGGTTCGTGGTGCAAAACTGTCATTATCAGTTTCAGACGCTGCCGTTTGGATTGTCCACGGCACCTCGGGTCTTTACCAAGGTAATGGCCGAAATGATATTTCTTCTGCGAAGAAAAGGCGTATTAATTATCCCTTACTTGGACGATCTCCTGATAAGGGCGAGGTCCAGAGAACAGCTGGAGGACGTAGTAGCACTAACTCAAGTAGTGCTGCAACAGCACGGGTGGATTCTGAATTTTCCAAAATCTCAATTGAACCCGACGACTCGTCTGCTGTTTCTGGGAATGATTCTGGACACGGTTCAGAAAAAGGTGTTTCTTCCGGAGGAGAAAGCCAGGGAGTTATCCGAACTTGTCAGGAACCTCCTAAAACCAGGAAAAGTGTCTGTGCATCAATGCACAAGAGTACTGGGAAAGATGGTGGCTTCTTACGAAGCGATTCCATTCGGCAGATTCCACGCACGAACTTTTCAGTGGGATCTGCTGGACAAATGGTCCGGATCGCATCTGCAGATGCATCAGCGGAAAACCTTATCGCCACGGGCAAGGGTGTCTCTTCTGTGGTGGTTGCAGAGTGCTCATCTGTTAGAGGGCCGCAGATTCGGCATACAGGACTGGGTCCTGGTGACCACGGATGCCAGTCTGAGAGGCTGGGGAGCGGTCACACAGGGAAGAAACTTCCAGGGAGTATGGTCAAGCCTGGAGATGTCCCTTCACATAAATATACTGGAGCTAAGAGCGATTTACAATGCTCTAAGTCTGGCAAAACCCCTGCTTCAGGGTCAGCCGGTGTTGATCCAGTCGGACAACATCACGGCAGTCGCCCACGTAAACAGACAGGGCGGCACAAGAAGCAGGAGAGCAATGGCAGAAGCTGCAAGGATTCTTCGCTGGGCGGAAGATCATGTGATAGCACTGTCAGCAGTGTTCATTCCGGGGGTGGACAACTGGGAAGCAGACTTCCTCAGCAGACACGATCTACACCCGGGAGAGTGGGGACTTCATCCAGAAGTCTTCCACATGATTGTGAACCGTTGGGAAAAACCAAAGGTGGATATGATGGCGTCTCGCCTCAACAAAAAACTGGACAGGTATTGCGCCAGGTCAAGAGACCCTCAGGCAATAGCTGTGGACGCTCTGGTAACACCGTGGGTGTTCCAATCAGTGTATGTGTTCCCTCCTCTGCCTCTCATACCAAAAGTACTGAGAATTATACGGCAAAGGGGAGTAAGAACGATACTCGTGGCTCCGGATTGGCCAAGAAGAACTTGGTACCCGGAACTTCAGGAGATGCTCACGGAAGATCCGTGGCCTCTACCTCTAAGACGGGACCTGCTTCAGCAGGGACCGTGTCTATTCCAAGACTTACCGCGGCTGCGTTTGACGGCATGGCGGTTGAACGCCGAATTCTAAGGGAAAAAGGCATTCCGGAAGAGGTCATTCCTACACTGGTAAAAGCCAGGAAGGAGGTGACTGCACAACATTATCACCGCATTTGGAGAAAATATGTTGCGTGGTGTGAGGCCAGGAAGGCCCCCACGGAGGAATTTCAACTGGGTCGATTCCTACATTTCCTGCAAACAGGATTGTCTATGGGCCTAAAATTGGGGTCCATTAAGGTTCAAATTTCGGCCCTGTCGATTTTCTTCCAGAAAGAATTGGCTTCAGTTCCTGAAGTCCAGACTTTTGTAAAAGGGGTACTACATATACAGCCCCCGGTTGTGCCCCCAGTGGCTCCGTGGGACCTTAATGTAGTTTTGGATTTTCTCAAATCCCATTGGTTTGAGCCACTCAAATCCGTGGATTTGAAATATCTTACGTGGAAAGTAACCATGCTACTGGCCCTGGCTTCAGCCAGGAGAGTATCAGAATTGGCGGCTTTATCGTATAAAAGCCCATATCTGATTTTCCATTCGGACAGAGCAGAACTGCGGACGCGTCCTCAGTTTCTGCCTAAGGTGGTGTCAGCGTTTCACCTGAACCAGCCTATTGTGGTGCCTGCGGCTACTAGCGATTTGGAGGATTCCAAGTTGCTGGACGTTGTCAGGGCATTGAAAATATATATTTCAAGGACGGCTGGAGTCAGAAAATCTGACTCGCTGTTTATACTGTATGCACCCAACAAGCTGGGTGCTCCTGCTTCTAAGCAGACGATTGCTCGTTGGATTTGTAGCACAATTCAACTTGCACATTCTGTGGCAGGCCTGCCACAGCCTAAATCTGTCAAGGCCCATTCCACAAGGAAGGTGGGCTCATCCTGGGCGGCTGCCCGAGGGGTCTCGGCATTACAACTCTGCCGAGCAGCTACGTGGTCGGGGGAGAACACGTTTGTAAAATTCTACAAATTTGATACCCTGGCTAAAGAGGACCTGGAGTTCTCTCATTCGGTGCTGCAGAGTCATCCGCACTCTCCCGCCCGTTTGGGAGCTTTGGTATAATCCCCATGGTTCTGACGGAGTCCCAGCATCCACTAGGACGTCAGAGAAAATAAGATTTTACTTACCGATAAATCTATTTCTCGTAGTCCGTAGTGGATGCTGGGCGCCCATCCCAAGTGCGGATTGTCTGCAATACTTGTACATAGTTATTGTTACAAAAAAATCGGGTTGTTATTGTTGTGAGCCGTCTGTTCAGAGGCTCCTACGTTGGTCATACTGTTAACTGGGTTCAGATCACAAGTTGTACGGTGTGATTGGTGTGGCTGGTATGAGTCTTACCCGGGATTCATAATCCTTCCTTATTGTGTACGCTCGTCCGGGCACAGTATCCTAACTGAGGCTTGGAGGAGGGTCATAGGGGGAGGAGCCAGTGCACACCACCTGATCCTAAAGCTTTATTTTTGTGCCCTGTCTCCTGCGGAGCCGCTAATCCCCATGGTCCTGACGGAGTCCCAGCATCCACTACGGACTACGAGAAATAGATTTATCGGTAAGTAAAATCTTATTGTTTCCAGGACGGCTGGAGTCAGGAAATCTGACTCGCTGTTTATCCTGTATGCACCCAACAAGCTGGGTGCTCCTGCTTCTAAGCAGACTATTGCTCGTTGGATTTGTAATACAATTCAGCTTGCACATTCTGTGGCAGGCATGCCACAGCCAAAAATCTGTAAATGCCCACTCCACAAGGAAGGTGGGCTCATCTTGGGCGGCTGCCCGAGGGGTCTCGGCTTTACAACTTTGCCGAGCAGCTACTTGGTCAGGAGCAAATACGTTTGTAAAATTCTACAAGTTTGATACCCTGGCTGAGGAGGACCTGGAGTTCTCTCATTTGGTGCTGCAGAGTCATCCGCACTCTCCCGCCCGTTTGGGAGCTTTGGTATAATCCCCATGGTCCTTACGGAGTCCCCAGCATCCACTTAGGACGTTAGAGAAAATAAGAATTTACTTACCGATAATTCTATTTCTCGTAGTCCGTAGTGGATGCTGGGCGCCCATCCCAAGTGCGGATTGTCTGCAATACTGGTACATAGTTATTGTTACCAAAAAATTCGGGTTATTGCTGTAGTGAGCCATCTTTTCTAGAGGCTCCTCTGTTATCATGCTGTTAACTGGGTTCAGATCACAGGTTATACGGTGTGATTGGTGTGGCTGGTATGAGTCTTACCCGGGATTCAAAATCCTTCCTTATTGTGTACGCTCGTCCGGGCACAGTATCCTAACTGAGGCTTGGAGGAGGGTCATAGGGGGAGGAGCCAGTGCACACCAGATAGTCCTAAAGCTTTCTTTAGATGTGCCCAGTCTCCTGCGGAGCCGCTATTCCCCATGGTCCTTACGGAGTCCCCAGCATCCACTACGGACTACGAGAAATAGAATTATCGGTAAGTAAATTCTTATTTTTTGACAATCATATTTGCATTGCTATGTGGCTAGGATGCACAAGCAGCTTCTGATTAAAATGATATGTGGCTGTGCCCATATTCTGTGTGCGACTGTGGCTGTATCTGCATATACAAAATGCTACGTTAGTGATTTCCAGGAATACACTGTAATGTAGCATATTGTATGCAGATACAGCCACAATCACACACAGAATATAGGTATGCTGCATATCATTTTAATCAGCAGAAGCTGCTCGTGCCCCTAGGCATACCATATGCCCTAGGCATTTGCCTACTTTGCCTATGCCTAGGACCGGCTCTGCATGTGCCACATCATTTACACCTCTACATACATATAACACATCATTTACACCTCTACATACATAGCCCACATCATTTACACCTCTACATACATATCACACATCATTTACACCTCTACATTCATATCCCACATCATTTACACCTCTACATACATATCCCACATCATTTACACCTCTACATACATATCCCACATCATTTACACCTCTACATACATATCACACATCATTTACACCTCTACATACATATAACACATCATTTACACCTCTACATACATATCACACATCATTTACACCTCTACATACATATCCCACATCATTTACACCTCTACATACATATCACACATCATTTACACCTCTACATACATATAACACATCATTTACACCTCTACATACATATCCCACATCATTTACACCTCTACATACATATCACACATCATTTACACCTCTACATTCATATCCCACATCATTTACACCTCTACATACATATAACACATCATTTGCACCTCTACATTCATATCCCACATCATTTACACCTCTACATTCATATCACACATCATTTACACCTCTACATTCATATCCCACATCATTTACACCTCTACATACATATCACACATCATTTACACCTCTACATACATATAACACATCATTTGCACCTCTACATTCATATCCCACATCATTTACACCTCTACATACATATCACACATCATTTACACCTCTACATTCATATCCCACATCATTTACACCTCTACATACATATCACACATCATTTACACCTCTACATACATATCACACATCATTTACACCTCTACATTCATATCCCACATCATTTACACCTCTACATACATATAACACATCATTTGCACCTCTACATACTTGTCCCACATCACTTACACCTCTACATACATGTTCCATATCATCTACACCTCTACATACATGTTCCTTATCATTTACACCTCTACATATATGTCCCACATCATTTACACCTCCACATACATGTCCCATGTCATTTACACCTCTACATACATGTCCACGTCATTTACACCTCTACATATATGTCCCACATCATTACACTACATACATGTTCCACTCATTTACACCTCTACATACATGTCCCCATCATTTACACCTCTACATACATGTCCCATGTCAAGTACACCTCTACATACATGTCCCACGTCAATGACACCTCTAAATACATGTCCTACATCATTACACCTCTACATACCTGTCCCACATCATTACACCTCTACATACATGTCCCACATCAAGTACACCTCTACATACATGTACCACATCATTTACACCTCTACTTATATGTTCCACGTCATTTACACCTCTACATACATGTCCCACATAATTACACCTCTAAATACATGTCCCACGTCAATTACACCTCTACATATATGTCACACTCATTTACACCCCTACATACATGTCCCATGTCAATTACACCTCTACATACATGTCCCACTCATTTACACCCCTAAATACATGTCCCATGTCAATTACACCTCTACATACATGTCCCAATTCATTTACACCTCTACATACATGTTCCACATCCTTACACCTCTATATACATGTCCCATGTCAATTACACCTCTACATACATGTCACACTCATTTACACCCCTACATACATGTCCCATGTCAATTACACCTCTACAAACATGTCCCAATTAATTTACACCTCTACATACATGTTCCACATCCTTACACCTCTACATACATGTCCTACGTCAATTACTCCTATATGGTGGTCATTCCGAGTTGTTCGCTCGCAAGGCGATTTTAGCAGAGTTGCACACGCTAAGCCCCCTGCCTACTGGGTGTGAATCTTAGCTTCTTAAAATTGCGAACGAAAGATTCGCAATATTGCGATTACAAACTTCTTAGCAGTTTCAGAGTAGCTTCAGACTTACTCGGCATCTGCGATCAGTTCAGTGCTTGTCGTTCCTGGTTTGACGTCACAAACACACCCAGAGTTCGCCCAGACACTCCCCCGTTTCTCCAGCCACTCCCGCGTTTTTCCCGGAAACGGTAGCGTTTTTTCCCACACGCCCATAAAACGCCGTGTTTCCGCCCAGTAACACCCATTTCCTGTCAATCACACTACGATCGCCGGAGCGAAGAAAAAGCCGTGAGTAAAAATACTATCTTCATAGCAAATTTACTTTGCGCAGTCGCAGTGCGGACATTGCGCATGCGCACTAAGCGGAAAATCGCTGCGATGCGATGAAATTTACCGAGCGAACGACTCGGAATTACCACCTATATACATGTCCTACATCATTTACATTTCTTCATACATGTCCCACATCATTTACATACATGTCGTATATCATTACACCCAAAAAAAAAGTAAACACATTATTATTCATTGGGAGGAGCACTGCCCTGTGCCCTGAGGTTTTTACATTAAGATAAGCATGTTTCCCTATGTTTCACCTACTCTGGAGATGTGAACTAAACATCTCTCCCCTAGACACCCGGGTAAACACAACTAAAGAGTCGCACCCCCTATTACCTGCAGTAACAGGACGCACAACCTAGTTTGCGGCATATGGAATCTTCCCCTTTGTGGAACGTGGTGTTCAGTAACTTTGGCTAATTTTCCGGGAGTACTTGTATTTATGCTCTATGCACAGGAGTCATCCCACTTTAAAAATAAAGTATAGCAGGGAGAATATACAAACTCCACAAAGACAGTTTGGAATCAAACCCCGGACCCCAGTTCTGTGTCTCAGCAAAGCTAACCACTGTGCAACTGTGCTGTCCATAATATGTAAAATAATATGCAAAACGAAAACAAATAAAGAAAACTTGTCTGGATCTTGTGATGTGTATAAATTATTATTATTATTATTATTATTATTATTTCTCTTAATTCATTCTGAGTTAAACTGTGTCTTGTAACCCAAAACTTGTATCCAAACAAATGATGTAATACTAGAGATGAGCGGGTTCGGTTTCTCTGAATCCGAACCCGCCAGAACTTCATGTTTTTTTTCACGGGTCCGAGCGACTCGGATCTTCCCGCCTTGCTCGGTTAACCCGAGCGCGCCCGAACGTCATCATGACGCTGTCGGATTCTCGCGAGGCTCGGATTCTATCGCGAGACTCGGATTCTATATAAGGAGCCGCGCGTCGCCGCCATTTTCACACGTGCATTGAGATTGATAGGGAGAGGACGTGGCTGGCGTCCTCTCCATTTAGAATTAGAATAGATTAGAGAGACACTTGATTTACTAATTTTGGGGAGCATTAGGAGTACTCAGTACAGTGCAGAGTTTTGCTGATAGTGACCAGTGACTGACCACCACTTTTATTTATAATCCGTTCTCTGCCTGAAAAAAGCGATACACAGCACACAGTGACTCAGTCACATACCATATCTGTGTGCACTGCTCAGGCTCAGGCCAGTGTGCTGCATCATCTATTATCTATATATAATATTATATATATCTGTCTGACTGCTCAGCTCACACAGCTTATAATTGTGGGGGAGACTGGGGAGCACTACTGCAGTGCCAGTTATAGGTTATAGCAGGAGCCAGGAGTACATAATATAATCCGTTCTCTGCCTGAAAAAAGCGATACACAGCACACAGTGACTCAGTCAGTCACATACCATATCTGTGTGCACTGCTCAGGCTCAGGCCAGTGTGCTGCATCATCTATTATCTATATATAATATTATATATATCTGTCTGACTGCTCAGCTCACACAGCTTATAATTGTGGGGGAGACTGGGGAGCACTACTGCAGTGCCAGTTATAGGTTATAGCAGGAGCCAGGAGTACATAATATATTATATAGTGAGTGACCACCAGACACACAGTGCAGTTTATTTAATATATCCGTTCTCTGCCTGAAAAAAGCGATACACACAGTGACTCAGTCAGTCACATACCATATCTGTGTGCACTGCTCAGGCTCAGGCCAGTGTGCTGCATCATCTATATATATTATATATCTGTCTGACTGCTCAGCTCACACAGCTTATAATTGTGGGGGAGACTGGGGAGCACTACTGCAGTGCCAGTTATAGGTTATAGCAGGAGCCAGGAGTACATAATATTATATTAAAATTAAACAGTGCACACTTTTGCTGCAGGAGTGCCACTGCCAGTGTGACTAGTGACCAGTGACCTGACCACCAGTATATAATATTAGTAGTATACTATCTCTTTATCAACCAGTCTATATTAGCAGCAGACACAGTACAGTGCGGTAGTTCACGGCTGTGGCTACCTCTGTGTCGGCACTCGGCAGCCCGTCCATAATTGTATATACCACCTAACCGTGGTTTTTTTTTCTTTCTTTATACATACATACTAGTTACGAGTATACTATCTCTTTATCAACCAGTCTATATATTAGCAGCAGACACAGTACAGTGCGGTAGTTCACGGCTGTGGCTACCTCTGTGTCGGCACTCGGCAGCCCGTCCATAATTGTATATACCACCTAACCGTGGTTTTTTTTTCTTTCTTTATACATACATACTAGTTACGAGTATACTATCTCTTTATCAACCAGTCTATATATTAGCAGCAGACACAGTACAGTGCGGTAGTTCACGGCTGTGGCTACCTCTGTGTCGGCACTCGGCAGCCCGTCCATAATTGTATATACCACCTAACCGTGGTTTTTTTTTCATTCTTTATACATACATACTAGTTACGAGTATACTATCTCTTTATCAACCAGTCTATATTAGCAGCAGACACAGTACAGTGCGGTAGTTCACGGCTGTGGCTACCTCTGTGTCGGCACTCGGCAGCCCGTCCATAATTGTATATACCACCTAACCGTGGTTTTTTTTTCTTTCTTTATACATACATACTAGTTACGAGTATACTATCTCTTTATCAACCAGTCTATATATTAGCAGCAGACACAGTACAGTGCGGTAGTTCACGGCTGTGGCTACCTCTGTGTCGGCACTCGGCAGCCCGTCCATAATTGTATATACCACCTAACCGTGGTTTTTTTTTCTTTCTTTATACATACATACTAGTTACGAGTATACTATCTCTTTATCAACCAGTCTATATATTAGCAGCAGACACAGTACAGTGCGGTAGTTCACGGCTGTGGCTACCTCTGTGTCGGCACTCGGCAGCCCGTCCATAATTGTATATACCACCTAACCGTGGTTTTTTTTTCTTTCTTTATACATACATACTAGTTACGAGTATACTATCTCTTTATCAACCAGTCTATATATTAGCAGCAGACACAGTACAGTGCGGTAGTTCACGGCTGTGGCTACCTCTGTGTCGGCACTCGGCAGCCCGTCCATAATTGTATATACCACCTAACCGTGGTTTTTTTTTCATTCTTTATACATACATACTAGTTACGAGTATACTATCTCTTTATCAACCAGTCTATATTAGCAGCAGACACAGTACAGTGCGGTAGTTCACGGCTGTGGCTACCTCTGTGTCGGCACTCGGCAGCCCGTCCATAATCGTATATACCACCTAACCGTGGTTTTTTTTTCTTTCTTTATACATACATACTAGTTACGAGTATACTATCTCTTTATCAACCAGTCTATATATTAGCAGCAGACACAGTACAGTGCGGTAGTTCACGGCTGTGGCTACCTCTGTGTCGGCACTCGGCAGCCCGTCCATAATTGTATATACCACCTAACCGTGGTTTTTTTTTCTTTCTTTATACATACATACTAGTTACGAGTATACTATCTCTTTATCAACCAGTCTATATATTAGCAGCAGACACAGTACAGTGCGGTAGTTCACGGCTGTGGCTACCTCTGTGTCGGCACTCGGCAGCCCGTCCATAATTGTATATACCACCTAACCGTGGTTTTTTTTTCTTTCTTTATACATACATACTAGTTACGAGTATACTATCTCTTTATCAACCAGTCTATATATTAGCAGCAGACACAGTACAGTGCGGTAGTTCACGGCTGTGGCTACCTCTGTGTCGGCACTCGGCAGCCCGTCCATAATTGTATATACCACCTAACCGTGGTTTTTTTTTCATTCTTTATACATACATACTAGTTACGAGTATACTATCTCTTTATCAACCAGTCTATATTAGCAGCAGACACAGTACAGTGCGGTAGTTCACGGCTGTGGCTACCTCTGTGTCGGCACTCGGCAGCCCGTCCATAATTGTATACTAGTATCCAATCCATCCATCTCCATTGTTTACCTGAGGTGCCTTTTAGTTGTGCCTATTAAAATATGGAGAACAAAAATGTTGAGGTTCCAAAATTAGGGAAAGATCAAGATCCACTTCCACCTCGTGCTGAAGCTGCTGCCACTAGTCATGGCCGAGACGATGAAATGCCAGCAACGTCGTCTGCCAAGGCCGATGCCCAATGGCATAGTACAGAGCATGTCAAAACCAAAACACCAAATATCAGTAAAAAAAGGACTCCAAAACCTAAAATAAAATTGTCGGAGGAGAAGCGTAAACTTGCCAATATGCCATTTACCACACGGAGTGGCAAGGAACGGCTGAGGCCCTGGCCTATGTTCATGGCTAGTGGTTCAGCTTCACATGAGGATGGAAGCACTCAGCCTCTCGCTAGAAAACTGAAAAGACTCAAGCTGGCAAAAGCACCGCAAAGAACTGTGCGTTCTTTGAAATCCCAAATCCACAAGGAGAGTCCAATTGTGTCGGTTGCGATGCCTGACCTTCCCAACACTGGACGTGAAGAGCATGCGTCTTCCACCATTTGCACGCCCCCTGCAAGTGCTGGAAGGAGCACCCGCAGTCCAGTTCCTGATAGTCAGATTGAAGATGTCAGTGTTGAAGTACACCAGGATGAGGAGGATATGGGTGTTGCTGGCGCTGGGGAGGAAATTGACCAGGAGGATTCTGATGGTGAGGTGGTTTGTTTAAGTCAGGCACCCGGGGAGACACCTGTTGTCCGTGGGAGGAATATGGCCGTTGACATGCCAGGTGAAAATACCAAAAAAATCAGCTCTTCGGTGTGGAGGTATTTCACCAGAAATGCGGACAACAGGTGTCAAGCCGTGTGTTCCCTTTGTCAAGCTGTAATAAGTAGGGGTAAGGACGTTAACCACCTCGGAACATCCTCCCTTATACGTCACCTGCAGCGCATTCATAATAAGTCAGTGACAAGTTCAAAAACTTTGGGTGACAGCGGAAGCAGTCCACTGACCAGTAAATCCCTTCCTCTTGTAACCAAGCTCACGCAAACCACCCCACCAACTCCCTCAGTGTCAATTTCCTCCTTCCCCAGGAATGCCAATAGTCCTGCAGGCCATGTCACTGGCAATTCTGACGAGTCCTCTCCTGCCTGGGATTCCTCCGATGCATCCTTGCGTGTAACGCCTACTGCTGCTGGCGCTGCTGTTGTTGCCGCTGGGAGTCGATGGTCATCCCAGAGGGGAAGTCGTAAGCCCACTTGTACTACTTCCAGTAAGCAATTGACTGTTCAACAGTCCTTTGCGAGGAAGATGAAATATCACAGCAGTCATCCTACTGCAAAGCGGATAACTGAGTCCTTGACAACTATGTTGGTGTTAGACGTGCGTCCGGTATCCGCCGTTAGTTCACAGGGAACTAGACAATTTATTGAGGCAGTGTGCCCCCGTTACCAAATACCATCTAGGTTCCACTTCTCTAGGCAGGCGATACCGAGAATGTACACGGACGTCAGAAAAAGACTCACCAGTGTCCTAAAAAATGCAGTTGTACCCAATGTCCACTTAACCACGGACATGTGGACAAGTGGAGCAGGGCAGGGTCAGGACTATATGACTGTGACAGCCCACTGGGTAGATGTATGGACTCCCGCCGCAAGAACAGCAGCGGCGGCACCAGTAGCAGCATCTCGCAAACGCCAACTCTTTCCTAGGCAGGCTACGCTTTGTATCACCGCTTTCCAGAATACGCACACAGCTGAAAACCTCTTACGGCAACTGAGGAAGATCATCGCGGAATGGCTTACCCCAATTGGACTCTCCTGTGGATTTGTGGCATCGGACAACGCCAGCAATATTGTGTGTGCATTAAATATGGGCAAATTCCAGCACGTCCCATGTTTTGCACATACCTTGAATTTGGTGGTGCAGAATTTTTTAAAAAACGACAGGGGCGTGCAAGAGATGCTGTCGGTGGCCAGAAAAATTGCGGGACACTTTCGGCGTACAGGCACCACGTACAGAAGACTGGAGCACCACCAAAAACTACTGAACCTGCCCTGCCATCATCTGAAGCAAGAAGTGGTAACGAGGTGGAATTCAACCCTCTATATGCTTCAGAGGTTGGAGGAGCAGCAAAAGGCCATTCAAGCCTATACAATTGAGCACGATATAGTAGGTGGAATGCACCTGTCTCAAGTGCAGTGGAGAATGATTTCAACGTTGTGCAAGGTTCTGATGCCCTTTGAACTTGCCACACGTGAAGTCAGTTCAGACACTGCCAGCCTGAGTCAGGTCATTCCCCTCATCAGGCTTTTGCAGAAGAAGCTGGAGGCATTGAAGAAGGAGCTAAAAGGGAGCGATTCCGCTAGGCATGTGGGACTTGTGGATGCAGCCCTTAATTCGCTTAACAAGGATTCACGGGTGGTCAATCTGTTGAAATCAGAGCACTACATTTTGGCCACCGTGCTCGATCCTAGATTTAAAGCCTACCTTGGATCTCTCTTTCCGGCAGACACAGGTCTGCTGGGGTTGAAAGACCTGCTGGTGACAAAATTGTCAAGTCAAGCGGAACGCGACCTGTCAACATCTCCTCCTTCACATTCTCCCGCAACTGGGGGTGCGAGGAAAAGGCTCAGAATTCCGAGCCCACCCGCTGGCGGTGATGCAGGGCAGTCTGGAGCGACTGCTGATGCTGACATCTGGTCCGGACTGAAGGACCTGACAACGATTACGGACATGTCGTCTACTGTCACTGCATATGATTCTCTCAACATTGATAGAATGGTGGAGGATTATATGAGTGACCGCATCCAAGTAGGCACGTCACACAGTCCGTACTTATACTGGCAGGAAAAAGAGGCAATTTGGAGGCCCTTGCACAAACTGGCTTTATTCTACCTAAGTTGCCCTCCCACAAGTGTGTACTCCGAAAGAGTGTTTAGTGCCGCCGCTCACCTTGTCAGCAATCGGCGTACGAGGTTACATCCAGAAAATGTGGAGAAGATGATGTTCATTAAAATGAATTATAATCAATTCCTCCGCGGAGACATTGACCAGCAGCAATTGCCTCCACAAAGTACACAGGGAGCTGAGATGGTGGATTCCAGTGGGGACGAATTGATAATCTGTGAGGAGGGGGATGTACACGGTGATATATCGGAGGGTGAAGATGAGGTGGACATCTTGCCTCTGTAGAGCCAGTTTGTGCAAGGAGAGATTAATTGCTTCTTTTTTGGGGGGGGTCCAAACCAACCCGTCATATCAGTCACAGTCGTGTGGCAGACCCTGTCACTGAAATGATGGGTTGGTTAAAGTGTGCATGTCCTGTTTTGTTTATACAACATAAGGGTGGGTGGGAGGGCCCAAGGACAATTCCATCTTGCACCTCTTTTTTCTTTTCTTTTTCTTTGCATCATGTGCTGATTGGGGAGGGTTTTTTGGAAGGGACATCCTGCGTGACACTGCAGTGCCACTCCTAGATGGGCCCGGTGTTTGTGTCGGCCACTAGGGTCGCTAATCTTACTCACACAGTCAGCTACCTCATTGCGCCTCTTTTTTTCTTTGCGTCATGTGCTGTTTGGGGAGGGTTTTTTGGAAGGGACATCCTGCGTGACACTGCAGTGCCACTCCTAGATGGGCCCGGTGTTTGTGTCGGCCACTAGGGTCGCTAATCTTACTCACACAGTCAGCTACCTCATTGCGCCTCTTTTTTTCTTTGCGTCATGTGCTGTTTGGGGAGGGTTTTTTGGAAGGGACATCCTGCGTGACACTGCAGTGCCACTCCTAGATGGGCCCGGTGTTTGTGTCGGCCACTAGGGTCGCTAATCTTACTCACACAGCTACCTCATTGCGCCTCTTTTTTTCTTTGCGTCATGTGCTGTTTGGGGAGGGTTTTTTGGAAGGGACATCCTGCGTGACACTGCAGTGCCACTCCTAGATGGGCCCGGTGTTTGTGTCGGCCACTAGGGTCGCTAATCTTACTCACACAGTCAGCTACCTCATTGCGCCTCTTTTTTTCTTTGCGTCATGTGCTGTTTGGGGAGGGTTTTTTGGAAGGGCCATCCTGCGTGACACTGCAGTGCCACTCCTAGATGGGCCCGGTGTTTGTGTCGGCCACTAGGGTCGCTAATCTTACTCACACAGCTACCTCATTGCGCCTCTTTTTTTCTTTGCGTCATGTGCTGTTTGGGGAGGGTTTTTTGGAAGGGCCATCCTGCGTGACACTGCAGTGCCACTCCTAGATGGGCCCGGTGTTTGTGTCGGCCACTAGGGTCGCTAATCTTACTCACACAGCTACCTCATTGCGCCTCTTTTTTTCTTTGCGTCATGTGCTGTTTGGGGAGGGTTTTTTGGAAGGGACATCCTGCGTGACACTGCAGTGCCACTCCTAGATGGGCCCGGTGTTTGTGTCGGCCACTAGGGTCGCTTATCTTACTCACACAGCGACCTCGGTGCAAATTTTAGGACTAAAAATAATATTGTGAGGTGTGAGGTATTCAGAATAGACTGAAAATGAGTGTAAATTATGGTTTTTGAGGTTAATAATACTTTGGGATCAAAATGACCCCCAAATTCTATGATTTAAGCTGTTTTTTAGTGTTTTTGGAAAAAAACACCCGAATCCAAAACACACCCGAATCCGACAAAAAAAATTCGGTGAGGTTTTGCCAAAACGCGTTCGAACCCAAAACATGGCCGCGGAACCGAACCCAAAACCAAAACACAAAACCCGAAAAATTTCAGGCGCTCATCTCTATGTAATACTGACAATTACTGCCGCTAAGGCCATATATACCTGCTGTACCCTCCTCAATTTATATAGGGGGTAATTCCAAGTTGATCGCAAGCAGGAATTTTGTGAGCAGTTGGGCAAAACCATGGCCCTCATTCCGAGTTGATCGGTCGCAAGGCGATTTTAGCAGAGTTACACACGCTAAGCCGCCGCCTACTGGGAGTGAATCTTAGCTTCTTAAAATTGCGAACGATGTATTCGCAATATTGCGAAAACAAACTACTTAGCAGTTTCAGAGTAGCTCCACACTTACTCGGCATCTGCGATCAGTTCAGTGCTTGTCGTTCCTGGTTTGACGTCATAAACACACCCAGCGTTCGCCCAGACACTCCCCCGTTTCTCCGGCCACTCCTGCGTTTTTTCCGGAAACGGTAGCGTTTTCATCCACACGCCCCTAAAACGCCGTGTTTCCGCCCAGTAACACCCATTTCCTGTCAATCACACTACGATCGCCGGAGCGATGAAAAAGCCGTGAGTAAAAATACTATCTTCATTGTAAAATTACTTGGCGCAGTCGCAGTGCGAATATTGCGCATGCGTACTAAGCGGATTTTCACTGCGATGCGATGAAAAATACCGAGCGAACGACTCGGAATGAGGGCCCATGTGCATTGCAGGTGGGGCAGATGTAACATGTGCAGAGAGAGTTAGATTTGGGTGGGGTGTGTTCAAACTGAAATCTAAACTGCAGTTTAAAAATAAAGCAGCCAGTATTTACCTTGCACAGAAACAAAATAACCCACCCAAATCTAACTCTCTCTGCACATGTTACTTCTGCCCCCCCTGCAGTGCACATGGTTTTGCCCAACTGCCAACAAAATTCCTGCTGCGATCAACTTGGAATTACCCCCATAGTTCAACTTTGTTTATGTTATTCCATCATCAGGCTATGGAGGCTGCACCATACTGATCCTAAGGAGTTATTCAGACCTGATTGCAGCAGCAAATATGTTAGCAGTTGGGCAAAACCATGTGCAGTGCAGGAGGGTGGTGGGGGGGGGGGAGGGAGGGTATATGTAACATGTGCAGAGAGAGTTAGATTTGGGTGGGTTATATTGTTTCTGTGCAGGGTAAATACTGGCTGCTTTATTTTTACACCGCAATTTAGATCTCAGTTTGAACACATCCCACCCAAATCTAACTCTCTCTGCACATGTTACACCTGCCTCCCCTGCAGCGCACATACAGTAGGGGGTAATTCAGACCTGACCGCTCGCTAGTGTTTTTTTGCAGTCTAGCGTTTGCATAGTCGCCGCCCACTGGGGAGTGTCTTTTTGCTTTGCAAGTGTGTGATCGCATGTGCAGCCGAGTGGTACAAAAAAACTTTGTGCAGTTTCTGAGTTGCCCAGAACTTACTCAGCCGCAGCGATCACTTAAGCCTGTCCGGGCCCGGAATTGACGTCAGACACCCGCCCTGCAAACGCTTGGACACGCCTGCGTTTTTCCAACCACTCCCAGAAAACGGTCAGTTGCCACCCACAAACGCCCTCTTCCTGTCAATCTCCTTGCGATCGCTCGTGCGAATGGATTCTTCGTAAAACCCATCGCACAGCAACGATCCGCTTTGTACCCGTGTGTATCATACGCATGCGCAGTTCTGACCTGATCGCAGCGCTGCAGAAAACGCTAGCGAGCGATCAGGTCTGGTTTTGCCCAACTGCTAACAAATTTGCTGCTCCGACCAAGTCTGACTTAGGCCCTTAGTGGGACGTGTCTGGTCCATGTGTATGAGGACAGTGTCAGACATCTCAGCCACATGTGTCATTAATGTCATGCATATAGACATGCAGCAAACAAGGGGAAAGGGCAGAAACAGAGGGATATGTATGAACGGGTGTTTTTGCACACATTGGGCCGGATTCAGCATGAGTTGTAGTTTTGCCAAATGTCGCAAAACTCCAACTCCTTCCACTGTCATGCGGGAGGGCCGCCCAGCAGAGGGTAAGGCCACTCCGTGTGCCGGGTCCTGCCCCCCCCTTCCCTCCCACTAAACTGCAAGCGCATTGCTAAACAGCAAAGCGCTCGCATCTTTATGGTAGCCCCCTTTAGGGTAGCCTAGTTGCGAAGGCAGTTGCTGGGCCGCCATGTTTTGGGTCGCAGCGGCTGCGTGTGACATCCCGCAGCTGCCTTGGCCCGCCCCGCAAACAGTCCGGATACAACTCCGTTGTCCAGACCGTGCCCCCCCCAATGCCACGTAGATGCCCTAAAACACCACAAAGACATCCCGTTACCGCCCCCTGTTGGCACTTAGACTACGATCGCTTGCAAACGCAATCTAAGTCCTTGTGCATGCGCTCAATGCTGAATTGGGTCCATTACGTGCTGCAGTTACCGCTTCACCCCATGTATGCGTTTTAGTGATCCCGCTTGGATGCGGGCAGGGCAGGGAGCATGGGTGCAGGGGTAGCATGCGCGCATACCGCTCAAAAAGGGCTTCACTATTGGAGGTGTGCCACTTCCCCCAAGCTCTCCATTTAATGTGAATAGATGCTGTGCACTATTCACGTGGTGACGGCACGGCAGCGGGCAGGCAGTTTTATCTGGGCGCCAGTAAGGGGCAGGGCGCATTTACCCTTTAAAAATACAATAATTAGTCCAATAATAAAATTTTTGGGGGTTTAAAAAAATATGACCTCAAAATAAACTTTTTCATTGCTTTATGCACCCCAAATGTATTACTTTGTTTTAAAGAAATAATTGCTTATCATTTTTTTAAAGTCACCTCAAAGTTCCCCTAAAGCATATTTTTTCCTTTAATTTTTTTAGTAGTAAATGAAAAAGTAGTTTTTTTTTATAATTTTTTTTCTTTATTTTTCATGCACCTCTCTCACATTGCATATGGCGGACAATACACCTGTAATATTTATATTTATACATGAAGGGACATCACTTAGATGGCTGCGTGTCTTTCATCTCTCAGCCGCTGGAATACAGCATCAAGAGCCCAACAAATGCCCTAATCTTACCAGCGCCAATGAGTGGGAACTGAGCACCTCATCCAAATTAATTATTATCTCCGCGCAGACGTAAACAAGGCATGGCCCGCACAGACATGTAATCAGTTCTTAGATCTGGTAGAAAATAATAAAGATAAGATGTAAGATTAAAGTGAGATCTTCTGAGCTTCCCCTATTGTTACTGGGAGAGGTCACCAAGTCTCATTAGCTCTGACAGAACTACAACTCCCATGAGACACATGGGAGCTTAGCACAGGAATAATTTGTAGACAAGATGGATTAAAAGGACTGCTTTCCTTCAGGTGATTCAATTTTGAGTTGTAACTGCCTTCATGTGACCTTTGTGAAATAAATCGCATGGTTTTATAACTTCCTTCTGTGCTTTTCAGTCACATCTTTATATCATCAGGAGGATTCATTCATATTAATTGTCCTGGGATACGGCCTAGCTCTGCAGTGCGCTCTGCCTGGGATACTCCCATAAAATAAACATCTCTGCCTGATATAAAGACATGGCTGTAAGGCACAGAAGATAGACCAATGCAGCCAAGTCTAGCTAAAAATTGCAGGAGGGCAAATAAAAGCCACCTGAAGGTGGAATATGCAAGTACAAAAAAAAAAAAACAACAGTGAGGATTTCTATTTAATTAATGAATCAAATTTTCTTGCAAGTACAGTATATTCATTTAGTGCCACAAAGGGTATACAGCCCCTAATGAAAAAAACATAATAACAGAAATAGGAGATTAATATAAGTGTAAATGATGAGGGGACCAGGTGGGAGTTTTGCATGTGATGTAGTTTGGGCATGCACACACAGTTACTTTGACAGTGAAGGGTTAAAGGAGGGAGATCTTTGATGTCTTTGAAGGTCCCGTGTTCTCACCTTGACTGTGCAAATCGCCAATCTTTCAGTGGGACCTACATCAAACACAGCTGCAGATTACAAGGAATTCTCAATCTGTTTATGTTTTTCTTTTTTTCAGAGTGCGGAGTTACAGGACCCATCTCATAAGAGAACCCTCCCTCCCTTCTCCAATCTCCCCTCTCCCAACCTCCACCTCTTCATCTCTACAAATGAGAAGATCACAGAGGAGATTCTCTTTAAGGGTGGATTATCAAGGCTGCCAAGAAGCCCTGGGATAACCAAGATGTCTAGGGATTTCGTACGCAAGCTGGGTGGCATCCAGTAAGAAATGGTAGAAAAGTCAGTGGTGGATCTCCTCACCCATCCCTAGGTCCTCTTTTGTGTCCAACTGCAGCTTCTCCTTCTGCGTGACCAATCAAAACACTTGTTTAGGCGAGACAAGACAATAAGATTGTGCATAGACAGAGATAGACGTTGGCCAGTTACGTTGGACTCATTGTTGGTCATTTAGGAAATGATGAACTGCGGTAAACAAGATATGTACATTAATAGGACATCATTGCATTCAATGACCATACCATGGGGTTTTCGTTTAAACCACCACGAGGCGCCATTGATGGAGCCATATGGGGTCTCGCTCCACTTTGAGTCTGCGTCCTGCTGCGACACCCGATACTCCGCCCATTTCTCTTGCATGCCTATCCACGGCCACCTGGGTCTTTGCAACTATTCTAAGGAGCCGGCTTTTATCCGTAAGAGGAATGAAAGGGAGAGGCAACGAGTGAGGTGTGTCAACGAGGGTTATGCCCGCCTCAGTGAGCACCTTCCCCAGGACCTGGCTGAGAAGCGCCTGAGCAAAGTGGAGACTCTCCGGGTGGCTATTGGATACATCAAGCGCCTGCAGGGATTACTAGACCTGGAGGCCCTAGCATCTCCGCAGCAACATACTGGTTCCATTTCTGATACTCTTCCAGACGGTGCATCCTATCCGAGGAGGGAATGCGGAACCACAGGACTCTGTGACAGCCCCCCACACTTTGCAGAGAACTTCTAACGCGGACCACCTAAAAACGGAACACATTACTGGATATGTAAGAGCGGTGGGCAGTAGGGACTCAGGACGCAGACAAGATCATTTGGAGAAGGGTGTGCAATATTACATAACGGGGAGATGTACTAAGCCATGGAGACAGATAAAGTGGACAGAGATACTGGAGTCTATTCATGAAGCAGTGAAAAGTGTGGAGAAGTGAGCCGGTGGAGAAGTTGCCCATGGCAACCAATCAGCATTGAAGTAACATAATTTGCATACTATACAATTGTACGGAGCAGCTGATTGGTTGCCATGTACAACTTCTCCACAGGCTCACTTCTCCACTATTTTCACTGCTTCACGAATAGACCCCAAAGTACCAACCAACTAGCTTCAAAATGCCATGGTGCATGTTGAGTTTGAAAAATGACAGTTGGGAGCTGATTGGCTGGTACTTTATCTCTCTCCACTTTATCTCTTTCCAAGGCTTAGTACATTTGCCCCAAAACGGAGCAGCAGATGGAATAAATAAATGAGTAAATAAATAAATAAAATAATAAAACATAAATTAAAATGTCAATTTGGTCTGTGCAATGTTAGTGACAATGGCCCTCATTCCGAGTTGATCGCTCCCAAGGCGAATTTAGCAGAGTTGCACACGCTAAGCCGCCGCCTACTGGGAGTGAATCTTAGCATCTTAAAATTGCGACCGATGTAATCGCAATATTGCGATTACAAACTTCTTTGCAGTTTCAGAGTTGCTCCACACTTACTCGGCATCTGCGATCAGTTCAGTGCTTGTCGTTCCTGGTTTGACGTCATAAACACACCCAGCGTTCGCCCAGGCACTCCCCCGTTTCTCCGGCCACTCCTGCGTTTTTTCCGGAAACGGTAGCGTTTTCATCCACACGCCCCTAAAACGCCGTGTTTCCGCCCAGTAACACCCATTTCCTGTCAATCACACTACGATCGCCGGAGCGAAGAAAAAGCCGTGAGTAAAAATACTATCTTCATTGTTAAATTACTTGGCGCAGTCGCAGTGCGAATATTGCGCATGCGTACTAAGCGGAATTTCACTGCGATGCGATGAAAAATACCGAGCGAACGACTCGGAATGAGGGCCAATGTTATTGTAAGTTGATGGTGTAATTCTCAGCACCTGTATATGCTATATACAGTATAGACCAGTATTTTGTTTCAAACAAAAATACCAAGACGACATCTATTAACGGTGTCTTTTGCTTTTATTATCATTGCTGTTTAAATTTGCAAAAACCGCCGATTAGTAGATTTACCCCACAGTATTAATATAGGATCAGAACGCTCACGGCTTTATATAGCATACTCTGATCTGATACATACATCTGGTGTAGACACAATGGAGCTGATTTTGAGAGGGACGCGGAAGAGCCTGCAGCAGCATCTGTTAGAGGACACACCTCCAACAGGGCCGGATTAACAATGGGGCTAATGGAGCTGCAGCTCCAGGCCCACCCTCCAAAATAGGCCCACAGAATCTGTAGATGTCTTTCCTGAAGTAAACAGGAAAAAATAAATTCCTGCTACTACAGCCTGCTGTGCCCTAGGGACCGCCCACTCCAGCATCAATAAACCCCCCCCCCCCCCCCCGACCCTTGAACCCCATGCTGCAGCACTGGTCCGTGACACACGCAGGGGACACAACGGAGCAATTTTTTATATATATATTTGAAGACATTGAAGCCCCGCCCACTCACAGCATTAGACCATGCCCCCTCCGCGGCATTATGCCCACGATTCACTAGCCTGTCGGGAGAGGAGTCCTGCCAGCAGGTACCCCAATGGCTGGAAAGGAGAAAGTGTTCATCACCAGGTTTCCTTGCAAGAGCCCTGACTGCAGAACAGGAAATCCATCCAGCAGCACTGCAAAGTAACTACGGCTCCGTACTTTCATCCTCCACATTTACTGCTGGCAAGACAGAACTTCAGTAACTAGGTAGGAGTTGTGTGCACCCACACTGTTGCTATACACATAACTGTATTCGGGTTGGGATCGATATGTCGGCATTCAGGATGCCAGTGGTTAGAATGCCGACCGAAGCACCCCGATGCTCAGGATCGCAACACGGGAAGGTAAGTACTTACATTCCAATGGCCCCCTGACCCTTCTAGCAGCCTAAACTTATCCCTCCTCCGCAGCCTAACCGTAACCCATCCACCAATCCCCACAGCCTAACCCCCCCCCCCTGCCCTGCAGCCCATCCCTAACCCTCCGCCCCCCCCCCCCCCCCCCGCAAACTAAACCTACACCCCCTCACCACCACCTGTGGCTTACCTTTCCTGCGGCCCGGGACACAATAGTTCAGGATCCCAGTGGTTGGAATTCCGGCGCTGGGTTTTCGATCCTATTCGGGATGCCTGTGTCGGCATTCCGAGTAGTGTCAAGATCCCGTTGTTGGTATTTCGTCTGTCTGGGATCCTTACCAGATCCGCTGTATTCTACTACCACAACTGGACAGTGTTAAAAAGGGTTAATTTTTATTTGTGTCAACATAATTGGGGGAATTCAAATGTTTGAAAAGTCGGTTGGGTGTCCTGACTATAAGATAAGAAAAAACAGTCACCCAAATAACTTTTCACACAATTGAATTTCCCCCAATGAATGTATCTATTTTGATAAGTGTTCACAATAAACAGTTTAAACCTGTAAGCTTTCACATATCGCATTAATATAGAAATGACATCAAGACATAGAATATGCTGAGGTTACTATACCACAAATGGGCTGAGATCTCCCGCAGCCGATGCCAGGTAAACTGGTCACAAGAGGCTACCTAATCTGAATGTGACAGTCCAAACTGATCCCTCCTATCAGAAATCAGTCAAGCGGTCACGCTTTGCTTAGTGCAGCCCTATCATTTGAATAGCTTCACACTGTTTCTGCAAGTCTAGCGCTTCACTCATCCACTGACACCGCTGATCTGCCGATTGGCGATTTGTCAAGGAATCGAAGAAATTACACGTTAAAAAAATACCTCTGATAGGGTGTAATAGTGTCCAAGTACACCGGACGTCGGGATGCCGACTGAACTCAGACTTTTTTTTAAAGGGGCAATCATTTACAAGGCAAAACCATGTAAATGTTTGCCCCTTTAAAATAACATCCAAGTTCGACCAGCGTCCCGCATGTTCGGTGAACTCGGACTCACCCCACCACAGATTTGCCGATCCCCAACTGTTTTTCGGTTGGACCAGAGAAATATTTATAATATGCCTGGCAGAAATATTTTTTGAGTGTTTATATTTTGTATTCTTTGTCCCTGATGACGGATAGAGGCTTGAAACGTACATAGGGGGTCATTCCGAGTTGATCGCTTGCTAGCAGATTTTAGCAGCATTGCACACGCTAGGCCGCCGCCCTCTGGGAGTGTATCTTAGTTTAGCAGAATTTCAAAATGAAAGATTAGCAGAATTTTGAATAAATAATTCTTAGCAGTTTCTGAGTAGCTCGAGACTTACTCCTACACTGCGATCAGCTCAGGCCGTTTCATTCCTGGTTTGACGTCACAAACACGCCCTGCGTTCGGCCAGCCACTCCCCCGTTTCTCCAGACACTCCTGCGTTTCTTCCTGGCACGACTGCGTTTTTTCGCACACTCCCAGAAAACGGGCAGCTTCCGCCAAGAAACACCCACTTCCTGTCAATCACACTCCGATCACTTCAACAATGAAAATTCTTAGTTCGGATGTGAGTAAATCTACTAAGTTTTGTGCTACAATACTTAGCGCATGCGCACTGCGAACAATGCGCATTTTTGCCTTAATCGCTCCGTTGCGGAAATCGGCAACGAGAGAACAACTCGGAATGACCCCCATAGCATGTTTATGCATTAAAGGATTTGTTTCACCACATTGAACATTCTCCTGAGTGCCGCCTATTATTGTAACATATATATATTTATTACTATTATTGTTTATATATAAGGCACCACAAGGGTTCTGGAGCGCCTAACAAGATACATAAACAAACGAGCAAAACAAGAAAACGGCAACAAGACAATGTAGGACATGGTATATAAACATTTCTCCATCAGGGGACATACCATAACACTGAAATAAGCATCAGGGCGGCAAAAACTGAGGGCCAGGTGCTGTTGTAGGGAGTATGGAGTAGAAAATAGTCTAAGTAAGAGAAGGAAAAGCACATAAGGGAAGAGGGCCCTGCTTGTGAGAGCTTATGTGCTAAGGGGTAGGGGCAGACAGACAGGGGTGACACAGATGGGGTGTGTGTGTGTGTGTATATATATATATATATATATATATATAAATAAATATATAAAATAAGCAATTTCTTTCCGGCACTCCAGTCATGCAATAACCAGCTCCGGTGACCTACTCTGGGGTGCAATCCCCGGTAATATGGATATCCAATACGGCAGGTGGCACTCAGAGACTTGTACTTAGCTGTAAGTATGCATAAATACCCCGTAGGGTGTGCTTTACTGTGACTGCCTATTTAAGGTCACTGTTTGTCACATTGTTTTGTCTGAAGAAGGGAAGAAGTCCCCGAATCGTCACAATAAAGCACACCCTACGGGGTATTTATGCATACTTACAGCTAAGTACAAGTCTCTGAGTGCCGCCTGCCGTATTGGAGATATATATATATATATATATGTATATATATATATATATATATTTATTATAAACACAGAAACCTTTTCTTACAAATCCTGAATTTGCCCCTGGCCAGTGGATCTAATGCCACCATAGATGTTTAGCATATGATGGTAGTGCAGTGGGCAGATGTGATGGGCCAAGTTATTCTTATCTGCCTTCAAATTCTATGTTTCTAAGGCGTTAGACCTATCACCTGCTGGCTGCCTGACTGCTGCTCTAGCCTCTAAATAATAATGAGGTATGCTGTGCAACAGGGCAGACTGAGGCACTATAATAAAAAAAAAAAAAAAATAATAATAATAATAATAATAATAATTTTATATATATATATATATATATATATATAAATATATATATACAGTATATATATCTCATATGAAAATGGTGGCAACACTCAGACTATCTCAATGAGACAGATGTAAAAATAGACATATCTTGATAAATATATACAGTATGTATGTGTGTATACAGTATGTATGGTTTAGAGGTTGAAAACACCCTCACTGGTTTTGGTTTTGTATTTTTTCCAAAAATTAACAAAAAAAAGCTAAAATCACATAATTTGGACTTTTTTTTGTTCCTAGAGTATTACTAACCTCAATAACTTAAATGTTATTTTATTAATAATCCATAGTTATTTTTTTTTTGTGCCCCACGGCACAGATCCCCCTTCCCTCCATATCAGTAGTCACACCCCCACCATACTGGTCACACTCCCTGTGGCGGCGCACAGTAGGCCCTTTATAAAATTTCAGCTCCAGGCGCATCAGGACCTTAATCTGGCACTGACCTCCAACACTCCCATAACACGCCCACTGAACGGATCGTTGTTGTTGGCATTTGTAGCCACCCCCCAGTCACAAAGATCAGAAATCATTTGGACTGAAGCATAGCAAAGTTTTTACCAAGGAGACACTTGCAACATCTCCCCCAGCAATGGTTCTCCTGGAGACTATGGGGGTGATTCTGAGTTGTTCGCTCGCTAGCTGCTTTTAGCAGCATTGCACACGCTAAGCCGCCGCCTACTGGGAGTGTATCTTAGCATAGTACAATTGCAAACGAAAGATTAGCAGAATTGCGAATAGAAATTTCTTAACAGTTTCTGAGTAGCTCCAGACCTACTCACAAATACCGATCAGTTCAGTCAGTTTCGTTCCTGGTTTGACGTCACACACAAGCCCAGCGTTCACCCAGCCACTCCCCCGTTTCTGCAGACACTCCCGCGTTTTTCCCTGAAACGCCTGCGTTTTTCCGCACACTTCCAGAAAACGGCCAGTTTCCGCCCAGAAACACCCACTTCCTGTCAATCACACTCCGATCAGCAGAACTATGAAAAAAATAAGAATTTACTCACCGGTAATTCTATTTCTCGTAGTCCGTAGTGGATGCTGGGTACTCCGTAAGGACCATGGGAAATAGACGGGCTCCTCAGGAGACTGGGCACTCTAAAGAAAGATTAGGTACTATATCTGGTGTGCACTGGCTCCTCCCTCTATGCCCCTCCTCCAGACCTCAGTTAAGGAAACTGTGCCCGGGAGAGCTGACAATACTAGGAAAGGATTTGGAATCCAGGGTAAGACTCATACCAGCCACACCAATCACACCGTACAACTTGTGATAACTATACCCAGTAAACAGTATGAAACAACAATTGAGCCTCAGAAACAGATGGCTCAAACAAAAACCCTTTAGTTAAGCAATAACTATATACATGTATTGCAGAGTGTCCGCACTTGGGACGGGCTCCCAGCATCCACTACGGACTACGAGAAATAGAATTACCGGTGAGTAAATTCTTATTTTCTCTGACGTCCTAGTGGATGCTGGGTACTCCGTAAGGACCATGGGGATTATACCAAAGCTCCCAAACGGGCGGGAGAGTGCGGATGACTCTGCAGCACCGAATGAGCAAACTCAAGGTCCTCCTCAGCCAGGGTATCAAACTTGTAAAATTTTGCAAAAGTGTTTGAACCCGACCAAGTAGCAGCTCGGCAAAGTTGCAACGCCGAGACCCCTCGGGCAGCCGCCCAAGAAGAGCCCACCTTCCTTGTGGAATGGGCTTTTACAGATTTAGGATGTGGCAGTCTAGCCGCAGAATGTGCAAGTTGAATCATGCTACAGATCCAACGAGCAATCATGACAAAGCCGCCAATTCTGACACACACCTGGCCGAAGTCAAGGCCAACAGCATGACCACTTTCCACGTGAGATATTTTAGCTCCACGGTTTTAAGTGGCTCAAACCAATGCGACTTTAGGAAATCCAACACCACGTTGAGATCCCAAGGTGCCACTGGAGGCACAAAAGGGGGATGAATATGCAGCACTCCTTTAACAAATGTCTGGACTTCAGGCAGTGAAGCCAGTTCTTTTTGAAAGAAAATAGACAGAGCCGAAATCTGGACCTTAATGGAACCCAATTTTAGGCCCATAGTCACCCCTGACTGTAGGAAGTGCAGAAATCGACCCAGCTGAAATTCCTCCTTCCTGGCCTCACACCAAGCAACATATTTTCGCCATATGCGGTGATAATGTTTTGCGGTCACATCCTTCCTAGCTTTAATCAGCGTAGGAATGACTTCCTCCGGAATGCCCTTTTCCTTTAAGATCCGTTGTTTAACCGCCATGCCATCAAACGCAGCTGCGGTAAGTCTTGGAACAGACAGGGCCCCTGCTGCAGCAGGTCCTGTCTGAGCGGCAGAGGCCATGGGTCCTCTGAGATCATTTCTTGAAGTTCTGGGTACCAAGCTCTTCTTGGCCAATCCGGAACAATGAGTATTGTTCTTACTCCTCTCTTTCTTATTATCCTCAGTACCTCGGGTATGAGAGGAAGAGGAGGGAACACATACACCGACTGGTACACCCACGGTGTCACTAGAGCGTCCACAGCTATCGCCTGAGGGTCCCTTGACCTGGCGCAATATCTTTTTAGCTTTTTGTTGAGGCGGGACGCCATCATGTCCACCTGTGGCCGTTCCCAACGGTTTACAATCAGCTGGAAGACTTCTGGATGAAGTCCCCACTCTCCCGGGTGGAGGTCGTGCCTGCTGAGGAAGTCGGCTTCCCAGTTGTCCACTCCCAGAATGAACACTGCTGACAGTGCTATCACGTGATTCTCCGCCCATCGAAGAATCCTTGTGGCTTCTGCCATTGCCACCCTGCTTCTTGTGCCGCCCTGGCGGTTTACATGGGCGACCGCTGTGATGTTGTCTGACTGAATCAGAACCGGTTGGTTTTGAAGCAGGGTGTCAAAGTCAGAAAAATATCTCTATGCACGTTGCCATATTTGCACCGCACACTGGTCTGCGCTGCGCATGCGTACGCTCTCCCGTGAAGGCGCATACCCGCAATAGCGTGCACCCGCGGGCGCACGGTATGCGTATTTACGGTAGAGTTTATGTAATCGTAGCGTGCGACTCATTCGTTACATATTTTCAGTAATAATGTAGTTTGTAGATCATGGTCCCTTTGATAGATTCTGAAAGTTTGGTTAATATAGAATGTCCCTGAGCTGAGGAATCCCTCTTTGTATCGTAGGAAGGGTCTAACAGGAGTCATGCAGTAGTGTTTGGTACCCATCGGAAGAGTATTTAAATAGCAATATTCCGGTGTTGGTTTGGAGCGTATTAATCGCTCGTGCGAATAGTTATGGACATAAGAAGTTTATGTCCATTTCTACTATTTACTCATACTCAGGTATGCGGCGGGAAACCTAGTTCCCCACCCACCTGAGCTGTTTGAAATCGTCACAGCCCACCTGTATGAATCAACCTATGACCTGTTGTTATGATGCAGGGCCGAATTCCGACGTCCAATGGACAATGGGATTGTAGGGACTGTAGGATTGCATTGTGTGTGGGGCATAAATAGGCAGGCCGACCACATCCAGCTCTCACTCTTCAACGGTTCTCATTGCTGAAAATCGGGTGCTGGATGTCCAGGCGCATGCGATCGTTTACCCTTGTGCGTAAGTTTCTCTCCGTAATCATTGTCTTTCTGTGAGCCATTTCTCTCATATATATCTCTCTCTCTCTCTCTCTCTCTCTTTTCCTTCTCTCGTATCTCCCATTGACTAGTATTGTATTGTATTAGATCAGCATAGCATTGTATTGTATTTCTTGTATAGTTATTTGGTTAGGAAGTCTCTGTTATATTGTAGTGTATCATTTGTACTGTGATTCTTTTTGCAAGTATAATAGTTATAATACAGATAATAGGCTTTGGACCCTAAACCAGTATCTGTGTATTTTCTCATAGTTTTTAGTGTTCACTTGAGCGTCGGTGACGCTCAAGCTGCTTTGTAGTTAGTCAGGTTACAAAAAGGTTGCACTTACACCCTGTATTCACATTAAGGTATTCTGTGTATTTCATTAATAATAGGTTTAGACATAAAGGTATAGCGTTGTGAGCGTCTGCGCCGCTGGTGATCTCCTCGTGGTCTCGAGCGTCCGCTACGCCATAGCGAATCATTACGTTAGTCATAGCCAACAGAGTGTTTGTCTGTGATCTCTGGGCTGTGAGCGAACGTGACGCTTGAGCGTCTCGCCTACGGCTGAGCGATCGTTACGCAACTTGCGTACCCTTACGGTACTTCTTAAGTAAACAGCGTACAGTGTTCTTAGACCTCATAAAGGGTTGTATATACGATAAATATTTAGCTTTATCAATTGGCGGCTCGTCCTGTCCTTCACATATCTGCACTAGGTAGATCAGCAGACATTATCCCTCAGCAAAGGGCGGGAGATTGTCTCGTAGTGCTGGCGGGATAAGCGTCTGCTTCGCTTAGATAAAGAGTGCTGAAGGAATCCGGGAACCGGAGGTAAGAACAAAACGCTTGTGTCTTTTAAAACTGTTTATTTTCCTTCTGTCTTGCGTATATACGCACGCATACATATATATATCTGCACTTCTTTTCCATCTGTGTATTTCATTTGTCGAATATCACCATCCTGTCTGCCAGTTTTTATAGTTGATAGAAAAGTGCTAAAAGAGACTTGCTGTTATTTCATAGTTTAAGGATAGAGGTAATAGTTAAAAGTGTAGACAAACACACAGGTTTGCCTGGGAGATAAGGCAAAGCCAGTGGGGTACGCGGTAGATGATCAGGGATCGTTTACATTGATAAAAGTATATTGTGTTACGGTGGATCTTTGTTTTGCGTACACGTGTCTCTAACAAAGACCAAAGGCCGACGCACGCAGCGTTCATTACGCAACGTAGCGTCCGGTTACGCCCACATAGCTCAAGTCACGATAAGTTGATTTTTAACGCAACGTGATAAGTAGCGCAACAGGCGGTAAATAACGCAAGTCTATTTTTGGAAATCCAAAAATTTAAATTAACAGATTCTGCTCCTAATTGGTAACACAGCTGGGCTGAAGAAAATTTTCTGCGCAGAAATAGAAATAGAAACAAAAGTGTACATGTGATGAGTGAGTGTTTTTACAATTTTAAAGGTTGAACCACAAGAAAAGTCGAGTACTCGTGAGGTACACGCGTGTAAGTGACGTGCACGGTGGCTAGGGAGGCATCTCTGGTTAAATACAATTTTGAGCATTAGAGTATAGCAGACCAGGAGGTCATACTGTAACAAGACCAGGAGGTCATACTGTAACAAGACCAGGAGGTCCAGGTACAGCCGACAAGGAAGTCCGCTATACAGTTCACAGGCACAACACCGAAAAGGGTTGGTGCAACACCCATATAGGCCATACAAGCTCTGGCTGAAGGAATTCGCAGTCGTAAGTTTCGATTCCGTTGGTCTTTCCGTACATAAGCTTAGTTGTTTGTGTACTAAACGACTGGACCGCACGTAAGTGTGTGCAGTAGTTAGTAATCTGACCTAATACCATTAGAGTAAAGTGGTCACAAACGCTATCTGTACACTCTAACGTGATTTGTGTAATTTTTTTTATTTTAAGGGAAGTTCGCTGGTCACTCAGGAACTATCTAACAACCCCACCTTTACTGGAAAGAGTAAGTGTCCTGCGGGTAACCCTCATATGTTCCAGTAAACCGAAGGTTCCATAGGGGCCCTAGGTCGAGTACGCCAGCACCATATCGGTGTGATCAGGTCGTATAGGTCGGCGTGGGCGAGTGAGTGGGGTACTCGGTAAACCGCCACCGTCAGCCTATTGTTGGCATTTGGTTTTTCGTAAAGGGTTGGCTAAATAAAGCAACACTTTCGAACTATGGGGGCCACTTGTTCAGGTAGGGGGCGATCAACCTCGGTTCGGGTTGATTCAGTGGTCCGGCCAATTGGGTCGGCCAGGTATATCATGTGTGAGAAATATGGAAGTCACACAGAAACTTTATGTGATGAATGGGAGAGAATGACTGTACAAGACAGGGACAAATTCCCAAGAATAGGTAGCTTCAGCACAGAAGTGTTACAAAATTTAAGGAGGAGGATATGTCTCATAAAATCAACAAAGAGACGAATTCAGCATTATGATTATTTACAGTTGTGGCAACAGGAAGGTGAGATACAGAGAGGTTTGGCTCAGGCGGCGGGATCTGGCACTAACAGAAAATTAATTGCCACGGCCCCGCCGCCACCATATATATCAGGAGAGAAGTTGATTACGGAGAAAGACGCACTAAGGTGTAACACAAAATCACTTAGTAACTGTGTAAATGTTAATGATAATGTTAACTCATAAAACCCATGCAATTATTAACCCGTGCAAGTTGTACCCTGTTTTGAACCTTCCCCAGGAGTGTGATCAAGAAGACGAATCGGCAACGATTTCAGCGCTCTCTCTAGCAGCCACCATAGCAGAGACCACAGTAGGCACAGCTCCACCCACGAGATTAGTAAAGGTCCCTAGCGGAGGGATAGGTGAGGTCGTATCAACTGGTAAGTACGGCACCATGCATTATGCTGAAACTATTTCACCACAGCCTGTAGAATCTACACAGAATGAGGTTGTTAGAATCACACCTGTTAGAGTAATAGCAGTACCAAATGGGAAAACAGACGCATCAGGAGCCACTCCCATTAGGAACATCGCCATGTACACTCCATTTTCCCGAATGGAATTAAGGACCATAGTGTCTGAATTTCCTGACCCTAGAAAAGACTTAGTTGCCAGTCAAAAATACATCAGAGACTTAGGTAACACTGTAGAGCCCAACAACAAAGACTGGCAGATATTGCTGAGAGCGTGTTTACCCTCAAATGTCGACGCAACTCAATTTTTAGCTGATTGCGGACTAGATCATGATGTACCTCTTACAGATGTGTACAACCAAGATAATGTGAAAAGAATAAACTTGCAGCTAAAAGAGTATTTCCCAGCAGTAGCTAAATGGAATAAGATATTCTCCATTAAACAGAAGGAGTCAGAGACAGCTGCAGAGTACTTTCACAGAGCATTATTAGAAATGGCAAAATACACAGGTATAGAGGACATTAAAACAGACACAAACCATCGGGAAGTAGCAGTATCGGTACTGATGGATGGTTTAAAAGAGTCATTGAAGACTAGGGTACAGACCACACAACCTTGTTGGCGAGGTCTGTCTGTGGCTACTTTGAGAGAGGCTGCTATTGATCACGACAGAAACATCACTAGACACAGGGAACAACAAGGTGACAAATTAATGTCAGTAAGTATACAGGCTCTGACCACAAGGCAGCCTTTGTTTGTATCACCAAATCCTGTGGGTAAGTCAAGTATGGTTACTTGTTATTCTTGTCACAAACAGGGACACATGGCACGAGATTGTAGAGTAAAGAATCCACGAAACTCATACCAAACCCCTAGACAACGACACGACACACGACATTGGGAGCAAGGTCCGCAGAAACGGAGTTATGAGCCACATACAGGGGAAACAAAAAGATATCCCCCAAACAGAGACTGGCATGCCTCTGGTAGTTCCCAACTATCTCCCTCACAAATAGTTGCTGCCAGCGGGATTCAGGGAGGTCACCATACCCAATAGGGGTGTGGCCATACCTGTAATCTGCAGCTGGTGAAATTGATTGCCAACCTTGAAAGTGAACCCGAGGTCGCAATCAATGTAGCTGGTAAAACTTTAAACTTTCTTGTAGACACAGGGGCGGCCAAGTCAGTGATAAATTCGACAGTGGGCATGAGAACCACTGGTAGGACAATTCCAGCCATGGGAATAACAGGAGTAGTCCAGCACTACCCTGTTAGCAAACCAGCCGAGATTACAATAGGGCCTTTGCATACCAAGCATTCCTTTTTGCTGGCTGCATCGGCACCAACCAATCTCCTGGGAAGAGACTTACTGTGTAAAATGGGGTGCGTCATTTATTGTACTCCTGAAGGTGTATTCTTGGACATACCTGAGAAACACGCTCAGGAAGTGCGAGACATGTTAGACTCCCCATCAAAATTAATGTCACATACCATTATGACAAATAGGAATCCATCCCAAATAGAAGAGATGACATCTCAGATACCAGAGTCACTTTGGACAAAAGACGGACAGGACACTGGATTAATGGCAAACGTAGCTCCAGTAGTGGTACAAGTAAAAGATGGTAGGATAGCTCCAAAAATCCCACAATATCCTCTGAAGCCAGAGGTGGAGTTAGGAGTTTACCCAGTAATAGAGCGCTTGCTACAACAGGGCATTCTAGTAAGAACGTCCAGCACTGCCAATAGTCCCATCTTCCCTGTTAAGAAGAGTGGGGGGAGGGGTTACAGGCTAGTGCAGGATCTAAGGGGGATTAACAAAATAGTTGAGAGTCAGTTCCCCGTAGTGCCAAATCCAGCTGTCATCCTAATGCAAATCCCTCCCACTGCCAAATTTTTCACTGTTATTGACCTCTGCTCCGCTTTCTTTTCGGTACCTCTGCACCCTGACAGCCAATATTTGTTTGCATTCACATACAGAGGAGTCCAATACACATGGACTCGGTTGCCCCAAGGTTTCATAGATAGTCCAAGTATATTTTCTCAGGCTTTGCATGATTGTTTACAGTCTTTCCAACCAGACAGTGGATCAGTATTGATACAGTATGTGGACGATTTATTACTGTGTTCAGATTCACTGGAAGCATCTCTGAAGGATACGAAACAGCTCCTGTTTCATCTTTCAGACACCAGACACAAGGTGTCCAAAGACAAGTTGCAATTATGCCAAACTAAGGTAAAATATTTGGGACACTGTCTAACACAAGGACTGAGACACCTGACCGCTGATAGAATCCAAGCAATTAGAGACATGACACTGCCACAAACCCAGCAACAGATCAGGACGTTTTTAGGAATGTGTGGGTATTGCCGTAATTGGATCCCAGGGTTTTCCATATTGGCGTTACCTTTGCAGGAAATGGTCTCCTCAAACAAACCTGATAGGATTTTGCATACAGACGAATCCGAAACAGCATTTGAGAGACTCAAACAGTGCCTAACGCAGGCGCCAGCACTAGGTATGCCAGACTATGGGAAACCCTTTGAACTATACGGAACAGAAAGTGCTGGTTGTGCAGCAGGTGTACTAACCCAAAAACACGGTGATGCCAGCAGGCCAGTTGCATACTACAGCGCTCAGCTAGACACGGTAGCGCGATCCCTCCCCACATGCTTGCGAAGCGTTGCTGCGATAGCATTGCTAGTGACAAAAAGCGAAGACGTCGTGCTAGGCCACAACCTCACAATCCATACGCCACATGCAGTATCAGCCTTATTGAATTCTGCCCAAACCAGACACGTCTCATCAGCGAGGTTTACAAGATGGGAATTGGCACTAATGGCCCCCGTAAACATCACCATAAGGAGATGCAGTGCATTAAATCCTGCAACATATCTCCCAGGTGTGCCTGGTCAGGCACAAAGGGTGGAAGGTGAGAGTGCTGGGGAAGGAGGATTCAATACAAAGGAAGATACACATGATTGTATGGAATATTTGACCCAAAATTTTACCGCAAGGCCTGACATCAGTGAGAACCCACTGGAAGATGCAGAACTCACGTTCTACACGGACGGTAGTTGTCACAGACAGTCAGACTCGGGAGACTTGTGTACTGGATACGCAGTCGTAGATGACCAAGACACCATAGAAGCGGAACCGCTAGGCCCACCTCACTCAGCCCAGGTTGCTGAACTGGTCGCCCTAACCAGAGCATGTGAATTGGCTAAGGGTAAGTCAGCCAATATCTACACCGATTCTAGATACGCATTCGGGGTAGTCCATGATTTCGGAGCCCTATGGCGTCTCAGAAATTTCATGACGGCTGCTGGTACACCGGTAGCGCATGCAACTCACATAAAAGGGCTTCTAACAGCGATACAGGAACCCGACAGAGTGGCTGTTATCAAATGTAAAGCACATACATATAGCCAAGACCCGGTATCACTTGGTAACAGCCGAGCAGACGAAGCTGCTAAGTTAGCAGCTGCTACCCCCATACAGACAGACACCACACAACTGATGGTATTTAATACCATCAACACACAGAAGTTGTGTGAGATGCAGAATTTGTGTTCCACACAGGAAAAGGCAGTCTGGAAGGCAAAGGGATATGGCCAGGAGTCCTCAGGGCTCTGGACGGATGGACATGGTAAACCAGTGGCCCCCAGGACATACCTTCCATGTCTGGCTGAAGCAGCTCACGGGCTGACTCATCTAGGCAAGGAGGGGATGTGCAAATTGGTAAGAGCATACTGGTGCGCCCCAGGATTCTCCTCTCATGCGGGTAAAAGAGCAATGTCATGCCTTACCTGTCTGAGAAAGAATATTGGAAAAGCAATACCTACAGAACCATCCCATATCCCACCTGCCGGCGGCCCTTTCCAGGTAATACAAATTGACTTCATTCAATTACCCCCATGTCGAAATTTGAAATATGTACTTGTTTGTATAGATGTTTTCTCGAATTGGGTCGAAGCATTTCCAGCAGCTACAAATACCGCTATGTTTACAGCTAAGAAAATTGTGCAGGAATTTGTATGTAGATATGGTATCCCTAGAATCATTGAAAGTGATAGGGGTACCCATTTTACCGGTGATGTCTTTCAAGGAATGTGTAAATTAATGGGAATTGATAGCAAGCTGCACACTCCGTACCGTCCACAGGCGAGTGCGAAGGTCGAAAGAGTGAACAGCACTATTAAAAATAAATTGAGTAAAGTGATGGCAGAGACAGGATTGACATGGCCAGAAGCTTTACCCATTGTATTGTACAGTATCAGAACCACTCCCAGGTCCCCTCTTAATCTGTCCCCTTTTGAAATCTTGTTTGGTCGACAACCGCATGTCATGATTAACCCTCAGGATGATTTGAAATGTAACAATGAAGTAACTGTAAAGTACTTGATTAACATGAGTAAACAGTTGAGGAATCAAAATGATAATCTGAAGTTGGTGATTCCTGATTTACCAGATAGTAATTGTCATGACATTAAACCTGGGGATTATGTAATGATACGAAATTTTCTACGCTCAGGTTGTCTTATTGATAGATGGGAAGGACCATACCAGGTCTTATTGACTAGCACCACAGCATTGAAGGTTGCTGAGAGAGAGACTTGGGTCCATTCATCCCACTGCAAAAAGGTTGCTGATCCAGAGAAGTCCCGTGATAAGGAACAGACGGTAGAGGTTGTATCACTGGAGTGTCTGTTCCAGGAGGACTGAGGCGGCACCTGAGCCTTGAAGACCGAAAGCAGTTGTTGACCCCCTTCTCCCTTTTATTGTTTTCTCCACTTCCCATCCCCCTCTCCCTTAAAAAAAATTTCTTTTTCCCCCTTCTCATTCTTCTCTATTTCCTCCTCAAAGATGGACTTGCCCCAAGAGACTGTGATCCGGATTTTGATGTTAACCATGATGTTGACCAGAGCAGTCTGTTCCGGCGAGAGTACCATAGAGGTCGAGAGAGGTTCTGGAATGAGTTCCGATTATGATGATGGAGGCGCAGTTTTCCAAGATCAACCAAGCCAACAAGCAAAGGCGAGTATCAGAAAACGATCCGATAGAAGAAATTGTGATGGATTGTTAGCTGAAGAAAACTGTATCTGTAGGCTCTGTGACAATTTGATTGAGGATGGGTGCATAAAGAAATGCCAATCCAGTTTTAATATCCATATGGACCGGCATCCATTGAGTGACTATCACTCCTTAGTGGGTAACGTATTAAACCAAACAGATTGTTGGGTATGCTCTCAAGTACCTCAGGGTCATAGCAAATCAGGGCTAGTGCCATTTCCTTTAACGTTAGGGGAGGTACTTGAGCTAAGTGGTGGGAGACCGGTGGACCGGAGGTTTAACATCTCCAGCCCTCCTAGTTTGAAGCTCCACCAATACCATGTGGATAGGTCCCTCTTATGTTTTAATATCTCCAATCCCCGTAAGCCGGGAAATTGGGAAGTGTCATGGAGCAACCTTACCATGACCTTTTCACACAGAGCAGATAGAATGCCTACAGATACAGAGCTTGTACGCCACATAGCCAGTAGAGGAAAATCTTTCCGGTATCGATATACCTTAGGAAATAGGATTACTAGAGTTGGAGAGGTATCACCAGGATACTGTGCACATATCGTACAAACTGATACGTGCATTAAGCAGATGGAAGAATTAGGGTCAGGAGAGTTCACCTGGAAGGTGTGTAACATGGTAATGTCCTTCTCTGTCCCATATGTTCTCCCCGATGATGCATATTTCATATGCGGGAGAAAGGCGTACAAGTGGCTTGCCCCAAACTCTGAAGGATTGTGTTATATTGGAAAAGTATTGCCTGAAGTGATGACTGTAACACATGACAAAATGAAGGACATACACCGTGGTGCCCAAGCTCCTTATACTCACACTCATTACGAGCACCGAGTTAAAAGACAACTGTCAGAAAGGTTAGAGCACCCGGCCTCTGATCTTATCCATGAATCCACCGGGATTCAGGTTCTGGTAGCGTTAGATTTCACTCGCACCGCTCGAGGAGTGATGAATTATAGATACATTTCCGCACTCGCCAATTTGTTAGATAATATCACTGAAATGTATGATGACACATTCAGATACACTGGAAGAGAACTTCAAGCTTATAAAACAGAACTAGTTCAGCATAGGATGGTTCTTAATTATCTTACAGCAGTAACAGGCGGATATTGTGTTACATTGGCAACACAGTACGGCATAAAGTGTTGCACGTATATCACCAATAGCACCGAGGATCCGGTAGAGGTCATAGACCAAAAGATGGACGATATTCTCCAATTAAAGTGGGAATTTCGTCGAAAACACAATCTCACCCTTGCTGCTGTAGGTAATGAGCTGACTGGTTGGGTGTCATGGTTGAACCCGCGAAATTGGTTCTCCGGTTTGGGAGACTGGGCTCAAGGAGTCATAATGGATGTTGGAAAGTTTCTCCTATGTATTTTAGGTGTTGTTATATCTATTGGATTGATATTTAGATGCGGGCAGGCTTTAATGAGGTGCAAACAAAGTACAAAAGTGATGAGCTTGAGGAGTGAGGAAAGTGTAATTAACCTGGATTTGATTTATGACCCAATGATAGAAACCAGGATGTGATGAAAATGCGATTATACGGTCCGTTTCTTTCACCTGTTTTTTCTGCTTTTCTCCAAGATAACAAGACCCCCTTGGACGAGGAAGTTGACGAGACACTATACAGACAACAGACAAGCACCAAAGATGAAGTTTTGACAACCTATGATATGGACACTTGATGAACTTTGCCATGGATCCCCAGTTTCCCTAGTATTTTTAAACTCACGCTAGCCCAACATTTTTGTAAATCTGATGGCACTGACAAAGCTATTTGCTCATGCCCAAGGAGCAATACAGCGCAAAGAAGACGACTCTCAACAGATACCGAACAAAACTTCGACGACAGATGTACATTTACCTGACATAGAATATCATTGCATTTTTCATAAGTGTTCTTCATCTTCATCTCTACAACCCTCAGGTAATGACACACATAGTCGATAGGGAATACAGGCACAGATATCAGCAACCACATACTTCCCCCATTCATGTATCATCAACTAAAATGTGCATCCCCATTTTGTTACAACTGAAAGCCGAAATGAGCTCGGTAAAGTTTGACAGCCCATCCACAGACCTGTACCACGGGATAAGAAGGAATTCAAATGTATACTTCGCAATACCTCGAAGCTTGATTTACCACACGTACGGCACGATGATACATGACCCTCCAAACATGGACTCATACACACATGCTTCTGCTTTCTCACTAGGTCATACCCTCTTCACACCTACTCCTCTCTTCTTCCTCACCCAACCATGGAAATGAATTAACCCCTGACATATATTTTTCTCCTTTTTGAAATGTTTTCAGGAGGTGGCAGTTATTATTGACTGCCAAAGGGTGGACTGTCAAAGTCAGAAAAATATCTCTATGCACGTTGCCATATTTGCACCGCACACTGGTCTGCGCTGCGCATGCGTACGCTCTCCCGTGAAGGCGCATACCCGCAATAGCGTGCACCCGCGGGCGCACGGTATGCGTATTTACGGTAGAGTTTATGTAATCGTAGCGTGCGACTCATTCGTTACATATTTTCAGTAATAATGTAGTTTGTAGATCATGGTCCCTTTGATAGATTCTGAAAGTTTGGTTAATATAGAATGTCCCTGAGCTGAGGAATCCCTCTTTGTATCGTAGGAAGGGTCTAACAGGAGTCATGCAGTAGTGTTTGGTACCCATCGGAAGAGTATTTAAATAGCAATATTCCGGTGTTGGTTTGGAGCGTATTAATCGCTCGTGCGAATAGTTATGGACATAAGAAGTTTATGTCCATTTCTACTATTTACTCATACTCAGGTATGCGGCGGGAAACCTAGTTCCCCACCCACCTGAGCTGTTTGAAATCGTCACAGCCCACCTGTATGAATCAACCTATGACCTGTTGTTATGATGCAGGGCCGAATTCCGACGTCCAATGGACAATGGGATTGTAGGGACTGTAGGATTGCATTGTGTGTGGGGCATAAATAGGCAGGCCGACCACATCCAGCTCTCACTCTTCAACGGTTCTCATTGCTGAAAATCGGGTGCTGGATGTCCAGGCGCATGCGATCGTTTACCCTTGTGCGTAAGTTTCTCTCCGTAATCATTGTCTTTCTGTGAGCCATTTCTCTCATATATATCTCTCTCTCTCTCTCTCTCTTTTCCTTCTCTCGTATCTCCCATTGACTAGTATTGTATTGTATTAGATCAGCATAGCATTGTATTGTATTTCTTGTATAGTTATTTGGTTAGGAAGTCTCTGTTATATTGTAGTGTATCATTTGTACTGTGATTCTTTTTGCAAGTATAATAGTTATAATACAGATAATAGGCTTTGGACCCTAAACCAGTATCTGTGTATTTTCTCATAGTTTTTAGTGTTCACTTGAGCGTCGGTGACGCTCAAGCTGCTTTGTAGTTAGTCAGGTTACAAAAAGGTTGCACTTACACCCTGTATTCACATTAAGGTATTCTGTGTATTTCATTAATAATAGGTTTAGACATAAAGGTATAGCGTTGTGAGCGTCTGCGCCGCTGGTGATCTCCTCGTGGTCTCGAGCGTCCGCTACGCCATAGCGAATCATTACGTTAGTCATAGCCAACAGAGTGTTTGTCTGTGATCTCTGGGCCGTGAGCGAACGTGACGCTTGAGCGTCTCGCCTACGGCTGAGCGATCGTTACGCAACTTGCGTACCCTTACGGTACTTCTTAAGTAAACAGCGTACAGTGTTCTTAGACCTCATAAAGGGTTGTATATACGATAAATATTTAGCTTTATCAATTGGCGGCTCATCCTGTCCTTCACATATCTGCACTAGGTAGATCAGCAGACATTATCCCTCAGCAAAGGGCGGGAGATTGTCTCGTAGTGCTGGCGGGATAAGCGTCTGCTTCGCTTAGATAAAGAGTGCTGAAGGAATCCGGGAACCGGAGGTAAGAACAAAACGCTTGTGTCTTTTAAAACTGTTTATTTTCCTTCTGTCTTGCGTATATACGCACGCATACATATATATATCTGCACTTCTTTTCCATCTGTGTATTTCATTTGTCGAATATCACCATCCTGTCTGCCAGTTTTTATAGTTGATAGAAAAGTGCTAAAAGAGACTTGCTGTTATTTCATAGTTTAAGGATAGAGGTAATAGTTAAAAGTGTAGACAAACACACAGGTTTGCCTGGGAGATAAGGCAAAGCCAGTGGGGTACGCGGTAGATGATCAGGGATCGTTTACATTGATAAAAGTATATTGTGTTATGGTGGATCTTTGTTTTGCGTACACGTGTCTCTAACAAAGACCAAAGGCCGACGCACGCAGCGTTCATTACGCAACGTAGCGTCCGGTTACGCCCACATAGCTCAAGTCACGATAAGTTGATTTTTAACGCAACGTGATAAGTAGCGCAACAGGCGGTAAATAACGCAAGTCTATTTTTGGAAATCCAAAAATTTAAATTAACAGATCCTGCTCCTAATTGGTAACACAGCTGGGCTGAAGAAAATTTTCTGCGCAGAAATAGAAATAGAAACAAAAGTGTACATGTGATGAGTGAGTGTTTTTACAATTTTAAAGGTTGAACCACAAGAAAAGTCGAGTACTCGTGAGGTACACGCGTGTAAGTGACGTGCACGGTGGCTAGGGAGGCATCTCTGGTTAAATACAATTTTGAGCATTAGAGTATAGCAGACCAGGAGGTCATACTGTAACAAGACCAGGAGGTCATACTGTAACAAGACCAGGAGGTCCAGGTACAGCCGACAAGGAAGTCCGCTATACAGTTCACAGGCACAACACCGAAAAGGGTTGGTGCAACACCCATATAGGCCATACAAGCTCTGGCTGAAGGAATTCGCAGTCGTAAGTTTCGATTCCGTTGGTCTTTCCGTACATAAGCTTAGTTGTTTGTGTACTAAACGACTGGACCGCACGTAAGTGTGTGCAGTAGTTAGTAATCTGACCTAATACCATTAGAGTAAAGTGGTCACAAACGCTATCTGTACACTCTAACGTGATTTGTGTAATTTTTTTTATTTTAAGGGAAGTTCGCTGGTCACTCAGGAACTATCTAACAACCCCACCTTTACTGGAAAGAGTAAGTGTCCTGCGGGTAACCCTCATATGTTCCAGTAAACCGAAGGTTCCATAGGGGCCCTAGGTCGAGTACGCCAGCACCATATCGGTGTGATCAGGTCGTATAGGTCGGCGTGGGCGAGTGAGTGGGGTACTCGGTAAACCGCCACCGTCAGCCTATTGTTGGCATTTGGTTTTTCGTAAAGGGTTGGCTAAATAAAGCAACACTTTCGAACTATGGGGGCCACTTGTTCAGGTAGGGGGCGATCAACCTCGGTTCGGGTTGATTCAGTGGTCCGGCCAATTGGGTCGGCCAGGTATATCATGTGTGAGAAATATGGAAGTCACACAGAAACTTTATGTGATGAATGGGAGAGAATGACTGTACAAGACAGGGACAAATTCCCAAGAATAGGTAGCTTCAGCACAGAAGTGTTACAAAATTTAAGGAGGAGGATATGTCTCATAAAATCAACAAAGAGACGAATTCAGCATTATGATTATTTACAGTTGTGGCAACAGGAAGGTGAGATACAGAGAGGTTTGGCTCAGGCGGCGGGATCTGGCACTAACAGAAAATTAATTGCCACGGCCCCGCCGCCACCATATATATCAGGAGAGAAGTTGATTACGGAGAAAGACGCACTAAGGTGTAACACAAAATCACTTAGTAACTGTGTAAATGTTAATGATAATGTTAACTCATTAACCCATGCAATTATTAACCCGTGCAAGTTGTACCCTGTTTTGAACCTTCCCCAGGAGTGTGATCAAGAAGACGAATCGGCAACGATTTCAGCGCTCTCTCTAGCAGCCACCATAGCAGAGACCACAGTAGGCACAGCTCCACCCACGAGATTAGTAAAGGTCCCTAGCGGAGGGATAGGTGAGGTCGTATCAACTGGTAAGTACGGCACCATGCATTATGCTGAAACTATTTCACCACAGCCTGTAGAATCTACACAGAATGAGGTTGTTAGAATCACACCTGTTAGAGTAATAGCTGTACCAAATGGGAAAACACGCATCAGGAGCCACTCCCATTAGGAACATCGCCATGTACACTCCATTTTCCCGAATGGAATTAAGGACCATAGTGTCTGAATTTCCTGACCCTAGAAAAGACTTAGTTGCCAGTCAAAAATACATCAGAGACTTAGGTAACACTGTAGAGCCCAACAACAAAGACTGGCAGATATTGCTGAGAGCGTGTTTACCCTCAAATGTCGACGCAACTCAATTTTTAGCTGATTGCGGACTAGATCATGATGTACCTCTTACAGATGTGTACAACCAAGATAATGTGAAAAGAATAAACTTGCAGCTAAAAGAGTATTTCCCAGCAGTAGCTAAATGGAATAAGATATTCTCCATTAAACAGAAGGAGTCAGAGACAGCTGCAGAGTACTTTCACAGAGCATTATTAGAAATGGCAAAATACACAGGTATAGAGGACATTAAAACAGACACAAACCATCGGGAAGTAGCAGTATCGGTACTGATGGATGGTTTAAAAGAGTCATTGAAGACTAGGGTACAGACCACACAACCTTGTTGGCGAGGTCTGTCTGTGGCTACTTTGAGAGAGGCTGCTATTGATCACGACAGAAACATCACTAGACACAGGGAACAACAAGGTGACAAATTAATGTCAGTAAGTATACAGGCTCGGACCACAAGGCAGCCTTTGTTTGTATCACCAAATCCTGTGGGTAAGTCAAGTATGGTTACTTGTTATTCTTGTCACAAACAGGGACACATGGCACGAGATTGTAGAGTAAAGAATCCACGAAACTCATACCAAACCCCTAGACAACGACACGACACACGACATTGGGAGCAAGGTCCGCAGAAACGGAGTTATGAGCCACATACAGGGGAAACAAAAAGATATCCCCCAAACAGAGACTGGCATGCCTCTGGTAGTTCCCAACTATCTCCCTCACAAATAGTTGCTGCCAGCGGGATTCAGGGAGGTCACCATACCCAATAGGGGTGTGGCCATACCTGTAATCTGCAGCCGGTGAAATTGATTGCCAACCTTGAAAGTGAACCCGAGGTCGCAATCAATGTAGCTGGTAAAACTTTAAACTTTCTTGTAGACACAGGGGCGGCCAAGTCAGTGATAAATTCGACAGTGGGCATGAGAACCACTGGTAGGACAATTCCAGCCATGGGAATAACAGGAGTAGTCCAGCACTACCCTGTTAGCAAACCAGCCGAGATTACAATAGGGCCTTTGCATACCAAGCATTCCTTTTTGCTGGCTGCATCGGCACCAACCAATCTCCTGGGAAGAGACTTACTGTGTAAAATGGGGTGCGTCATTTATTGTACTCCTGAAGGTGTATTCTTGGACATACCTGAGAAACACGCTCAGGAAGTGCGAGACATGTTAGACTCCCCATCAAAATTAATGTCACATACCATTATGACAAATAGGAATCCATCCCAAATAGAAGAGATGACATCTCAGATACCAGAGTCACTTTGGACAAAAGACGGACAGGACACTGGATTAATGGCAAACGTAGCTCCAGTAGTGGTACAAGTAAAAGATGGTAGGATAGCTCCAAAAATCCCACAATATCCTCTGAAGCCAGAGGTGGAGTTAGGAGTTTACCCAGTAATAGAGCGCTTGCTACAACAGGGCATTCTAGTAAGAACGTCCAGCACTGCCAATAGTCCCATCTTCCCTGTTAAGAAGAGTGGGGGGAGGGGTTACAGGCTAGTGCAGGATCTAAGGGGGATTAACAAAATAGTTGAGAGTCAGTTCCCCGTAGTGCCAAATCCAGCTGTCATCCTAATGCAAATCCCTCCCACTGCCAAATTTTTCACTGTTATTGACCTCTGCTCCGCTTTCTTTTCGGTACCTCTGCACCCTGACAGCCAATATTTGTTTGCATTCACATACAGAGGAGTCCAATACACATGGACTCGGTTGCCCCAAGGTTTCATAGATAGTCCAAGTATATTTTCTCAGGCTTTGCATGATTGTTTACAGTCTTTCCAACCAGACAGTGGATCAGTATTGATACAGTATGTGGACGATTTATTACTGTGTTCAGATTCACTGGAAGCATCTCTGAAGGATACGAAACAGCTCCTGTTTCATCTTTCAGACACCAGACACAAGGTGTCCAAAGACAAGTTGCAATTATGCCAAACTAAGGTAAAATATTTGGGACACTGTCTAACACAAGGACTGAGACACCTGACCGCTGATAGAATCCAAGCAATTAGAGACATGACACTGCCACAAACCCAGCAACAGATCAGGACGTTTTTAGGAATGTGTGGGTATTGCCGTAATTGGATCCCAGGGTTTTCCATATTGGCGTTACCTTTGCAGGAAATGGTCTCCTCAAACAAACCTGATAGGATTTTGCATACAGACGAATCCGAAACAGCATTTGAGAGACTCAAACAGTGCCTAACGCAGGCGCCAGCACTAGGTATGCCAGACTATGGGAAACCCTTTGAACTATACGGAACAGAAAGTGCTGGTTGTGCAGCAGGTGTACTAACCCAAAAACACGGTGATGCCAGCAGGCCAGTTGCATACTACAGCGCTCAGCTAGACACGGTAGCGCGATCCCTCCCCACATGCTTGCGAAGCGTTGCTGCGATAGCATTGCTAGTGACAAAAAGCGAAGACGTCGTGCTAGGCCACAACCTCACAATCCATACGCCACATGCAGTATCAGCCTTATTGAATTCTGCCCAAACCAGACACGTCTCATCAGCGAGGTTTACAAGATGGGAATTGGCACTAATGGCCCCCGTAAACATCACCATAAGGAGATGCAGTGCATTAAATCCTGCAACATATCTCCCAGGTGTGCCTGGTCAGGCACAAAGGGTGGAAGGTGAGAGTGCTGGGGAAGGAGGATTCAATACAAAGGAAGATACACATGATTGTATGGAATATTTGACCCAAAATTTTACCGCAAGGCCTGACATCAGTGACAACCCACTGGAAGATGCAGAACTCACGTTCTACACGGACGGTAGTTGTCACAGACAGTCAGACTCGGGAGACTTGTGTACTGGATACGCAGTCGTAGATGACCAAGACACCATAGAAGCGGAACCGCTAGGCCCACCTCACTCAGCCCAGGTTGCTGAACTGGTCGCCCTAACCAGAGCATGTGAATTGGCTAAGGGTAAGTCAGCCAATATCTACACCGATTCTAGATACGCATTCGGGGTAGTCCATGATTTCGGAGCCCTATGGCGTCTCAGAAATTTCATGACGGCTGCTGGTACACCGGTAGCGCATGCAACTCACATAAAAGGGCTTCTAACAGCGATACAGGAACCCGACAGAGTGGCTGTTATCAAATGTAAAGCACATACATATAGCCAAGACCCGGTATCACTTGGTAACAGCCGAGCAGACGAAGCTGCTAAGTTAGCAGCTGCTAACCCCATACAGACAGACACCACACAACTGATGGTATTTAATACCATCAACACACAGAAGTTGTGTGAGATGCAGAATTTGTGTTCCACACAGGAAAAGGCAGTCTGGAAGGCAAAGGGATATGGCCAGGAGTCCTCAGGGCTCTGGACGGATGGACATGGTAAACCAGTGGCCCCAGGACATACCTTCCATGTCTGGCTGAAGCAGCTTACGGGCTGACTCATCTAGGCAAGGAGGGGATGTGCAAATTGGTAAGAGCATACTGGTGCGCCCCAGGATTCTCCTCTCATGCGGGTAAAAGAGCAATGTCATGCCTTACCTGTCTGAGAAAGAATATTGGAAAAGCAATACCTACAGAACCATCCCATATCCCACCTGCCGGCGGCCCTTTCCAGGTAATACAAATTGACTTCATTCAATTACCCCCATGTCGAAATTTGAAATATGTACTTGTTTGTATAGATGTTTTCTCGAATTGGGTCGAAGCATTTCCAGCAGCTACAAATACCGCTATGTTTACAGCTAAGAAAATTGTGCAGGAATTTGTATGTAGATATGGTATCCCTAGAATCATTGAAAGTGATAGGGGTACCCATTTTACCGGTGATGTCTTTCAAGGAATGTGTAAATTAATGGGAATTGATAGCAAGCTGCACACTCCGTACCGTCCACAGGCGAGTGCGAAGGTCGAAAGAGTGAACAGCACTATTAAAAATAAATTGAGTAAAGTGATGGCAGAGACAGGATTGACATGGCCAGAAGCTTTACCCATTGTATTGTACAGTATCAGAACCACTCCCAGGTCCCCTCTTAATCTGTCCCCTTTTGAAATCTTGTTTGGTCGACAACCGCATGTCATGATTAACCCTCAGGATGATTTGAAATGTAACAATGAAGTAACTGTAAAGTACTTGATTAACATGAGTAAACAGTTGAGGAATCAAAATGATAATCTGAAGTTGGTGATTCCTGATTTACCAGATAGTAATTGTCATGACATTAAACCTGGGGATTATGTAATGATACGAAATTTTCTACGCTCAGGTTGTCTTATTGTTACTATTCCACAATGTTTGTGGTACCGAAACCAGACGGTTCGGTGAGACCCATTCTCAATTTGAAAGCTTTGAACACTTATAGTGGAATAGTAACCCCGTCCCTGTTGAAGGAGGGGTACTTTGATTATCACCTGCTGAAGGTACAGCTTGTGAATAGCCACCACTACTACATCACACTTATCGGCACCTGCTCCGCCTCCACATAAGCCTCCTCATCAAATATGTCGACACAGCCGTACCGACACACCGCACACACACAGGGAATGCTCTGACTGAGGACAGGACCCCACAAAGTCCTTTGGGGAGACAGAGAGAGAGTATGCCAGCACACACCACAGCGCTATTTAATCAGGGAATTACACTAACACAAAGTGATTTTCCCTATAGCTGCTTTACATATACAGTTTGCGCCTAAATTTAGTGCCCCCCCCCCCTCTCTTTTTTACCCTTTGAGCCTGGAAACTGCAGGGGAGAGCCTGGGGAGCTGTCTTCCAGCGGAGCTGTGAAGAGGAAATGGCGCCAGTGTGCTGAGGGAGATAGCCCCGCCCCTTTCTCGGCGGACTTCTCCCGCTCTTATATTTATATTATGGCAGGGGATTTTTGCACATATATAGTTATTTTGACTATGTTTGCCAATGTAAGGTACTCTAATTGCAGTCCAGGGCGCCCCCCCCAGCGCCCAGCACACATCAGTGACTGGAGTATGTGGTGTGCATAGGGAGCAATGGCGCACAGCTGCAGTGCTGTGCGCTACCTTAATGAAGACCGGAGTCTTCAGCCGCCGATTTTCAGGATGTTCTTCTTGCTTCTGGCTCTGCAAGGGGGACGGCGGCGCGGCTCCGGGACCAGACGACCGAGGCTGGGCCTGTGTTCGATCCCTCTGGAGCTAATGGTGTCCAGTAGCCTAAGAAGCCCAAGCTAGCTGAAAGCAGGTAGGTTCGCTTCTCTCCCCTTAGTCCCTCGTAGCAGTGAGTCTGTTGCCAGCAGATCTCACTGAAAATAAAAAACCTAACAAATACTTTCTTTACTAGAAGCTCAGGAGAGCCCCTAGTGTGCAACCAGCTCGGGCCGGGCACAGATTCTAACTGAGGTCTGGAGGAGGGGCATAGAGGGAGGAGCCAGTGCACACCAGATATAGTACCTAATCTTTCTTTAGAGTGCCCAGTCTCCTGCGGAGCCCGTCTATTACCCATGGTCCTTACGGAGTACCCAGCATCCACTAGGACATCAGAGAAACTTTATTAAGCCGTGAGTAAAATACCAAACTTTTGTGCTAATTTACTTGGCGCAGGCGCGCTGCGTACATTGCGCATGCGCAGTTTGCGACTAATCGATCCGTAGCGAAAAAAAATAACAAGCGAACAACTCGGAATGACCCCCTATACGTGGACTCTTCTACATGAATGGTGCATTCCAGATAAAAAGTCTGCGTTGTCTCAGCAAGGATGAAAGTTTCTTACATGCAGGGCTGCAAAGGTAGGTTTCTGAACGCGTTTCGCCGCTATAGTTAGGACTTCATCAGAGGGGCAAAGATGGTAATAATGCCAGGAACATATAGTGTTTATATGGATTAATCCCTATATACAGTAGTAATCAATAAACACTCTCACAGGCACAATATAACTAATATTTTTTTTTATTTTACATAGTATCCCAGTAACATGAAGGGTGATCACTAATTTCCTACTTTTACCGCAAATTCTGGATACAGAGAGTATTTTATTTTCAGATTAGATTAATGTCTGACCATCTTTTGTAGTGAAGTTTTGTTAGATTCATCTATGTGTTTATGGTGATGCTGTAGGATAATTAGAAATTTATTATGTAAGATTTTTGTTTTTAATGTTGAGAATTTTATTCTGACATTAAAAATACCTCTCCTCCAACCTGGCGATCCATACCATTTACCCGCTGATTTATTTCACCAGCGTCAGAGCCACAGGAATCCGGAGAAGTACGTATAATTATTTGGGTGCAGTTTGTGGGACCCCTGGATGCAGGATCCCGTGTGCACCACATACCCTACACCCATTATATATACGCCAATGCAGAGCTGTACATTAAGGGGATCATGACGTGACACCAGTTACATACAAAGGTGTCTGTTCATCAGTAATTGCAATGGCACAGGACAGGGTAAAGGTCTAGCTCACCGATTTTCAGTGGCAGACTGCGACAGACTCGGACCTACCAGAGTAAGGGGTATATTCAATAAGAATCGGGTCCATTCCGAAATGCAGTTGTTGGAATGGACCAGACAACCCCTATTCAAAAGAGCGACCAAATCCGACTGTCGGATTTGGCTGTTCCTGGATTCCTGACCTGTTGCTGCTGTCAGCGCTGCGGGTGCGCTGACAGCAGCAGCAGAGGGAGCAGTCAGCAGCGCCGGGGGTGAGGGGGGATCTGTCAGCGGCGCTGGGGGTGAGGAGATGTCTGCGGCGGTCGGGGGATCTGTCAGCAGTGCCGGGGGTGAGGAGGGATCTGTCAGCGGCGCCGGGGGTGAGATGTCTACGGCGGTGGGGGGAGCAGCGGGGAGAGCAGCGGAGGAGATGGAGCGGACGGGGGGAGCAGCGGAGGAGATGGAGAGGACGGGGGGAGGAGAGGAGGAGAGGGGAAAGCAGCGGCTGCAGCAGTGGAGGCTCACGGCGGCGTCCACCCGGCTCCAGCAAGCGGGACCTCGCATGCCGGAGCTGGGTGGACGCCACCGCTGGGTTCCTGCTCTCCCCGCTGCTCCCCCCCCCCTGTCCGTCCGTCTCCTGGTCTCAGCTCCCTCATCTCAGTCCGACTTTTTTTAAAGTCGGATTGAGATTGCTGGAAACTAGGCTAAAAACTGTCGGGTTTGGCCCTGCTTCCAACAATGCACACTGATCGGCGGCAGCGTGCATTCCGACAAGTCAGGTTTCCCGGAATAAACATGGCCCTAATGAATAGGTTGGAACCCCTTCCGACCTAAAACTGTCGGAAGCTGCCGTCTTTCCGACAGTTATTGAATTCACACTGCAAGGGCCGCAGGAGGCGGAGGGATCTTTGCAGGCCGGACCTTCTTCCCATAGGAGCCAGCAGAGGGGCTCAGCGTGCTAAGGCCATCTGAGGATAGTGTTATTCCCAGCACTGCTGAAAATAGAGCCAGGATAGTTACTCCCTATCTCAATGGCAGCTGCTGACCTAAGGGGGCAGCGGAGATCGCCAGAGGAACAGAGATGGCAACTACTATGAGCCGTACCCTGTCCTTTGCTGTGATGACTCCCCGATGGCGCCGTGGTACTCCCCTCTGCATTCACACGTTTGTAGATGTTTTATAATGGTGGGAAGATGAACATGAGGGAGGTATGACATAGGCTGATGTAAAGTGCAGCAATCATAAGCTGCCGCCACAGGCCTTCAATGCGAGGGTGGAGGTCACCTGACAAGGGGCAGGAGGGTTGGGGGAATAATGTGTGACACGGTGGGTTAATGTTGCATATGAAACACGGAGGAAGGGTTGAGGGATAATGTGGGACACCCGGAGGTGAGAGGGGACATAATGCCACCCAGGACCAGAATAGAGGTCTCGTGCGTTGTGTTTTGCATAATATACATTTGATATGTATTAGAGACGTGGGGTCCCATGGAACACAGATATTGCCCTGGTTGTAATTGATGGTTACAGCTGGGCGAAGAAACAATACTAACCACTGTGTCACAATGCTACTGTCCAATTATGGATGGGAGGCGCTCATGTTGCATAACTCTGCCCCCACATCCTGCTCCGAGCCAGATTATAGGTTGGGAAAAGTGACAGTATGGACTAATGTATAATACCGGCAGTACACTAAGCGGAATGTGTCACCAGGGCAGTCGAGAGCCGGGTTGGGCCCAGGTACTTTTCAAGGGGTGTGGCCTAATCACAGGAGGTGTGGTCATGTACCCTTAAAAAAAAAAAAGCACCTCCATGGCCACACTGCAGCCCAGTACACAGCAGCGTGTGCTGGGCTGAGGAGAAGAGCTGCAGCTGCCAGGTAAGGGGGAGGGGACCTGGGCCCCTACTGGTCCCTCACTGGGCCCCTCCATCACACCTGGGCCCGGGTAATTTGTACCCCACCCCACCCCTCTCTCGGCACCACTGGAGTCCCTCTGCTCACCACACTGGTTTCATTGACGACTTCTGCTCCATCTGTGAGCACCTGAACCAATGATGTAACCAGGAGTGACTTAGCGGGATGCTGGGAAACCGGCCGCTGAGGACTCTCAGATTTCCGGTGATTCATCTCACCAGTGATATGTGCAGTACAGTCCTCTGTATACACCCGGTCTCCTCTCCCTTTAGGTTTATTGCCGTATACTGTACCTATGTTAGGGGCGGGATGCGGAGATGTTGATTTGTCATTTAAGTGATATACATTATGGAGACTAAGGCAGAGGCCATGTTATGGCTGCAGGAATCCCATTTCTGTATGAAACAAATACAATACATCTAGCATGGCATCACTCTGAGGGGTTCAGTATGATTTACTGATGGACAGGATGCATGCCGACAGCGGCAGCCCGTCCATCGGAATCCCGCCACCACCCCCCCCCCCCACATTAAAGCCCGTAACCCTCACCTTTTTTCTACCCTAACCCTCCCTTGTGGCTGCCTAAACCTTACCCATACTTGCCTACTCTCCCGGAATGGCGGAATTCTTGCGGAATCGCGTCATCATAGCCACGCCCCCTGCAGTGTAATGCCGGTGATCACGGCATTACAGAGGGGGGCATGGCTTAAAGGAGGTGTCATCATGACCCCGCCCTTGCTCCACCCCCGCCCGCCCTTGCTCCGCCTCCGGCCCACCCCCTCCTCTTCATCACAGCCTCCCCTGCCCGCCCTGTGAGCCGACCTGGCTGCTCTCTCCCGCAGAGAGCAGCCAGAATGTCGGTAACTATGACCTTACCCTCACCGCTTCGTACCTCTCCCTCCCTCCCCGGTCCCTAACTCTAACCTTTCCAGTGCTGCACCATAACCCTAAACCCTCTTCTCGTGCCTAAACCTATTTTTTGTGGGAGGAATCCAGGAGTGGCAGCAAAAATGCAGGCATGTCGAGGACAATTTTGGAATGTGTCTTAGCCTGGCTCTGCAATCCTGTACGCAGAAAACATGGCGCCAGCCAGTGCCGTAACTAGGCATTTTAGCGCTGTGTGCAAGAAACGACATTGGCGCCCCCCATGCAAGATAGGGGCAGTGCTTCATGGGGAAGGGGCGTGGCCACAAAATAATAGCAATTCATACTACGGTGCACAGTAGTCTCCATTATTCAAATTACGCTGCACAGTAGCGCCACTACACCAGGTAGAGCCCCTTTTATACATTACAGCAGACAGCGTCCCCCTTTTTACACATTACAGCAGACAGTCCCCCTTTTTACACATTGCGACAGCCAGTCCCCCTTTTTACACATTGCGGCAGCCAGTCCCCCTTTTTACACATTGCGGCAGCCAGACCCCCTTTTTACACATTGCGGCAGCCAGTCTCCCTTTTTACACATTGCGGCAGACAGTACCCCTTTTTACACATTGCGGCAGCCAGTCCCCCTTTTTACACATTGCGGCAGCCAGTCCCCCTTTTAACACATTGCGGCAGCCAGTCCCCCTTTTTACACATTGCGGTAGCCAGGACCCCTTTTTACACATTGCGGCAGCCAGGCCCCCTTTTTACACATTGCGGCAGACGGTGTCCCTTTTTACACATTGCGGCAAACGGTGTCCCTTTTTACACATTGCGGCAGCCAGGTCCCCTTTTTACACATTGCAGCAGCCAGTCCCCCTTTTTACACATTGCGGCAGCCAGGACTCCTTTTTACACATTGCGGCAGCCAGGACCCCTTTTTACACATTGCGGCAGCCAGGCCCCCTTTTTACACATTGCGGCAGCCAGGACCCCTTTTTACACATTGCGGCAGCCAGTCCCCCTTTTTACACATTGCGGCAGCCAGTCCCCCTTTTTACACATTGCGGCAGCCAGTCCCCCTTTTTACACATTGCGGCAGCCAGGCCCCCTTTTTACACATTGCGGCAGCCAGGACCCCTTTTTACACATTGCGGCAGCCAGGACCCCTTTTTACACATTGCGGCAGCCAGTCCCCCTTTTTACACATTGCGGCAGCCAGTCCCCCTTTTTACACATTGCGGCAGCCAGGCCCCCTTTTTACACATTGCAGCAGCCAGGCCCCCTTTTTACACATTGCGGCAGACGGTGTCCCAGAGAGAGAGAGAGAGAGAGGGATATACTTACCTTCTCTCCGCTGACAGGCTCCTTGTGCATCTCCCTCTGTGCAGGCAGGTGAGAAGGAGGAGGAGGGAGGGGGACTGGAGCCGCAGCAGCGCTATTTCATTGGTAGTAAGCGCCGCTGCAGCATCCCCCTCTCCTTCCGTATAGGCTGCCCGGCGCTGCTGTGGATGCTGGGATGGAGGAACCGCATCCCAGCATCCACAGCAGCGCCGGGCAGCCAATACGGAAGGAGAGGGGGATGCTGCAGCGGCGCTTACTACCAATGACATAGCGCTGCTGCGGCTTCAGTCCCCCTCCCTCCTCCTCCTTCTCAGCTGCTCTCTCCTCCAGCGCGGCTGCGGCGCACGGCGCAGAGACTTCAGAGGCGGCATGTAATGAGTCAATTTGACTCATTACATGCCGCTGGCCGTGCGCCCTCAGGGCAACTTTGCTGTGTGCCAAGCCCACTTGGCACACACGTAGTTACGGCCCTGGCGCCAGCATCTCAGTTCCTGCGGCCACTATGCAGATCCATAGGTTTTCTCAGGACGGTGACCGTCGAATGATCTACGACCAATGCTGAATCTTTGTACGTAGTTGCGTGGATCTGCAAAGCCGCCGGTGGGCACCCCATTACAAATCCCGTTGGCTGAGACATTTGTATATTTTCAGTATCTGTGTACGGGATTTTATTTTACTAAAAATTAGGTTATGTGATTAGTAATAAAGCTTATTAAATATTCCAATCATGTAAAAATGTATTGTGTTTAGAATAGGAGCTTAAAAAAGTTTGCTGCGGCGCTGGGATATTCCTGTAGCCGCTGGGTTTTGTTGTTCAGTTAGTGCCGTAACTTCGTCTTAGCACCCGGAGGCAAGATACAGTAAATGTTGGTGTCCCCCCTCCCCCAATGATATGTATACCAAAGATATATATGCAGTATGCAGGCTCACCATAATAGCATATTACACCAGGATAAACATTAATGGGTTTTACAAATAATATCCCAAGGGTACAAACTGGAGTTTCAAGACGTCGCCCCTCACCGATTTTTCAAATCGGCCTTGCCAGTTTCTCTTCCGGACATGGAGGTAATTTGCAAGGCCATACAAAAGTTGTGTCAAAATCAGGTTGTCGTCAGGGTTCCCCGGTCACAACAGGGAGAAGGCTTTTATTCAAGTATTTTTGTGATTCCGAAGCCGGATGGCTCGGTCAGGCCAATCCTGAACCTGAAATCCCTCAATTTCTACCTAAAAAAATTCAAATTAAAAATGGAGTCTCTCCGAGCAGTGATCTCCGGTCTGGAGGAAGGGGATTTTATGGTGTTGGTGGACATAAAAGATGCCTACTTACATGTCCCCATTTATCCTCCGCATCAGGCTTACGTGAGGTTTGCAATTCAGGATTGTCATTACCAATTTCAGACGTTGCCGTTTGGTCTGTCCACGGCTCCGAGGATTTTCACCAAAGTAATGGCGGAAATGATGGTTCTCCTTCGCAGGCAAGGAGTCACAATTATCCCGTACTTGGACGATCTCCTGATAAAGGCGAGTTCCAGGGACCAGTTGGTGAAAAACGTGGCCCTGTCTCTGACAGTTCTTCAACAACACGGTTGGCTCCTGAACTTGACAAAATCACAGTTGATTCCGGCAACGAGGTTGTCATTTTTAGGGATGATACTGGACACAGAACTACAGAGAATTTTTCTTCCAGTGGAAAAGGCTCAGGAACTTCAGAGCCTGGTCAAACAAATTCTGAAACCACCAAGAGTGTCAATTCATCAGTGCACTCGTTTGCTGGGGCAGATGGTGGCGACCTACGAGGCCATTCAGTTTGGCAGATTCCATGCCAGAGTATTTCAGTGGGACCTGTTGGACAAGTGGTCCGGATCCCACCTGCACATGCACCGGAAGATAGTCCTGTCTACAAAGACCAGAATATCGCTCCTGTGGTGGCTGCACAGCTCTCACCTCCTGGAGAAACGCATGTTCGGAATCCAGGACTGGATCCTAATGACCACGGATGCAAGTCTCCGAGGATGGGGTGCAGTCACGCAAGGGGTAAACTTTCAAGGAAGATGGTCAAGCCAGCAAACTTGTCTCCACATAAACGTTCTGGAGTTAAGGGCCATTTATAACGGCCTTGCGCAGGCGGAACATCTTCTTCGCAATCTGCCCATGCTGATCCAATCGGACAATGGCCCTCATTCCGAGTTGTTCGCTCGTTCTTTTTCTTCGCATCGGTGCGATAAGTCGCAAACTGCGCATGCGCAATGTTCGCAGTGCGTCTGCACCAAGTAAATTAGCACAAAAGTTTGGTATTTTACTCACGGCTTACTGAAGATTTTTCTTCGTTCTGGTGATCGGAGTGTGACAGGAAGTGGGTGTTTCTGGGCGGAAACTGACCGTTTTCTGGGAGTGTGTGAAAAAACGCTGGCGTTCCTGGAAAAAACGTGGGAGTGGCTGGAGAAACGGGGGAGGGGTTGGGCGAACGCTGGGTGTGTGTGTGACGTCAAACCAGGAACGAAACTGACTGAACTGATCGCAATGGCAGAGTAAGTCTCGAGCTACTCAGAAACTGCACAGAAATTTCTAATCGCTATTCTATTCGCAAGTCAGCAAACCTTTTCGTTCGCAATTCTGCACAGCTAAGATTCTCTCCCAGTAGGCAGCGGCTTAGCGTGTGCAAAGCTGCTAAAAGCAGCTAGCGAGCGAACAACTCGGAATGAGGGCCAATGTGACAGCAGTAGCGTACATAAACCGCCAAGGCGGAACAAAAAGCAGAGCGGCAATGGCAGAAGTCACAAAGGTTCTCCGCTGGGCAGAGAAGCATACAAGAGCGCTGTCAGCGATCTTCATTCCAGGAGTGGACAACTGGGAAGCAGACTTCCTCAGCCGACACGATCTCCATCCAGGAGAATGGAGCCTCCATCAAGAGGTCTTCACAGAAGTCACAAGTCGTTGGGGAATTCCTCACATAGACATGATGGCGTCGCACCTCAACAAAAAGCTTCAGAGATATTGTTCCAGGCTGGTGACACCATGGGTGTTTCCATCGGTGTATGTGTTCCCTCCAATTCCTCTCAAAAGTTCTAAAGATCATATGAAGAACAAAGGTTCAAGCAATCCTCATTGTCCCAGGCTGGCCAAGGAGGGCTTGGTATCCAGAGCTTCAGGAATTAGTCATAGGAGATCCCCGGCCTCTTCCTCTGCGCGAGGACCTGTTACAGCAGGGGCTGTGCGTATACCAAGACTTACCGCGGCTACGTTTGACGGCATGGCGGTTGATCTTAGCATGGAAGGGAATTCCCAGTAAAGTCATTCCGACACTTCTTCGGACCAGGAAGGGAGTAACGTCTAAACATTAGCACAGCATTTGGAGGAAGTATATATCCCGGTGGGAATCCAAGAAGGCTCCTGCGGAAGAGTTTCAGCAAGGACGTTTTCTCCAGTTTCTACAAGCAGGTGTAGAGGCGGGCCTAAAGTTGGGCTCAATTAAGGTTCAAATTTCAGCCTTATCAGTTTTCTTTCAAAAGCAATTGGCCTCCCTTCCAGAAGTTCAAACTTTCGTGAAGGGTGTGTTGCCCATCCAACCTCCATTTGTGCCCCCTGTGGCACCATGGAATCTTAACGTGGTGTTGCAGTCCCTTCAATCGCATTGGTTTGAGCCTTTACAGACGGTGGAATTGAAGTTTCTCACTTGGAAAGTGGTCATCCTGTTGGCTTTGGCGTCCGCAAGGCGCGTGTCTGAGTTAGCGGCCATGTCTCACAAGAGCCCTTATTTAATCTTTCATGAAGATAAAGCAGAGTTGAGGACTCGGCAACAATTTCTGCCGAAGCTGGTTTCACCTTTCCACATGAACCAACCTATTGTGGTGCCAGTGGCTACTCACGCTTTCGTTGAGTCAAAATCTTTGGATGTGGTCAGAGCTCTGAAAATCTATGTCACCAGAACGGCTCGGTTTAGGAAAACCGAAGCTCTGTTTGTCCTGTATGCTCCCAACAAGATTGGGTGTCCTGCTTCCAAACAGACCATTGCACGCTGGATCTGTAACACGATTCAGCATGCTCATTCCACGGCCGGATTACCATTACCGGAATCGGTGAAGGCCCATTCTACTAGGAAGGTGGGCTCTTCTTGGGCGGCTGCCCGAGGGGTCTCGGCATTGCAACTTTGCCGAGTTGCTACTTGGTCGGGTTTGAACACTTTTGTGAAGTTTTACAAGTTTGATACCCTTGCCGGTGATGACCTAAAGTTTGGTCGATCGGTGCTGCAGAGACATCCGCACTCTCCCGCCCGTTCTAGCGCTTTGGTATAACCCCATGGTTCTTTTGGTGTCCCCATCATCCTCTAGGACGTATGAGAAAATAGGATGTTAATACCTACCGGTAAATCCTTTTCTCTTAGTCCGTAGAGGATGCTGGGCGCCCATCCCAGTGCGTACTGTATCTGCAGTTATTAATTCTGGTTACATGCATGTTGTGTTATGTTTATAGTCAGCATGTTGCTGACATTGGTTCATGCCATTGGCTTGGGTTCTGTTGAATGCCACGTTGTGCAGCGTGTTTGCGGTGTGTGCTGGTATGAATATCACCTTAATTAACAATAAATCCTTTCCTCGAAATTTGTCCATCTCCCTGGGCACAGTTCCTATAACTGGAGTCTGGAAGAGGGGCATAGAGGGAGGAGCCAGTGCACACCCCTTTTTCTAAGTCTTAAAGTGCCCATGTCTCCTGCGGATCCCGTCTATACCCCATGGTTCTTTTGGTGTCCCCAGCATCCTCTACGGACTAAGAGAAAAGGATTTACCGGTAGGTATTAAAATCCTATTTTAGTGCAGAGAACATTTTATTTCTGTAGTGAAAGAATATAGGCCCTCATTCCGAGTTGTTCGCTCGCAAGCTGCTTTTAGCAGCATTGCACACGCTAAGCCGCCGCCTACTGGGAGTGAATCTTAGCTTATCAAAATTGCGAACGAAAGATTAGCAAAATTGCAAATAGACACTTCTTAGCAGTTTCTGAGTAGCTCCAGACTTACTCGGCATCTGCGATCAGTTCAGTGCTTGTCGTTCCTGGTTTGACGTCACAAACACACCCAGCGTTCGCCCAGACACTCCTCCGTTTCTCCAGCCACTCACGCGTTTTTCCCAGAAACGGTAGCGTTTTTTCGCACACACCCATAAAACGGCCTGTTTCCGCCCAGAAACACCCACTTCCTGTCAATCACATTACGATCACCAGAACGAAGAAAAAACCTCTTAATGCCGTTAGTAAAATACCTAACTGCATAGCAAATTTACTTGGCGCAGTCGCACTGCGGACATTGCGCATGCGCATTAGCGACTAATCGCTCCGTTGCGAGAAAAAAATACAGAGCGAACAACTCGGAATGACCCCCATAGTTTTAAATAATACGTTTATTCATAAATATATCATATGGTCCTTAGAATAACGTAGCCTGTAGATATAATCTGAGTGACAGCTCCCCCTCCCCCTGTGTGCAGAATGTCACCTCACTGGTATCTGAGTGTCAGATTTCACTTTCATTTCCCTCTTCTGCTTCCAGCGATGGCGTCTACTGATCTGAGACAGGAGCTGGACTGTTCCATCTGCCTGAGCATTTATACAGATCCTGTAACCCTGAGATGTGGCCACAACTTCTGCCGGGTCTGTGTTGATCGTGTGCTGGATACACAGGAGGCGTCTGGAGCTTATACCTGTCCTGAATGCAGAGCAGAGTGTCAGACGCGTCCTGCACTGCAGAGGAACATAACGCTGTGTAACATAGTGGGGAGGTTCCTGTCTACTTGGCCAGATCAGGAGGAGACTGGGATCTTCTGCACTTACTGTGTGGACTCTCCTGTACCTGCTGCTAAATCCTGTCTGCTGTGTGAGGCTTCTATGTGTGATAAACACCTGAGAGTACACAGCAAGTCAGCAGAACACGTCTTATGTGACCCCACCACTGCCCTGGGGAACAGGAAATGCTCCGTCCATAAGAAGGTCCTGGAGTATTACTGCACTGAGGATGCTGCCTGTATTTGTGTGTCCTGCAGGCTGGATGGAGAACATCGGGGACACCATGCGGAGATGCTGGATGAGGCCTCTGAGAAGAAGAAGGAGAAGCTGAGAGATGCTCTGCAGAAACTGACCACAAAGAGAGCAGAGACTGAGAAAAGAGTCCAGAGTCTGCAGGAGCGCAAGAGAGAAGATCAGGGAAAAGCAGTGGGTGTAACAGAGACAGTCACTGCCCTGTTTAGAGACATCAGGAGACAGCTGGAAGACCTGGAGAAGAGAGTCCTGAGTGAGATCTCCAGGCAGGAACAGTGCGTTTCACTCTCAGTCTCTGATCTGATCCAGCAGCTGGAAATAAAGAAGGACGAGCTGTCCAGGAAGATGCGTCACATTGAGGAGCTGTGTAACATGTCTGACCCAGTGACTGTCTTACAGGAACCAGACACAGGGGACTTGTGTGATACTGAGGACACAGAGAGACATGATAACCAGGTCCGCGGTGCAGGACATCTGGATGTGGGTCTCATCTCAGGGTCATTACACACATTATCTGATATAATAACAGGTATAAATACAGGGATCTATGTGCAGCAACCTACAGACCTATTACTGGATGTGGCCACAGCTGGTAATGATATACTGATATCAGGTGATGGGAAAACTGCATCCAGGTCACCATACCAGAATCACCCAGTAACACCAGAGAGATTTCAGTGTGATCAGGTAATAAGCACCAGGGGATTCTCCTCAGGGCGACATTACTGGGAGGTGGATGTCAGTAAGTCAGTGATGTGGAGGGTGGGGATGTGTTATCCCAGTATAGACAGGAGAGGAGGTCAGTCATACATTGGGGATAATAACAAGTCCTGGTGTGCGTGTAGGAGGGGGTATAATAATCAGTACTCAGTGAGACATGACAGTACAGTGATCCAGTTACCTGACAGTATCCCCTGTGACAGAGTGAGGGTATATCTGGATTATGAGGCAGGACAGATGTCCTTTTATTCTCTGTGTGACCCCATCAGACACTTACACACCTATACTGCCGCCCTCACTGAGCCCCTCCATGCTGCATTATGTGTAGGGGCCGGGTGTATAACTATATGTGGGGGAGTCAGGAGTAGGGATGGCTATCAACCATCAATAGTTGCCAAACATTGATGGCTAACTACTGATGGTCAATGATTTTGCCATCGATGAAAGAGAGCCAATGGTTCCCTGCCATTGATGGTTGACTATAACCCCAAAAAAAAAAATTCTTTTTTTACTGGCAGGGAGATTAGCCCCACCCCGGCTCCCGCTAAGCACCCCCCCCTTCCCATTTTTATTGGCCCGCGGCTTGGCCAGCCCCTACCAGCAGTGGCCATCGAGTGGTGCAAACCATCGATTGCTCACCGTAGATGGTTATCATCACCGATAGTGCCATATATTGCAACCATCGATGTGCAGTCCACCGATGGCCTTCCCTAGTCAGAAGATGAGAAAAATTAAAAGATATCCGCCCAGAGACTGTTAACATCACAGGGAGGGGAATCTGTTTGGTTGAACATTCAGCCAGTAGAATAAAGCTACAGGTGACAAGAGTGTCAGGATATCTTAGATACCTTCTTTATAAATATACAAATATAAATCTCTGTGGGATTTCCCTGCCTGTGAATCACTGACAGTTGTGATTGGCTGGAATAACTGTCTGTCACCCAGGGAGCACCCTGTTCCTGTCAGTATAAGCTCCTCTGATTATGTTACAGCTGTTTGTCTCCACTATTCTTAAAAACCTACCCTTGATCCAAACACTCTCTCCAACTATCGACCCATCTCTCTCCTCCCTTTTGCCTCCAAACTCCTTGAGTGTATTGTCTATATTCGCCTCACTGCCTTTCTTTCCTCACACTCACTGCTTGACCCATTCCAGACTGGTTTCCGTTCTCTCCACTCCACTGAAACTGCCCTCACAAAAGTCTGCAATGACCTCCATGCTGCTAAATCTAAGGGCCACCACTATCTACATATTCTTCTTGACCTCTCTGCTGCTTTTGACACTGTGGACCACCCTCTCCTTCTCCAAATCCTTCACTCTCTTGGTCTGCGTGATACTGCCCTTTCCTGGCTGTCCTCCTGCCTCTCTGATCATTCCTTCTCTGTTTCCTCTCATGACACTACCTCCCCCCCACTTCCACTAACTGTTGGTGTCCCCCAAGGTTCTGTTCTTGGTCCCCTCCTTTTCTCTCTCTATACGTCCTCTTTAGGTGAACTCATTAGTTCTTTTAACTTCCAATATCATCTCTATGCTGATGACACTCATCTACCTGTCCTCCCCTGATCTCTCCCCGGCTCTCCTCACTCGTACCTCCAACTGTCTCTCTGCTACCTTTTCCTGGATGTCCTAGCACTTTCTTAAACTCAACATGTCTAAGACTAAGCTGATCATCTTCCCTCCCTCCCGCACAACCTCACCTCCCACAATCTCACTATCCATTGATGGCACAACTATCTCCTCTAGCCCCCAAGTACGCTATCTTGGCGTAATCCTTGACTCCTCCCTCTCCTTCAAACCACACATTCAGCACCTCTCACAAACTTGTCATTTTCATTTCAAAAACATTTCCAAGATCAGACCCTTTCTCACCCAGGATGCCACCAAGACCATTATCCACTCACTGATTATTTCCAGACTGGATTACTGTAGTCTTCTCCTAACTGGCCTCCCTGACAATTACCTCTATCCACTCCAATCTATCCTCAACGCTGCAGCCCGGCTCATTTTCCTCACCAAACGCACTACGTCCACCTCCCCTCTCCTACTAGCCCTTCACTGGCTTCCCTTCCCTTTCAGAATCCAATACAAACTTCTCACACTCGCTTACAAAGCCCTCACCCACTCCTCTCCCATCTACATCTCTGATCTTATCTCCCTCTACACTCCCACCCGTCCTCTTTGCTCTGTTAATGCACGCTGACTCTCCTGCCTACGGATTTCTTCCTCCCACTCCTACAAGATTTTTCACGTGCTGCTCCCTTTTTCTGGAATTCTGTACCTCACCCCCTCAGACTCTCCACCTCTCTACAGAACTTCAAACGGGCTCTGAAGACCCACTTATTTACCAAACCCAGCCAAATCTTATCCTAATCCTCTGTCCCACACTCGGTCTACCCCATCTGTGTCACCCCTGTCTGTCTACCCCTCCCCTTAAGAATGTAAGCTCTCACGAGCAGGGCCCTCTTCCTTCATGTACTTATCCTTTTCTTACTTTAATAATCCTCATCTGCCCAAATCCTGCATATCTCGGCCACCTTGGAACTTCTCTCTATGTCAGTTACTGGTGTAGTTATGCTTAGTTAACCTGCACTTGTCCTATATTGTCTTCAACTGTAAGTCACTGTTTTCCTGTTTTGATTATGTGCATATGTACTCTGTAATTGGGCGCTGCGGAACCCGTGTGGCGCCATATAAATAAAGCATAATAATAATAATAATAATAGCTGCGTAATCAGCAGGGGTGGATGTGCGGATCAGGGCACCTCTAGGCACAACAGTAACGGCCGTCCCCTCTGCCTAGCTTTATTATTTTAATTGATTGGTTATGAGCCCAGATTTGATGATTGACAATTTAATATTATTAAAAATAAAAAAAAAGCCTTGAGCTATGACATTTTATTTTTAATTATGTTGTGTACTTATTTACTAAGTAGGTCAGATTACAGGGACAGACTGTGCATGTCCTAACCATTTACACTCCACTCAAGACGGTGTATGGGACTGTAGAGTGGAAATATTTTGCGGTTACTTATAAATTTTGGGCTGAGTAAAACAAGCATCCAAGTGCTGCCCACCAACAAGTGCCGCCCGGCCATAGGCAAGAGCCTCACGTGCCTAAAGGGAAATCAAATCTCAATTTCTGTGGGATTTCCATCAGTTCACTGAGAGCTGTGATCGGATGCAAAATGTCTGTCAGCCAGTGTGCACCCAAAAGGTGCCAGTTCTGCAGGTGCTTGAGCACATGCAGATTTGTGCATGTATATATGTTATTTCTGTGTGTGTGCCATATATATATATGTTATTTCTGTGTGTGTGCTATATATATATATATATATATATATATATATATTATTTACTAGGTGCTTCATCACGCCCTACGGGCGCTCTTCACACCATCGCAAGGGGCTACGCCCCCTTAACCCTTGCATGCCTTTCTGGGGTTTAATATTTGTATTATATGGAGTATTACCTGCATTCCTTTGTTAGTGGTTAAATATTGCACAATGAAAGGGCGTGCGATGGTGAAGGAGGCGCAGCCCCTTGCGACGGCGTGAACAGCACCTGCAGGGCACGATGTACAGAATGTAGCGGGTGCGGGGGGGACTGCGGATGGTGTCTGTAGATGCTGCGGGTGGAGGGGAGGCAGAAGTGGGGGTGGGGCCCGGATGGGGAAGGTTCGGGAGGTGCTGCGCGTGGGGGAGGGGCAGAGGAGTGGGGGATGCAGATGGGGGAGGGGTCCGGAGGCACCGCAGGTGGGGGAGGGGCAGGGGTGCCACGGGTGGGAGAGGGGCAGGTGTGGGGATGTTGTGGATGGGTGAAGGGTTCCAGAGGTGCTGTGGTATGGGAAGGGACGGGATTGCCGGGGGTTGGGTAGGGGACCGCAGGCACCATGGGTAGGGTAGGGGCAGGTACGGGTGTTGCGGCGGATGGGAAAGGAGGTCCAGAGGTGCTGCAGGTGGTGGAGGGGCAGGTGCAGGGGTGCCATTGGTGGGGGAGGGGTGGGTGAGGGGGGGACCGCTGATGGAGGAGGGTGTCTGCAGATGCTGCGGGTGGAGGGGGGCAGGTGTGGGGGGAGACGTATAAGGGGGGTGAATGGTGGAAGGGGCCTGGAGGTGCTGTGGGTGGTGAAGGGGTGGAGGAGTGGGAGCCACGGGTGGTGTAGGGGGTCTGGAGGCACAGCATGTGGGGGAGGGGTGGAGTGCCGCATGTGGTGGAGGGGAAGGTGCGGAGGTGTGGTGCATTGGGGAGAGGTCTGGAGGCGCTGCGGGTACTGTACATGCCATAAAAGGTAGTTGGAGGGTATGCAGTAACAGGGCCAGGACAGGGGTGACAGGGTCAGTACAGGGTTGACGGGGCCAGGACAGGGGTGACGGTGCCAGGATAGGGGTGACGGGGCCAGGACAGGGGTGACGGGGCCAGGACAGGGGTGACGGGGCCAGGACAGAAATGATAGGGACAGGATAGGGGTGACAGGGCCTGGGTAGGGGCGGCAGGACCAGGACAGGGGTGCCGGGGCCAGTATAGGGTTCACAGGGCAAGCACAGGGGTGACAGGGCCAGGATAGGGGTAACAGGGCCAGCATAAGGGTGACAGGGCCAGGATAAGGGTGAAAGGGCCAGAATAAGGGTGGCAGGGCAAGGCCAGGGACATGACAGAACACAGGGCATGGGAGAGATTGGTATTAGGGACAAAACAGTGGTGACAGACAGATGTGTCTTACCGGAGTCACTGCTGCTGGCTGCTGCTGTTCCATTCCAACCTGTTGGGATCTGCTGCTGCTGGAGACTTGGCATGGCTGACTCTCTCAGGCTGGAGTCCTGCTTTCTCTGCCAGTCCGCATCCCTTCCCCCCCCTCCTCAGTCACACACCGCAGACCTCGCGCAGCTGCCGGGCACTGTGGTAAGGTGAGACTGGAAATGACTGGTTAGCCCCCAGGAGATGCTGCGGCTGGAGGGAGGAGGGGGTCATAGCATGCACATGGCGCGGACCTCACGGCTTCCGGGCACTGTGGTAAGGGGAGACTGGGAGTGACTGGTTAGCTCCCAGGAGACGCTGCGGCTGGAGGGAGGAGTGGGTCAGAGCCTGCAAGCAGCTCGGATTTCTGCAGCGCTACCCGCCAGCTAAAGTGTGTGAATGAGCTGGGCGCACTCCACTGCGGGTGGCAGCGCTGCAGCTAGCGGTGGGGTTGCCGGGGCTGGAGATAACAGAGGCAGTATGGAACCTGCACAGCGGCAGGTGCCTCACTAAACTGCAGCTAAGAAGCGTGGAGTGTGTCAGAAAGTGACGCTCCTCCGCACCAGAGAGACCCTGCTGAGTATGCCGATGTGGGGGATCAAGCACACAGTGAGCCGGTGCCCGTCTGTCTGTATGACATACCCCTCACACACCCCCATACCTCCCAAATGTCCCGATTTTCGCGGGACAGTCCCATTTTTTGGGGTCTGTCCCGCTGTCCCACCCGCGGGTCGCAGTGTCCTGCGGTGGGGGGGGGGGCAGTTGGAAAGCTCCTGTACTCGCTGTTCTGCTTAGCAGAGCAGCGGTGAATAGTGGAGACAGAGGGAGAGGGGGCATCAGGGGGTACGGATTAATGGGGGGGTTCCAGCAGCAGAGCCGGATTAAGGGGGGGGGGGGGCGGGGGATACGTACCGTTGGCCCCACAGTTTTAGAGGCCCCCCCGGCTGGAGTAGCTCTGTCCCAGCTCCGAAGCAGATCCCCCCCCCCGTCCTGCCAGCAACAGTGGCAGCATTGTGCTACAGTCAGCACACGCTGCTGCATATTGGCAGGTCTGTGGTGTTGCAGGGAGGCAGCAGTCTCCCTGCTTTCTTCTCCCTGTGCGGGTGTGTAGGGGGGAGCGACCACCTCCTCTGGATTTAGCCCTAGCTGAGGGGCCAAAATCCCATTAAAAAAATAAAAACAAAAATCGGAATTTGCATAAGGGGGCGTGGCCGCGCGGTCCGCGATTAGGCCACGCCCCCAACTCCCAGCAGGCACAGCAATGAGATAGGGCTCCCCTGTCTCAAGTGCCCTGGGCCCCCCGGACTCATAATCAGCCCCTGGCGGCATGCCAGCAGCTCACAGAGCGCTGGGCATGCCCCCTCACTGACGAAAACGGGGACCCTCCCGTGAAGCCACGCCCCCTTTTTGCCGAGTGTTTCCCTCCTTCTGCCTGGAGAAAGCTCCTGCAGAAAGCTGGGAGGTCTGCAGCCCTGTCTGTGACATGCCCAATGCCCATGCTATCTGCTTCTGCTCCTAGTCTCCTGTAGATTTGGCCAGATCTCTGTGACTCATTTGAATAACTCCGCCCACTGTTGTGACTCCGCCCAGCGTTAGCAAATGAATCACAAGGTCACAGAATAGGGCTATTATATAGGAGATGTGCGTGAGCCATATATATATACATATATAGGAAACGCAGGTCCGGCACTCCATGCTTACATCAGCAGCTGCGGCGGTGCCCTCACAAAAGAAAGATACAATTTGCAGAGGTGCGGCACTCATACCAAATAACGAGGATTCAGAGACGTAATACCTTTTGCATCAACGTTTCAATATTTACATATTGTTACAATATGTAAATATTGAAACGTTGATGCAAAAGGTATTACGTCTCTGAATCCTCGTTATTTGGTATGAGTGCCGCACCTCTGCAAATTGTATATTAGGGATGAGCGGGTTCGGTTCCTCGGAATCCGAACCCGCCCGAACTTCAGTTTTTTTTACACGGGGCCGAGCGACTCGGATCTTCCCGCCTTGCTCGGTTAACCCGAGCGCGCCCGAACGTCATCATCCCGCTGTCGGATTCTCGCGAGGCTCGGATTCTATCGCGAGACTCGGATTCTATATAAGGAGCCGCGCGTCGCCGCCATTTTCACACGTGCATTGAGATTCATAGGGAGAGGACGTGGCTGGCGTCCTCTCCGTTTATAGAGAAGAGAGTGAGACAGTAGAGAGAGACACAGTAGTAATTTTGGGGAGCATTAGGAGGAGTACTAGTAGTTACTTGCTGAAGTGATAGTGTGACTGTATTATCTGACTTGTGGGGGAGACACTGACAGTGGGGAGCATTAGGAGGAGTACTAGTAGTTACTTGCTGAAGTGATAGATAGTGTGACTGTATTATCTTACTTGTGGGGGAGACACTGACAGTGGGGAGCAGTTAGAGTCTGAGAGCAGGACTCAGGAGTACATATAACGTACAGTGCACACTTTTGCTGCCAGAGTGCCACACTGCCATTGTGACCACACTGACCACCAGTATAATATATATTGTGATTGTCTGCTTAGGAGTACTACTTGCAAGTTGCTGATAGTGTGACCAGTGACCTGACCACCAGTTTAATAATCACCACCAGTGAGTTTAATATATATATATATATATATATATATATCTCCTATATATTTGCTCAAATCTGTGACTCTGTGCCCGTAACGCTGGGCGGAGTCACAGCGGTGGGCGGAGTCACAGAGCCCACCCACCACATGTGCAGCAAGTCTCTGCTCCTGCTGCCTGTCCATGTCACACCCCTTCTTCTCCCCCCTCCCCCCAGCAAATCTGGCTAACCAGCCACGGCGCGCCGAACATCAACTGCTGCCCCCGGCATACACATTAGGAGGGACGGGTGGCGCAGGAGAAGGCTCTCATAGCCCTCCCTGCCCCGCGTACACAGACCCGCCGCCTCCTCCGCACACATCCCGCTGTCAGGAGCCGAGTGCTGCAGTGACGTCATCTCCTGCAGCACTCTCCTCCTGTCACACAGCCGGCACACACACTCTCCAGTCTCCGGGGGCTGCCAGCATCTACAGGCAAGCTGGAAACACCCCCGGAGCGAGAGAGAAAAGACCCGCGAGGCCACGCCCCTTTTACTCTAGGCCACGCCCCCCATTTCGCCGTGCGGGGGGGGGGCCTGGGGGAGGAAATGTCATAGTACAGACGCCTCTGGATACTGAACTATTCACAGCCTGCAGCAGCCACCCACAGCCCCAACGGTGAGTCCCTCCGCCCATCCTAGCCACTGTATCTATGTCTGGTCACCACTTTACACAACTCCACCCCCTCCACTACTTCCCCCCTTTCTTCATCAGCTTCCTCACTGGGGACCCTCCCTACCGCCCCGCGTCTCTCTATCCCCTCCCTACCGCCCCGCGTCTCTCTTTCCCCTCCCAACCGCCCCGCGTCTCTGTCCCCTCCCTACCGCCCCGCGTCTCTTTCCCCTACCTACCGCCCCGCGCCTCTCTATCCCCTCCCAACCGCCCCGCGTCTCTCTGTCCCCTCCCTACCGCCCCGCGTCTCTGTCCCCTCCCTACCGCCCCGCGTCTCTCTATCCCCTCCCTACCGCCCCGCGTCTCTCTATCCCCTCCCTACCGCCCCGCGTCTCTGTCCCCTCCCTACCGCCCCGCGTCTCTCTATCCCCTCCCAACCGCCCCGCGTCTCTCTGTCCCCTCCCTACCGTCCGCGTCTCTCTGTCCCCTCCCTACCGCCCCGCGTCTCTTTCCCCTCCCTACCGCCCCGCGTCTCTCTATCCCCTCCCTACCGCCCCGCGTCTCTGTCCCCTCCCTACCGCCCCGCGTCTCTCTATCCCCTCCCAACCGCCCCGCGTCTCCTTCCCCTACCTACCGCCCCGCGTCTCTCTATCCCCTCCCAACCGCCCCGCGTCTCTCTGTCCCCTCCCTACCGCCCGCGTCTCTCTGTCCCCTCCCTACCGCCCCGCATCTCTGTCCCCTCCCTACCGCCCCGCGTCTCCCTGTCCCCTCCCTACGCCCCGCGCCTCTCTGTCCCCTCCCTACCGCCCGCGTCTCTCTGTCCCCTCCCAACAGCCCCGCGTCTCTTTCCCCTCCCTACCGCCCCGCGTCTCTCTATCCCCTCCCAACCGCCCGCGTCTCTTTACCCTACCTACCGCCCCGCATCTCTCTATCCCCTCCCAACCGCCCCGCGTCTCTCTGTCCCCTCCCTACTGCCCGCGTCTCTCTGTCCCCTCCCTACCGCCCCGCGTCTCTGTCCCCTCCCTACCGCCCCGCGTCTCCCTGTCCCCTCCCTACCGGCCGCGTCTCTCTGTCCCCTCCCTACCGCCCCGCGTCTCTCTATCCCCTCCCAACCGCCCCGTGTCTCTCTGTCCCCTCCCTACCGCCCGCGTCTCTGTATCCCCTCCCTACCGCCCCGCGTCTCTCTCTCCCCTCCCAACCGCCCCGCGTCTCTTTGCCCTACCTAACGCCCCCCGTCTCTCTATCCCCTCCCAACCGCCCGCGTCTCTTTCCCCTCCCTACCGCCCCGCGTCTCTCTATCCCCTCCCAACCGCCCCGCTTCTCTTTCCCCTCCATACCGCCTCGCGTCTCTCTATCCCCTCCCAACCGCCCCGCGTCTCTCTGTCCCCTCCCTACCACCCCGCGTCTCTTTCCCCTCCCTACCGCCCTGCGTCTCCCTGTCCCCTCCCTACCGGCCGCGTCTCTCTGTCCCCTCCCTACCGCCCCGCGTCTCTCTATCCCCTCCCAACCACCCCGTGTCTCTCTGTACCCTCCCTACCGCCCGCGTCTCTCTGTCCGCTCCCTACCGCCCGCGTCTCTATATCCCCTCCCTACCGCCCCGCCTCTACCACCCCGCGTCTCTCTGTCCCCTCCCTACCGCCCCACATCTCTGTATCCACTCCCTACCGCCCCGCGTCTCTCTGTCCCCTCCCTACCGCCCTGCGTCTCTCTGTCCCATCCCTACCGCCCCATGTTTCTCTGTCCCCTCCCTATCGCCCCACGTCTTTGTATCCACTCCCTACCACCCTGCGTCTCTCTATCCCCTCCCTAACGCCCAGCGTCTCTCTTTCCCCTCCCTACCGCCCCGCGTCTCTCTTTCCCCTCCCTACCGCCCCGCATCTCTCTTTCCCCTCCCTACCGCCCCGCGTCGCTGTATCCCCTCCCTAAGGCCCCATGTCTCTGTATCCCCTCCTCCCTACGCCTCTGTATCCCCACCTTACCGCCTGCTTCTCTCTATCCCCTCCCTACCGCCCTGCGTTTCACTATCCCCTCCCTACCACCCGCGTCTCTCTATCCCCTCCCTACCGCCCCGCGTCTCTGTATCCCCTCCCTACCGCCCCGCGTCTCTGTATCCCCTCCCTACCGCCCCGCATCTCTTTATCCCCTCCCTACCGCCCGCGTCTCTGTATCCCCTCCCTACCGCCCTGCGTCTCTGTCCCCTCCGTACCGCCCCGCGTCTCTGTATCCTCTCACTACCGCCCTGCGTCTCTGTATCCTCTCCCTACCCCTCTGCGTCCCATACACGGTCCATACCACCGGCTCCTTGATACCTCCCTGACAAACCCTCACTAGGAGGACAGGAGCCATAACCCCCTGCGGTGCCCCCCATAGTTACCGGTATATTGGTGATGCTCCGCTGTGCCGCCTCCTCCCTATCCCTCACTCGGCAAGCGCAGGGCGCAAGCCCAGCACCCAGCACATGACCGTGCTGTCAATGCCCATTGGCCCTGGGAGCAGCACCAGCCTGCGCACCCTCCTCCTACTGCACCTGAGGGGGGCACGCACATAGCGCATGCAGAGGGGACTGGTGCAGCTGCGGCCGCGTGGAGACATTGCGTGCGCAACATGTCCGCGTTGCTACACCTGAAGGATGGTACGGTGTAGAGAGAGGACACAGCTGCCTTTGTTCCGCATTGTACCAGCACTCCTCTCTGTGTCTAATGACACCGTATACCTCTTCATGCGGGTATGTGTATATCACATACATCCTTATCCGTGTCCTATATATTGTTACACATACAATCATATAGTTATAGGTCCTGCACCCACCCCCCACCTGCATCCACCTCCCCCTCCACCCGCAGCATCTACATACTCCCTGCCTCATCCACCCCCCACCCCCACCCCCGCACCCGCTACTTTCTGTACATCGTGCCCTGCAGGCACCGTTAACGCCGTCGCAAGGGCCTACACCCCCTTCACCATCTCAAGCCCTTTCATCGTGCAATATTTGACCACTGACAAACCTAGGAATGCAGGTAATACTCATACAAATATTGAACCCCAGCAAGGCGTGCAGAGGTTAAGGGGGCGTAGCCCCTTTCGACAATGTGAAGAGCGCCCGTAGGGCGCGATGAATCGCCTAGTATATATATAATTGTATATAATATATATATAATATTGTATACCACCTACCCGTGGATTTTTTTTTCTTTCTTCTTTATACATACTACTATAGTAGCTTACTGTAGCAGTCTGTGGTGCTGCTGAGCTGACAGTGTCCAGCAGGTCCGTCATCAGTCATTACATAATAAATATATCTACCTGTCCGGCTGCAGTACTAGTGATATTATATATATATATATATATATATTGATTTCATCTCATTATCATCCAGTCTATATTAGCAGCAGACACAGTACGGTAGTCCACGGCTGTAGCTACCTCTGTGTCGGCAGTCGCTCGTCCATCCATAATTGTATACCACCTACCCGTGGTTTTTTTTTTTTCTTTCTTCTTTATACATACTACTATAGTAGCTTACTGTAGCAGTCTGCGGTGCTGCTGAGCTGACAGTGTCCAGCAGGTCCATCATCAGTCATTACATAATAAATATATCTACCTGTCCGGCTGCAGTACTAGTGTGATATAATATATATTGATTTCATCTCATTATCATCCAGTCTATATTAGCAACAGACACAGTACGGTAGTCCACGGCTGTAGCTACCTCTGTGTCTTTTAGTTGTGCCTATTAAAATATGGAGAACAAAAATGTTGAGGTTCCAAAATTAGGGAAAGATCAAGATCCACTTCCACCTCGTGCTGAAGCTGCTGCCACTAGTCATGGCCGAGACGATGAAATGCCAGCAACGTCGTCTGCCAAGGCTGATGCCCAATGTCATAGTACAGAGCATGTAAAATCCAAAACACCAAATATCAGTAAAAAAAGGACTCCAAAATCTAAAATAAAATTGTCGGAGGAGAAGCGTAAACTTGCCAATATGCCATTTACCACACGGAGTGGCAAGGAACGGCTGAGGCCCTGGCCTATGTTCATGGCTAGTGGTTCAGCTTCACATGAGGATGGAAGCACTCAGCCTCTCGCTAGAAAAATGAAAAGACTCAAGCTGGCAAAAGCACCGCAAAGAACTGTGCGTTCTTCGAAATCCCAAATCCACAAGGAGAGTCCAATTGTGTCGGTTGCGATGCCTGACCTTCCCAACACTGGACGTGAAGAGCATGCGCCTTCCACCATTTGCACGCCCCCTGCAAGTGCTGGAAGGAGCACCCGCAGTCCAGTTCCTGATAGTCAGATTGAAGATGTCAGTGTTGAAGTACACCAGGATGAGGAGGATATGGGTGTTGCTGGCGCTGGGGAGGAAATTGACAAGGAGGATTCTGATGGTGAGGTGGTTTGTTTAAGTCAGGCACCCGGGGAGACACCTGTTGTCTGTGGGAGGAATAGGGCCGTTGACATGCCTGGTGAAAATACCAAAAAAATCAGCTCTTCGGTGTGGAAGTATTTCACCAGAAATGCGGACAACATTTGTCAAGCCGTGTGTTGCCTTTGTCAAGCTGTAATAAGTAGGGGTAAGGACGTTAACCACCTCGGAACATCCTCCCTTATACGTCACCTGCAGCGCATTCATAATAAGTCAGTGACAAGTTCAAAAACTTTGGGCGACAGCGGAAGCAGTCCACTGACCAGTAAATCCCTTCCTCTTGTAACCAAGCTCACGCAAACCACCCCACCAACTCCCTCAGTGTCAATTTCCTCCTTCCCCTGGAATGCCAATAGTCCTGCAGGCCATGTCACTGGCAATTCTGACGAGTCCTCTCCTGCCTGGGATTCCTCCGATGCATCCTTGCGTGTAACGCCTACTGCTGCTGGCGCTGCTGTTGTTGCTGCTGGGAGTCGATGGTCATCCCAGAGGGGAAGTCGTAAGCCCACTTTTGCTACTTCCACCAAGCAATTGACTGTCCAACAGTCCTTTGCGAGGAAGATGAAATATCACAGCAGTCATCCTGTTGCAAAGCGGATAACTGAGGCCTTGACAACTATGTTGGTGTTAGACGTGCGTCCGATATCCGCCGTTAGTTCACAGGGAACTAGACAATTTCTTGAGGTAGTGTGCCCCCGTTACCAAATACCATCTAGGTTCCACTTCTCTAGGCAGGCGATACCGAGAATGTACACGGACGTCAGAAAAAGACTCACCAGTGTCCTAAAAAATGCAGTTGTACCCAATGTCCACTTAACCACGGACATGTGGACAAGTGGAGCAGGGCAGGGTCAGGACTATATGACTGTGACAGCCCACTGGGTAGATGTATGGACTCCCGCCGCAAGAACAGCAGCGGCGGCACCAGTAGCAGCATCTCGCAAACGCCAACTCTTTCCTAGGCAGGCTACGCTTTGTATCACCGGTTTCCAGAATACGCACACAGCTGAAAACCTCTTACGGCAACTGAGGAAGATCATCGCGGAATGGCTTACCCCAATTGGACTCTCCTGTGGATTTGTGGCATCGGACAACGTCAGCAATATTGTGTGTGCATTAAATATGGGCAAATTCCAGCACGTCCCATGTTTTGCACATACCTTGAATTTGGTGGTGCAGAATTTTTTAAAAAACGACAGGGGCGTGCAAGAGATGCTGTCGGTGGCCAGAAGAATTGCGGGACACTTTCGGCGTACAGGCACCACGTACAGAAGACTGGAGCACCACCAAAAACGCCTGAACCTGCCCTGCCATCATCTGAAGCAAGAAGTGGTAACGAGGTGGAATTCAACCCTCTATATGCTTCAGAGGTTGGAGGAGCAGCAAAAGGCCATTCAAGCCTATACAATTGAGCACGATATAGGAGGTGGAATGTACCTGTCTCAAGCGCAGTGGAGAATGATTTCAACGTTGTGCAAGGTTCTGCAACCTTTTGAACTTGCCACACGTGAAGTCAGTTCAGACACTGCTAGCCTGAGTCAGGTCATTCCCCTCATCAGGCTTTTGCAGAAGAAGCTGGAGGCATTGAAGGAGGAGCTAAGACAGAGCGATTCCGCTAGGCATGTGGGACTTGTGGATGGAGCCCTTAATTCGCTTAACAAGGATTCACGCGTGGTCAATCTGTTGAAATCAGAGCACTACATTGTGGCCACCGTGCTCGATCCTAGATTTAAAACCTACCTTGGATCTCTCTTTCCGGCAGACACAAGTCTGCTGGGGTTCAAAGACCTGCTGGTGACAAAATTGTCAAGTCAAGCGGAACGCGACCTGTCAACATCTCCTCCTTCACATTCTCCCGCAACTGGGGGTGCGAGGAAAAGGCTCAGAATTCCGAGCCCACCCGCTGGCGGTGATGCAGGGCAGTCTGGAGCGACTGCTGATGCTGACATCTGGTCCGGACTGAAGGACCTGACAACGATTACGGACATGTCGTCTACTGTCACTGCATATGATTCTCTCACCATTGAAAGAATGGTGGAGGATTATATGAGTGACCGCATCCAAGTAGGCACGTCAGACAGTCCGTACTTATACTGGCAGGAAAAAGAGGCAATTTGGAGGCCCTTGCACAAACTGGCTTTATTCTACCTAAGTTGCCCTCCCACAAGTGTGTACTCCGAAAGAGTGTTTAGTGCCGCCGCTCACCTTGTCAGCAATCTGCGTACGAGGTTACTTCCAGAAAATGTAGAGAAGATGATGTTCATTAAAATGAATTATAATCAATTCCTCTGTGGAGACATTGACCAGCAGCAATTGCCTCCACAAAGTACACAGGGAGCTGAGATGGTGGATTCCAGTGGGGACGAATTGATAATCTGTGAGGAGCGGGATGCACACGGTGATATATCGGAGGATGATGATGAGGTGGACATCTTGCCTCTGTAGAGCCAGTTTGTGCAAGGAGAGATTAATTGCTTCTTTTTCGGTGGGGGTCCAAACCAACCCGTCATTTCAGTCACAGTCGTGTGGCAGACCCTGTCACTGAAATGATGGGTTGGTTAAAGTGTGCATGTCCTGTTTATACAACATAAGGGTGGGTGGGAGGGCCCAAGGACAATTCCATCTTGCACCTCTTTTTTCTTTCATTTTTCTTTGCGTCATGTGCTGTTTGGGGACTGTTTTTTGGAAGGGCCATCCTGCGTGACACTGCAGTGCCACTCCTAGATGGGCCAGGTGTTTGTGTCGGCCACTAGGGTCGCTTAGCTTACTCACACAGCTACCTCATTGCGCCTCTTTTTTTCTTTGCGTCATGTGCTGTTTGGGGAGTGTTTTTTGGAAGGGCCATCCTGCGTGACACTGCAGTGCCACTCCTAGATGGGCCAGGTGTTTGTGTCGGCCACTAGGGTCGCTTAGCTTACTCACACAGCTACCTCATTGCGCCTCTTTTTTTCTTTGCGTCATGTGCTGTTTGGGGAGTGTTTTTTGGAAGGGCCATCCTGCGTGACACTGCAGTGCCACTCCTAGATGGGCCAGGTGTTTGTGTCGGCCACTAGGGTCGCTTAGCTTAGTCATCCAGTGACCTCGGTGCAAATTTTAGGACTAAAAATAATATTGTGAGGTGTGAGGTATTCAGAATAGACTGAAAATGAGTGGAAATTATGGTTTTTGAGGTTAATAATACTTTGGGATCAAAATGTCCCCCAAATTCTATGATTTAAGCTGTTTTTTAGGGTTTTTTGAAAAAAACACCCGAATCCAAAACACACCCGAATCCGACAAAAAAAATTCGGTGAGGTTTTGCCAAAACGCGGTCGAACCCAAAACACGGCCGCGGAACCGAACCCAAAACCAAAACACAAAACCCGAAAAATTTCAAGTGCACATCCCTATTGTATATATATATATATATATATATATATGTTATTTATATGCGTGTGCCATATATATGTTATTTATGTGCATGTGCCATATATATATGTTATTTATGTGCATGTGCCATGTATATGTGTTAATCCTGTGTGTGTGACCATGTATAAATGTTACTCCTGTGTGTATGTGCTATGTATATGTTGTGTGTGTGTGTGTGTGTGTGTGTGTGTGTGTGTGATGTATATACTGTATGTCATTCGTGTGTGTGTGTGTGTGTGTGTGTCATGTATATATGTTATTCCTGTGTGTATGTCATACTTGCCTACTCTCCCGGAATGGCCGGGAGGCTCCCGAAAATCGGGTGACCCTCCCGGCCCCACGGAAGAGCAGACAAGTCTTCCGGTTTTTGAAGTTCCCCCCTGCCCGGCCGCCCACTTTGAGAGTAAAGTGGGCGGTCCGGACAGTAGATGACGCGATTCTTGTTGAATCGCGTCATCATAGTCACGCCTCCTGCTGTAAAATGCCGGTTATCGCGGCATTACAGAGCGGGGGGCGTGGTTTAAACGGGGACAGCTATAACCCCGCCCTCCTCCTTTCCGCCCCGTTCCACCTCCTCCCCGCCCCGTTCCGCCTCCTCCCCGCCCCCCTCCACTCATCATTGCCCAGCCCCTCCACTGAGACGTCCTGGCAGCTCTCTCCCGGAGAGAGCTGCAAGAAGGTAGGTAAGTATGGTGTATGTGCCATGTATATATGTTATTCCTGTGTTTATGTGCCATGTATATATGGTGTGTGTGTGTGTGTGTGTGTGTGTGTGTGTGTGTGTGTGTGTGTGTGTGCCATGTATATATGTTATTCCTGTGTGTGTGATGTATATATGTTATTCCTGTGTGTCTGCCATGTATATATGTTATTCCTGTGTGTATGTGCCATATATATATATATATATATATATGTTATTCCTGTGTGTGTGTGTGTGTGTGTGTGTGTGTGTGTGTGTGTGTGTGTGTGTGTGTGTGTGTGTGTGTGTGTGCCATGTATATATGTTATTCCTGTGCGTGTGTGTGTCATGTATATATGTTATTCCTGTGTGTATGTGCCATGTATATATTAGAGATGAGCGGGTTCGGATTTACTCGGTTCTTAACGCCAGAATTATCGCAAGTTCTTTTTTTCTGGATTTTTCTTATTGGCTGACCAAAACACGCGACGTCCGTGAGCCAATACGGAGGTTCGAGTAAATCTGAGTAAATCCGAACCCGCTCATCTCTAGTATATATGTTATTTGTGTGTGTGTATGTGTGTGTGTGTGCGCCATGTATATATGTTATTCCTGTGTGAGCTATATATGTTATTCCTGTGTGTGTGTGCGCGCGCGCCATTTATATATGTTATTCGTGTGTGTGTGCCATGTATATATGTTGTTCCTGTGTGTGCTATATATAAATGTTATTCCTGTGTGTGTGCACCATGCATATATGTTATTCCTGTGTGTGTGCCACGTATACTGTATATGTTATTCCTGTGTGTGTGCCACGTATACTGTATATGTTATTCGTGTGTGTGTGTGTGTGTGTGCCATGCATATATGTTATCCCTGTGTGCGCTATATATAAATGTTATTCCTGTGTGTGTGCACCATGCATATATGTTATTCCTGTGTGTGTGCCACGTATACTGTATATGTTATTCCTGTGTGTGTGCCACGTATACTGTATATGTTATTCGTGTGTGTGTGTGTGTGTGTGTGTGTGTGTGTGTGTGTGCCATGCATATATGTTATCCCTGTGTGCGCTATATATAAATGTTATTCCTGTGTGTGTGCACCATGCATATATGTTATTCCTGTGTGTGTGCCACGTATACTGTATAAGTTATTCCTGTGTGTGTGCCACGTATACTGTATATGTTATTCCTGTGTGTGTGCCACGTATACTGTATATGTTATTCCTGTGTGTGTGCCACGTATACTGTATATGTTATTCCTGTGTGTGTGCCACGTATACTGTATATGTTATTCCTGTGTGTGTGCCACGTATACTGTATATGTTATTCCTGTGTGTGTGCCATGTATATATGTTGTTCCTGCGTGTGTGCCATGTATACGTTATTCCTGCATTTGTGTCACATATATACATACATTATATACAATATTTTCACTGTTACATGTTTTGATATCATAACTGTCATCATTCTGGTGTTAACATTGTGAGTGTCGGCATTATCAGCGCTGACAAGCTGCATACTGTCACGTCTCTGGAATTCAGTGGATCCTGTTTTGGTACAGGAGGCTCGGAAGCTCTTGGATCTTTAAACAACAGACGAGCGGGGTGTATGAAGGTTTTGCGCCTGGATTTATTGCTGCAGTGACACCGGAAATGACTAACCGAGTTTGCCAATGCCGATTGCTTGAAGCTTACGGAAACCTTAGGCATGAAGGAGGCTGGAAGGCACCGGTTACCCTAACCCAGGGCTAGTGGGGAGTTCCGGGCGGGTCGGTTACTGTGGCGTCTGAGAGCAGGTAGCCGGATCTGTTGCAGCAGGCTGAGTAGAGCGGTATGAAGCTGTGACAGGGTTCATAGGCCGTCTGCGGCTGACGATGCAGCTAACAGGAGCCCGATGCTGGAAATACTGCAGAGGAGCACAGAGAACTAGAGTCACAGTAACCTGTGATAGACGTTGCACTGGCAAATTCCCTCCTCCAGACCTTCCTGTCTTATACCAGCCGCTCAAACCCTATTGGCTGCAAGAAACATTCTATTTGGAAGAGATATGGACAAGACAGGCTTTTTGCCTATAACCAAGATGACGGCGCCGGAACCTGGCGCCGAGGACACCGCTCCCAGGCTGCATCACAGAACACGGAGTCCAGCGTCCCTGGCCACCCTGCCTGCGTATCCCGCCCGGCGCCAGCAGCCTGCACCCCCGCCGGATGGCCCCCTCCAAAGCACCCAGACGGGTAAGTCCTGGCCCCCCCGCACCTTCCTGCACCGGGCCATGACACAAACCCTACAGGTGTTTTAATTCACACAAATAATGTATCGTCACGCTGTGATTTAGGGCAGAGTTATGACGCACTCCTTCCAATCTGTACATTTGTTATTTTAAATGAAAGCCTCCAAATGCCGCTTTCTCCTGGCACTGCGTTACAATATAAATCAGTATTAGCTTGTCAGCCTAGGCAGGTATTGAGAAAATGGTGAGGACACAGATGTACTAAGCCTTGGAGAGAGATAAAGTGGAGAAAGATAAAGTACCAAACAATCAGCTCCTAACTGTCATGTTACAGGCTGTTTGAAAAATGACAGTTTTGAGCTGATTGGCTGGCACAGCTATGCATTTGCAGTCCTTAGCAATGCAAATGCAGGAGGAAGTGCATTCCACCCCCTCCTTGCATACCACCTCCTGCCTCCATACCACCTCCTGCCTCCATACCACCTCCTCCCTGCATTCCACCTCTTGCCTCCATACCACCTCCTCCCTGCATTCCACCTCCTGCCTCCATACCACCTCCTCCCTGCAGTCCACCTCCTGCCTCCATACCACCTCCTCCCTGCATACTAACTCCTGCCTCCATATCACTCCTCCCTGCATACCACCTCCTGCCTCCATACCACCTCCTCCCTGCATACCACCTCCTGCCTCCATATCTCCTCCTCCCTGCATACCACCTCCTGCCTCCATACCACCTCCTCCCTGCATACCACCTCCTGCCTCCATACCACCTCCTGCCTCCATACCACCTCCTCCCTGCATACCTCCTCCTGCCTCCATACCACCTCCTCCCTGCATACTACCTCCTGCCTCCATACCACCTCCTCCCTGCATTCCACCTCCTGCCTCCATACCACCTCCTCCTTGCATTCCACCTCCTCCCTCCATACCACTTCCTCCCTGCATACCACCTCCTGCCTCCATGCCACCTACTTCCTGCATACCACCTCCTGCCTCCATATCTCCTCCTCCCTGCATACCACCCCCTGCCTCCATACCACCTCCTGCCTCCATATCACCTCCTCCCTGCATACCACCTCCTGCCTCCATACCACCTCCTCCCTGCATACCACCTCCTGCCTCCATACCACCTCCTGCCTCCATATCACCTCCTCCCTGCATACCACCTCCTGCCTCCATACCACCTCCCTCTGCATACCACCTCCTGCCTCCATACCACCTCCTGCCTCCATATCACCTCCTGCCTCCATATCATCTCCTCCCTGCATACCACCTCCTGCCTCCATACCACCATGGTCTATTGAGGGGGGGCGGGATCCCTCCTTTTAGGTCCTGATTGTAGGCAAATGCAGCTTTCCTTGCGTCTTTGCTGCCGCTGTGTCTGAGACCAGGATTGGGAACTAAAAGTGGCCCTGTACTATTTTGTAGAAGTGACCCGACATTGACATGTGCCCAACCATGTAGCCATGGCCGCATCACTGGATGGCAGAGTCGCTATACTGCAGAGATGGAATAACATAATTAACATGGACAATGCAGTGTACTGAGTGCGGTGCTCTGCCTGTCATGTGGGGGGTGGGGTCACATGACAACACACAAAACAGGCCCCACAGACATGTCAGCCTACCAGGAGTCTTTATGATGAGCCCTATGGCCAATCCGCCCCTGTACACAGCACTGCAGAAACGGATGGGACCAATGGCCCTCATTCCGGGTTGATTGCTCGCTAGCTACTTTTAGCAGCCGTGCAAACGCATAGTCGCCGCCCACGGGGGAGTGTATTTTTGCTTTGCAAGTGTGCGATCGCGTGTGCAGCGGAGCTCTGCAAAATCATTTTGTGCAGTTTCTGAGTAGGTCTGGACTTACTCAGCTATTGCGATCACTTCAGTCTTTTTGGTCCCGGAAAGGACGTCAGACACTCGCCCTGTAAACGCCTGGACACGCCTGCGTTATTCCAAACACTCCCAGTTGATGACACCCACAAACACCCGCTTCCTGTCAATCTCCTTGCGATGGACTGTGCGAATGGATTCTTCGTTAAATCCATCGCTCAGCAATGATCCGCTTTGTACCCGTTTGACGCGCCTGCGCATTGCAATGCATGCACAGTAGAGACCTGATCTCTGCGCTGCGGAAAACGGCAGCGAGTGATCAACTCGGATTGACCCCCAATGATCGAGGGATCACTGCGCTACAGATATACAGAGTGTATTCCTGGGGCATAAGTATATTATCTGTCTGTTAATTCTGATCAGGGCCGGTTCTAGACCTTGTGGTTCCCAGGGCGAAAGTTTCTTTTGGCGCCCCCCCCCCACAGGTGAAATAGTGCGTGCCTCAGGCGCGCACCAAAAATAGGGGCATGGCTTCATAGGGAAGGGGCGTGGTGAGTTTTGCTCCCTGTAGTTTTGCCCAAAGTGGCTGTTGTGCCCCAGTAGCTGTTGTGCCCCCAGTACTGCACCCTCAGTAGTTGTGCCCCCAGTAGTTGTGCCCCCAGTAGCTGCTGTGCCCCAGTAGCTGTGCCCCTTGCAGCTGTGCACCCAGTACTGCACCCTCAGTAGTTGTGTCCCCAGCAGCTATTGTGCCCCCTGCAGCTGTGCACCCAGTACTGCACCCTCAGTAGTTGTTTCCCCAGCAGCTATTGTGCCCCCTGCAGCTGTGCACCCAGTACTGCACCCTCAGTAGCTGTTTCCCCAGCAGCTATTGTGCCCCCTGCAGCTGTGCACCCAGTACTGCACCCTCAGTAGTTGTTTCCCCAGCAGCTATTGTGCCCCCAGTAGCTGTGCCCCTTGCATCTGTGCACCCAGTATTGCGCCCTCAGTAGTTGTTGTGCCCCCTGCAGCTGTGCCCCCAGTAGTTTTGCCCCCAGCACTGCGCCCTCATTAGTTGTGCCCTGTCAGAATGCGTTTGGACTTCCCTCTGTATGAACATATTCACAGGGACTGATGTTTATGGTACAATAGTAAGTTTATTCATACAGGGTAAAGCAACTGTAAACAATAAGTATAAATTGGAGACAGTGCTGTAACTAGGTATTTTGGCGCTGTGTGCAAGAAATGGCATTGGCGCCCCCCACCCCGCCTGACAGGGGCAGGGCGCGCTGCAGGCGCGCAAAAAATATATAGGGGCGTGGCTTCAAGGGGAATGGGCGTGGCCACAAAATAATGCCAATTCATACTACGGTGCACAGTAGTCTCCATTATTCAAATTACGCTGCACAGTAGCGCCACTACACCAGGTAGAGCCCCTTTTTACACATTACGGCAGACAGCGTCCCCCTTTTTACATATTACGGCAGCCAGTCCCCCTTTTTACACATTGCGGCAGCCAGTCCCCCTTTTTACACATTGCGGCAGCCAGACACCAAAGAGAGAGAGAGAGAGAGACAGAAGGGGAGAGAGAAAGAGAGAGAGCTATATACTTACCATCTCTCAGGCTCCTCGTGCTGGCAGAGATCCCGGGCAGCCGCAGTGGAGAAGGAGGAGGAGGGAGGGGAACTTGAGCCGCAGCAGCGCTATGTCATTGGTAGCGGCGCCGCTGCAGCACTCATCTCTCCTTCCGTATTGGCTGGCCGCTGCTGAGAATGCTGGGATGAGGGAACCGCATCCCAGCATTCACAGCAGCGCCGGGCAGCCAGTACAGAAGGAGAGGGGAGTGCTGCAGCGGCTCAAGTCCCCCTCCCTCCTCCTCTGCCTCCGGCGCTGCTCTCCCTCCAGCGCGGCGCACGGCACCCAGCAGAGGTGGCATGTAATGAGTCAATTTGACTCATTACATGCTGCTGGCCGTGCGCCCTCAGTGTAACTGCGCTGTGTGCCAGGCACACCTGGCACATAGGTAGTTGCGGCGCTGATTGGAGAACACAAAATGAAAGGGAGAACTGGAATTGCACTTACAATGCTGGGAGTCTGAGGGGACATGGGATGCCAGGATACTGTGATCACATGAAAATGGTGTAGACTGTGGAAACACTTGAGACACTGTGGACTGTGGTAGAATATGCAACGTAGCAGGATAACAGGATTGCACTGTAGCAGGATCACAGGATAGCACTGTGGTAGAATATGCAACGTAGCAGGATGACAGGATTGCACTGTAGCAGGATCACAGGATAGCACTGTGGTAGAATATGCAACGTAGCAGGATGACAGGATTGCACTGTAGCAGGATCACCGGATAGCACTGTGGTAGAATATGCAACGTAGCAGGATGACAGGATTGCACTGTAGCAGGATCATAGGATAGCACTGTGGTAGAATATGCAACGTAGCAGGATGACAGGATTGCACTGTAGCAGGATCACAGGATAGCACGGTGGTAGAATATGCAATGTAGCAGGATGACAGGATTGCACTGTAGCAGGATCACTTGAGCATAGAATGCAGGGTTGCAGGATTGCACTGTAGCAGAGTCGCGACACAGGATAGCTGTTAGAACCTGGCAGTTCTATGGATGATTTAGCAGTAGAGACCAGCATAACCAGGACCAGGAACTGAGACAACCTTGACACGATGAACTGGCAACTGGGAGCCTGTGTGACTGGCCTAAGTAGCGAGTTCAGGTGCTGCTCACAGCTGTGGTAACAGCTAATAATCAAGCTGCAGATACAGAGCTGAGTGCTGAGCACCAGAGCAGAGAGCGCCACCCCAGGCATGGAGGAGAAACTGCATGGATCGTGACAGTACCCCCTCCCTAAGGAGCGGATTCCACACGCTCAACACATGTCAGAGTCTGAATCAAAAGGTAGAGGGCATATCAGCAGGGCCGGCTCCAGGCCTACTAGCACCCTGGCCTCATAACTTCATATCACCAAACTATAAATAAATATATTTTCATACCCCCTCTACGCACTCAATTAGCAGCCTTACACATAACAGCCACAGTAGTGTTCCTTACACATAATGTCTCCAATATAGTGCCAGATACACATAATGTGCAGTGCCAGATAGACATGATATGCAGTGCCAGCTACACATGACATGCCCCCCAGCAGTGCCAGCTACACATGACATGCCCCCCAGCAGTGCCAGACACATAAATGGCCACACAGTTCCAGATACATAAATGCCCCCACAGTGCCAGATACATACATACCCCCACAATGCAGATACATACATGCCCCCACAGTGCCAGATACATACATGCCCCCACAGTGCCAGATACATACATGCCCCCACAGTGCCAGATACATACATGCCCCCACAGTGCCAGATACATACATGCCCCCACAGTGCTGATATGCCCCCACAGTGCCAGATACATACATGCCCCCACAGTGCCAGATACATACATGTCCCCACAGTGCAGATATGCCCCCACAGTGCCAGATACATAAATGCCCCCAAAGTGCTGCCAGATACACAAATGCCCCCACAGTGAATGCCAGATACACTAATGCCCCCACTGTGCTGCCAGATACACTAATGCCCCCAAAGTGCTGCCAGATACAAAAATGCCCCCACAGTGCTGCCAGATACAAAAATGCCCCCACGGTGCTGCCAGATACAAAAATGCCCCCACAGTGCTGCCAGATACAAAAATGCCCCCACAGTGCTGTCAGATACAAAAATGCCCCCAGTGCCAGATAACTGTATCCAAGTGCGGAGAGGAACGGGCGGTGCGCAGTGTTCAGAATGCTGAGGTATGGGAGCTTTGCTCCCGGGACCTCAGCTACATGCAGGCAGTAGGGGATCGAGCAACGGCAGCAGGGACAAAGGACACCCATACCGCCCTCAACCCCCGGACCAGACTCACCCGTGCGTGACCCACCGCGATGTCTGCGGAGCTGCGGCTGCTCTCCGGCGCCGGTCATCTGAAATATGGCGCCGGTCCTCGAGCCAATCAGAGCTCGCGGCCCGGCAGCCAATCAGGAGCCGCTGCTGCCGGGCCGTGAGCCCTGATTGGCTGATGGCCGGCACCATGTTTGAAATGGGCAGCCGCCCTGTTCGGCCGCTCCAGTGGAACGTGCCTGGAGCCGGCCCTGCATATCAGGGTATCTTCATGCTGCCAAGGAAGTCCAACAGAGGCTTTCAACTTAGACTTTCCCTTTTTCTTCTTCTTTCTCCTTTTTGTAGATTTCCCAGCAGGAACAGTAGATTGAAGCTGAAGAAAACCAACAGGTAAGCTATTTGCTGGAGTCTCTGAGCTGGCAACAGGATTCTCGGATGAACCAAGATAGATAGGAACCTTAGATGGCCCCGGCTGGGCAGGAACCTCAATTGAGACTGAAGACTGATAAGAGCATGAATTGAATTTCTTAATTGCCACCTCACTGAAGGCCACAAGATTGAGAAGAACTGGGTCATTGGTTTCAATTAGTGGACTAGCCCATTCCAAGGCTTCTCCTCTGAAGGTCAGGAATAAAAATTTAACTATTTTGGATGGAGTAATTCCGAGGGAAGGGTCTGTCTCCATCATGATAAAGATATCGGTTAACTAGTGCAAAGTATTGCGTTAAATCTCCATCAAAGTAATCCAAAAATGGAGCGCTGGATGAATTGTGTGAAGTGGAAGCTTGATTTTCTGGAAACACTGGAGATGGAATAAAAAATGGAGCATCAGGACACTGAGGAGGGGACAGACTTTCAGGAGACTAGTCAGGAATACATGATGATCCTAACTGAACGTTGACTAGAGATTTGGATGGCACTTTCTGGATTTGGTCCTTCCTGGAAGTCCTGTGAGACTGAGTTGTACCCAAATCGTGAGCCAACAAGTTAGTAGTAGGATTGGAACCCAGGACTACAGCAGTGCCTACGTGCCTAGATATATGGCCTGTGTTGTGAGAAACGGGAGTGCTAGATCCTTCTTCAGAGATTGGCATAATGCTCAGAGCCCCCTCCTGGGGCTGAACTAAGGTAGGAGCCCCCTCTTCACGGGGCTGGGCTAAGGTAGGAGCCCCCTCTTCACGGGGCTGGGCTGAGGCAAGAGCCCCCTCTTCACGGGGCTGGGCTGAGGCAAGAGCCCCCTCTTCACGGGGCTGGGCTGAGGCAAGAGCCCCCTCTTCACAGGGCTGGGCTGAGGCAAGAGCCCCCACTTCACGGGGCTGGGCTGAGGCAAGAGCCCCCACTTCACGGGGCTGGGCTGAGGCAAGAGCCCCCACTTCACGGGGCTGGGCTGAGGCAAGAGCCCCCACTTCACGGGGCTGGGCTGAGGCAAGAGCCCCCACTTCACGGGGCTGGGCTGAGGCAAGAGCCCCCACTTCACGGGGCTGGGCTGAGGCAAAAGCCCCCACTTCACGGGGCTGGGCTGAGGCAAAAGCCCCCACTTCACGGGGCTGGGCAGCACTCTGTAGAATCTCTGGCTGGGCAGCACTCTGTAGACTGTCTGGCTGGACAGCGCTCTGTAGACTCTCTGGCTGGACAGCGCTCTGTAGACTCTCTGGCTGGGCAGCGCTCTGTAGACTCTCTGGCTGGGCAGCGCTCTGTAGACTCTCTGGCTGGACAGCGCTCTGTAGACTCTCTGGCTGGGCAGCGCTCTGTAGACTCTCTGGCTGGGCAGCACTCTGTAGACTCTCTGGCTGGACAGCGCTCTGTAGACTCTCTGGCTGGGCAGCACTCTGTAGACTCTCTGGCTGGGCAGCGCTCTGAAGACCCCCTGGGGCTGGACCCTCTAAACCCCCTCCTGGGGCTGGATGGTCTGAACCCCTCACTGGGGCTGGATGCTCTGAACCCCTCACTGGGGCTGGACACTCTGAAGAACCCCCTCCTGGGGCTGGACACTCTGAAGAACCCCCTCCTGGGGCTGGACACTCTGAAGAACCCCCTCCTGGGGCTGGACACTCTGAAGAACCCCCTCCTGGTGCTGGACACTCTGAAGAACCCCCTCCTGGGGCTGGACACTCTGAAGAACCCCCTCCTGGGGCTGGACACTCTGAAGAACCCCCTCCTGGGGCAACAGGCTCAGAAACCCCTCCTGGGGCAACAGGCTCGGAAACCCCTCCTGGGGCAACAGGCTCGGAAACCCCTCCTGGGGCAACAGGCTCGGAAACCCCTCCTGGGGCAACAGGCTCGGAAACCTTAGGTGGAAGACCAGTTTTGAGACAGATGGTATTTAAAGATTGGAGATGCACTCTGCCCCCATTTCTTGGTTTTCGAATGGGACAAGTTAGAATAAAATGTCCTTGACCCCCACAATACAGGCAAAGTTACAGGAAACTTTGGAACCTGCCTCTTGTCTGTGGAGGAGAGGTGCCCCTAGCATGCCTAGTCCATGGGTCAGACGAAAACTCCTTTTCTGGAGCTATTTTACTGGGGTCCACCAGTCTCCCCAGGAATTCAGGTAAAATGCATAGAATACTGGATACTAAAGTCTGTAGCTGGTCTAACTTTTCCTTTAACATCCCCAGTCGTAAGGAATCTAAACAAGGTGATGTTTTGGGAGCTGCCGGGTTAACGAGCTGTAAAAAAACTCCCTCAGGCAGATTGCAATTAGCTCCCCTGCTGTTTTGGGGCCAGTTCATACTGTCAGAATCCGTTTGGACTTCCCTCTGCATGAACATATTCACAGGGACTGATGTTTATGGTACAATAGTAAGTTTATTCATACAGGGTAAAGCAACTGTAAACAATAAGTATAAATTGGAGAACACAAAATGAAAGGGAGAACTGGAATTGCACTTACAATGCTGGGAGTCTGAGGGGACATGGGATGCCAGGAGACTGTGATCACATGAAAATGGTGTAGACTGTGGAAACACTTGAGACACTGTGGACTGTGGTAGAGTATGCAACGTAGCAGGATAACAGGATTGCACTGTAGCAGGATCACAGGATAGGACTGTGGTAGAGTATGCAACGTAGCAGGATAACAGGATTGCACTGTAGCAGGATCACATGATAGCACTGTGGTAGAGTATGCAACGTAGCAGGATAACAGGATTGCACTGTAGCAGGATCACAGGATAGCACTGTGGTAGAATATGCAACGTAGCAGGATGACAGGATTGCACTGTAGCAGGATCACAGGATAGCACTGTGGTAGAATATGCAACGTAGCAGGAAAACAGGATTGCACTGTAGCAGGATCACAGGATAGCACTGTGGTAGAATATGCAACGTAGCAGGATAACAGGATTGCACTGTAGCAGAATCACAGGATAGCACTGTGGTAGAATATGCAATGTAGCAGGATAACAGGATTGCACTGTAGCAGGATCACAGGATAGCACTGTGGTAGAATATGCAACGTAGCAGGATGACAGGATTGCACTGTAGCAGGATCACAGGATAGCACTGTGGTAGAATATGCAACGTAGCAGGATGACAGGATTGCACTGTAGCAGGATCGCAGGTTAGCACTGTGGTAGAATATGCAACGTAGCAGGAAAACAGAATTGCACTGTAGCAGAATCACAGGATAGCACTGTGGTAGAGTATGCAACATAGCAGGAAAACAGGATTGCACTGTAGCAGGATCACAGGATAGCACTGTGGTAGAATATGCAATGTAGCAGGATGACAGGATTGCACTGTAGCAGGATCACTTGAGCATAGAATGCAGGGTTGCAGGATTGCACTGTAGCAGAGTCGCGACACAGGATAGCTGTTAGAACCTGGCAGTACTATGGATGATTTAGCAGTAGAGACCAGCATAACCAGGACCAGGAACTGAGACAACCTTGACACGATGAACTGGCAACAGGGAGCCTGTGCGGCTGGCCTAAGTAGTGAGTTCAGGTGCTGCTCACAGCTGTGGTAACAGCTAATAATCAAGCTGCAGATACAGAGCAGAGTGCTGAGCACCAGAGCAGAGAGCTCCACCCCAGGCATGGAGGAGAAACTGCATGGATCGTGACATGCCCCCATTAGTTGTTGTGCTCCCTGCAGCTGTGCCCCCAGTACTTCGCCCTCATTAGTTTTGCCCTAGTAGCTGTTGCGCCCCCAGTAGCTGTTGTGCCTCCATTACTCTGCCCACCAGTAGTTGTGCCCCAAGTAAAAAAAAAAAATCAAGAATACTCACCAGCCCCGTTCCTGTTTCCCGACCACTGCTGCCGTCCGTCTTCCGCCGCCGCTCCTCGGATCCATAGGAGCGCATAGATACTAGAGGTAAATTATGGCCCCTGGCATCTATGACTGTCCTAAACTGCCGTGCGGTGCGCGATGACGTCAGGTGTACCGCACTGCAGGCTCCAAAAGCAGGGAAAGGTCCTCTCCGCGAAGGGAAACTAGATGCTACGCGTCTAGTTTCCCTTGTGGAGAGGACCTTTGCTGTGCGGTGCGCACAGCATTGTGGCACAGACGCTAGGGGTCATAATTGACCTCTAGTGTCTATGCATCTGAGGAGAGGAGCGGCGCCGGCGGAGGTCTGCAACGGTCTGGAATCAGGAGCGGGGATGTAAGTAAACTTTTTTTTTCTTTTCTTTCAGCGGCGCTACAAACGGGGGCGTAACTGACAATGCCCCATATTAAGCCACGCCCCTAACATTTTGCCCGGGGCGCCACAAGGGCAAGAACCGGCCCTGCTCATTTGGCATAAGATGAGACTCCTGAATGAAGACAACATCAACCGCCACCTTCCGAAGATAGAGCAAGATCTTTCTGCGTTTAGCTGGGGAGTTGATCCCTCCCACATTCCACGTACCAACACTCAGACTAGCTATGCATCAAAGGAACTGGGTAAACCTGAAAACCTGCACTGTAACCATAATATCTACAGCTGCCTATTGATAGATACAAAACATACCGGTGTAGACACATAAGGAAAAGAGGGGGAGGGAGAGAAAAAAAAGGGGGAAAAGAGGGACAGAAACATATAAAACACACAAGGCATAACATTAACATTGTGAGAGAAAGTCCTGCGAAGGACCATCATAACTTCAGAATAATAAGAGCAATCGGCTCCAGCAAACACAGAGGCCGTCATAGACAGCCAATGAGCCAGCCAGAAGGAGAGAGAATTGACTGCATAGGAGAGGAATGAGTTAAACATCCTGTGAGGGGTGGACCTGACTATGAGGAAGTACAGCCCTTAGGAAAAGGGGAGGGTTAGGATATATATGGCCAGGAGTGGCCGTTTTGGGTCTCTTTGATAGTGATTTGTCTTGGAGTAAGTGCTGCTGTGCAGAGAATTTTTATTACCCCTTTTTCAAATTTGCTTTAAGTTAATTGATAGTGATTTGCCTTGTGAATGGGTGAGTCCTGCAGTGCAGAACTTTCCCATTTTCAATAGTCTTGACTTAATTTAATATTTCTTGGTCTGTTTATGCCCCTCTCTGCATACGAGATCTGCCCTGCTTAGGAATGGCTTCCCAACCCCGGCGTTCCGCCGGGACACCGGGCCGTTGTCGGGCATCAGGCGCTGGGTCTGGGCCGGAGGATGGCCTAGCTGGCCCTGGGGACGGCGTCCCGTCCCCTGGGACCTTCAGCGGCTCTGACAGCGGGCCGGAGCAGAGTGCGGGATGGGGGGAGACTCAGGGTTGGGCGCGCCGCGATGGGCGCGCGTTGCCATGGGAGCCGATCCCTCCTGCAGTCTCTTCCCCCTCGCCACGACCGCAAATCAGCGCCGGCCGAGGGGGGACATATAGGCGGGAGACGACGGTGACCAAGGCTGCAGTGGAGAATGTGGCGCCGGGAAGAGACGGGACGCGCGCACAGGGCGCGCGCGCCCGCGCTCGCCACAGGCGGCACCGTTTGCGCACGTGTGCGCGCAGCGGCGCCGCTGGTCTCCCTGTGTCCCCTGCTCAATCCCCAACAGCCGGGGAGCGGGGGAGAAGAAGGGGCAGAGAGCGGGGCAGGAGCAGCAGTGCTGCTCAGGGCCAGGAAGCGCGGTGGCTGAGCCGTTAGCTTAGTGGGTAGCATTTGGATTGTAACCAGGATGTACTAGGTTCAATCCCCACTATGGGTTGTAACTAACCGCCGCGGAGCCCTCCCCGCAAACGGAAGGAGCTCCGGCCTGAGGGGGGAGGGTGCGCGCGGCGGGAGGGATAGCGAACGCGGCGCTGGCTCCGGTTGGCTGGCCAGCGGAGTAGGCGCTGTATCACGGGGGTCAGGGCCGCTGGCGGGTAAAGGCGCTGCCCATTCCCCTCCGAGGCAAGCTGGGCGCAAGGCGTCGGGGTCACAGTTGACGCCAATCAAGTGCCCAGCGAGCACGCCGGCTGAGGAGCTCGCGGGGGGGGGGGGGGGGGCCAGGACCGCTGAGTTTTTTTTGGGGGGGCCAGGACCCCTCCGGAACTTTGGCGTCAGCCCTGGCCGCGTTGGTGGCTACATTAGGGCCGGGGCCTCTTCCCCGGAAGTGTCTAGCGCTTCCGGAGCGCAGGCAGTGGCAGGCGGGTCCGGTGCAAAGACGGTTCCGTCAGCGCAGCGGGTTGCGCGGGCTTGCAGGGAGATCGGTGAGGCCGCAGCGCATTTGGAGCGTGGTTCCGAGCGGGATGAGCAAGGGAGCGCTAGGAGGACGCCTCCCTCCCGGGGTGCTGGGCGTGCGCTGCGAATTTTTGTCTGGGTCGTTCTCTCCGTCTTTTTCTGCAGGTGTTTACGGAGCCGAGGAAATGGAAGGAGGCGAGGACGATGACGTGGCGTTCGACACGCCGGAGGATTCTAGGTCCGAGCAGTCGGAGGTGTCAGGTGAGTCGGACCAGTAGGGGTCGGGCTCCAGCACGCGCTCCAGTTCTTGCAGCTCGTCTTCGTCGTCGCAGGCGCCTGTGTCAGTAGTACGACTAAGGCGAAGAAGCGTGCGACTACATTCGCCATGAAGGCGGCGGGGCAGCAGGTGTGGCGGAAGAGGCGTAGGCGGGTTAGCAGGGACGCTCGCAGGGCCAAGAAACGACGCGTTCTGCCCGGGGTAGTCCGCTGCGAGTATACTGCTGTTATGCGGGGTTAGGAGACAGCTGCCGTGGGAAGATTCGCAGGGGGGACTACGTCTTTGTGTTCGTCATGACAAAAGACGCCGAGAAGGACTTTAAGCCGGCGGCAGCAAAGGAGGGAATCGGGGCCGAGGCCTTCCGTACCTTCGATAACTGGCTGGCTGGCTGGTTTTTGGGTCTTCGCGGCTTGTTACCTAGAAGATAGGCCGGACGAGCACAGGCATAGCATTGGGACCTGCACCTCATGGCGTAGATATGATGAAGAGTTCCGGGAGAAGCAGGACGGGATATAGGTCATGGACTTTGGGTTTAAGGACGTAGAAGTCTGGCTCAAGGTCACTCGGGCTTCGCAGCAGGGTAAAGAGCCCCGGAACGCGGGGGGCCCATGTGCACGGCGTGGACGGCGGGTCGGCCAAGCCAGGTTGGTCGGCCGTCCGGGCAGGGGGGCAGCCCGCAACGAAAGGAAAATGTTTCGCGTTTAACAGCGCGACATGTTCCTACGGCAAGCAGTGTCGATTCCGGTACGCGTGCCTCCATTGCGGGGGTTCCCACCCGGCCTCATCCTGCTTCAAGAGTATTCGGCAGGGCCCCCGTGCTAAGCAATCTTACACAAGAGCGGCATCCGGCGGGAGCGCTCCACAGGGCGCCAACGCCAATTAGGTTGGATACTATGGGTAGATGGTTGTATTGGTATCCAAATAGGGCGGATGCCATGTTTTTATATTCAGGTTTTCGTTGGTTTCCGCTTGCCTGTTGCGAGCGCTGTTACGGTTCGGGCCAAGAGAAACCTCCAGTCTCTCGGGCATTGCCTTTAGTGCTGCGGGAAAAGGTCGATAAAGAGGTCAGGCTGGGCAGCACCCCCAGTGGAGGACCTGGTCATCTCCCCGGTGGGGGTGGTCCCCAAGAAAGCGCCCGTTTCTTTTCGCCTGATTCAACATCTTTCCTACCCAGCTGGGTCGTCGGTCAACGACGCCATACCTCCGGCACAATGCTCGGTAGTGTATCAGTCGTTTGACGAGGCGCTTGATCTGGTCCGCAGCTATGGCACTGGGGCCCTCATGGCAAAGATTGATGTGGAATCCGCTTTCAGGTTGCTGCCCCTCCATCCGGACTCATTCCGCTTTATGGGCTTCCGGATTGGATCGGAATACTTCATCGACAAATGTTTGCCGATGGGATGTTCCGTTTCATGCTCGTATTTCGAACGTTTTAGCACCTTCCTGCATTGGTGCGTGGAATCTTCGTCGGGTGGTCACGGGGTTGCCCACTACCTCGATGATTTCCTCTGTACGGGACCGGCGGATTCGCCGCGATGCGGCAACTTGCTTTTCAGTATACGAGCGTTGTTTTTGTCACTTCGGAGTGCCAGTGGCCGAGGACAAAACGGAGGGGCCGGTGTCTTGCCTGTCATTTCTGGGAATCGAGATCGACACGGTGGCGGGCGCGTGTCGCCTACCTTTGTACAAAGTGGCTAAGCTTCGCGACGCCATTGGCCGTTTCATGGGTTCACGCAAGGTTAAGCTGCGGCAGGCGCAATCCTTGCTGGGTATGTTTAACTTTGCGTGTCGGGTCATCCCGATGGGCTGGGTTTTCTGCCGGAAGCTTGAAAGAGCGACCGCGGGGTGTGCCAGACCGCACCACTTTGAACGCTTGTCCGGTGAGATAAAAAGGGATCTGGCCGTATGGGCCTCGTTCCTGGAGGATTTCAACGGTGTACGCATATGGCAGGCCCCAACGGTCGACAGCGCTAGATTGCAGCTGTTTACCGACGTGGCGGGAGCCTCCGGTTTTGGTTGCTATCTAGAAGGATCTTGGTGCGCTGCATCATGGCCGGCGGAATGGCATAAAGCGGGCTTGACTAAGGACCTTCTGCTCCTGGAACTTTTCCCCATCATGGTTGCGCTGGAAATCTGGGGCGAGCGGCTAGCACATCGCAGCATCTTGTTCAGATGTGACAATCTGGGCGTGGTGCACGCGATTAACAACCAAAGGGCAAAATCGCTGGTGGTGCGAAGGGTACTAGGGCAGTTGCTGTTGAATTGCCTGCGCAGGAACGTGTGGTTTCGCGCGCAACACGTGCCTGGTCTGGAGAATGGGGTCGCTGACGCACTTTCACGAGGGCAATGGGATAGGTTTTGCTTGTTGGCTCCCGAGGCCGACGAAAGGAGTTTTCATTGTCCCGGTTATGTCTGGCAGGTCATCGGGCCGGACTGGAAGGTCTAGCACTGCGATCGGTTGCGCCATCCACGCTAAAGCTTACGACCAAGCCTGGAGCGAATGGGAAGAATTTGCTAGAGGATGGAAGCAACGAGGTAAGAGCGGGCAGCGGATGATGCAGTCTTTTATTTGGCAGCTTTATGTGTCGGGCAGGTCTAGAGCGGTGGTTTCCCGGTACTTGGCTGGCATTGCGTTCTTCTGCAGAATTAAGGGCGTTCCCGAGGTGACGAAAAGTGGGATTCTGCTTAGGGCGATGAAAGGGTGGGCGCGCGTTGCGCCTACGCCGCCTGACAGGAGGCGGCCCATTGATGCGGCTTTGCTGCCGGGCATTATCAGGTCGGTCGGAGCCATCGCATCATCTATGTTGGAATCGCTGCTTTTTAGATTGGCGTTCTTCATGGCTTACCACGGTGCCTTTAGGATATCGGAGTTGGTAGCGCCTTCTAAGCAAACGGATTCACGCTTGCTAGTGGGGGACTTGGTGGTGACTGGGAGGTCCTTGCTGTGCAGATTGCGACGCTCTAAGACGGACCAAGTGGGAAGAGGCCGATGGGTCACCTTGGTTTCGGCACTTGAGGAGAGCATATGCCCAGTGCGGTTGGCAGTGCAATATGAGGCAGTAAGGCCTGATTGTCGGGGTCGTGGTTGCTGCACTATGACGGGCTGCCAGTAACGAAGTTTCAATTTCGGTGGATGATGGGTCGCTGTCTGACGAGCTTGGGCCTTTCCCCCTCCCACTTTGGTACACACTCCTTCCGCATAGGGGCTGCGACGACGGCTGCGGGTCTTTCAGGGTCGCAAATCCAGGCGGTGGGACGATGGAAGTCGTCCTGTTATAAGCGATACATTCGCCCCGTCGCCTGAGATATTTTGCTCAGGCGTAGTTTGTCTTATTAAGATTAGTGTAAGATCATGTTGGTCTTGTGTTTATGCATATGTTATGTTTGCTGTCCGTTGGTTTGTTTACCCGTGTGTGATCCTACTCAGGGATTAGCCACTCGCCGCTGCTGGCGTGAGCCGGCAGCGGGGGTCTGGAGTTATTTTGCGATTTTTGCCTGACTTGACGGACTGAATTCTAATCATTAATTCGGCTGATCTGTTCTAATATAAGTCCCTCAGCAGGTTTTATGCTTTCACCTCCAGCTGAGTTACTTCATGTGTTACCCCCTTTTTTATACCCCCCCCCCTCGCCCCCCTCTTTAATTTTGTTTTGTTTTGTTTTGCCTTTCCCTTCGTGTGTTAATGTTTTGCTTCGAATCAGCTAGAAGCTCGTGAGATCGGCTAGGCCGTGACTGCTGCGACATTTGGAAGCAATAATTTTTTTTCTGTGTGGAGGACCTGGTCATCTCCCCGGTGGGGGTGGTCCCCAAGAAAACGCCCGTTTCTTTTCGCCTGATTCAACATCTTTCCTACCCAGCTGGGTCGTCGGTCAACGACGCCATACCTCCGGCACAATGCTCGGTAGTGTATCAGTCGTTTGACGAGGCGCTTGATCTGGTCCGCAGCTATGGCACTGGGGCCCTCATGGCAAAGATTGATGTGGAATCCGCTTTCAGGTTGCTGCCCCTCCATCCGGACTCATTCCGCTTTATGGGCTTCCGGATTGGATCGGAATACTTCATCGACAAATGTTTGCCGATGGGATGTTCCGTTTCATGCTCGTATTTCGAACGTTTTAGCACCTTCCTGCATTGGTGCGTGGAATCTTCGTCGGGTGGTCACGGGGTTGCCCACTACCTCGATGATTTCCTCTGTACGGGACCGGCGGATTCGCCGCGATGCGGCAACTTGCTTTTCAGTATACGAGCGTTGTTTTTGTCACTTCGGAGTGCCAGTGGCCGAGGACAAAACGGAGGGGCCGGTGTCTTGCCTGTCATTTCTGGGAATCGAGATCGACACGGTGGCGGGCGCGTGTCGCCTACCTTTGTACAAAGTGGCTAAGCTTCGCGACGCCATTGGCCGTTTCATGGGTTCACGCAAGGTTAAGCTGCGGCAGGCGCAATCCTTGCTGGGTATGTTTAACTTTGCGTGTCGGGTCATCCCGATGGGCTGGGTTTTCTGCCGGAAGCTTGAAAGAGCGACCGCGGGGTGTGCCAGACCGCACCACTTTGAACGCTTGTCCGGTGAGATAAAAAGGGATCTGGCCGTATGGGCCTCGTTCCTGGAGGATTTCAACGGTGTACGCATATGGCAGGCCCCAACGGTCGACAGCGCTAGATTGCAGCTGTTTACCGACGTGGCGGGAGCCTCCGGTTTTGGTTGCTATCTAGAAGGATCTTGGTGCGCTGCATCATGGCCGGCGGAATGGCATAAAGCGGGCTTGACTAAGGACCTTCTGCTCCTGGAACTTTTCCCCATCATGGTTGCGCTGGAAATCTGGGGCGAGCGGCTAGCACATCGCAGCATCTTGTTCAGATGTGACAATCTGGGCGTGGTGCACGCGATTAACAACCAAAGGGCAAAATCGCTGGTGGTGCGAAGGGTACTAGGGCAGTTGCTGTTGAATTGCCTGCGCAGGAACGTGTGGTTTCGCGCGCAACACGTGCCTGGTCTGGAGAATGGGGTCGCTGACGCACTTTCACGAGGGCAATGGGATAGGTTTTGCTTGTTGGCTCCCGAGGCCGACGAAAGGAGTTTTCATTGTCCCGGTTATGTCTGGCAGGTCATCGGGCCGGACTGGAAGGTCTAGCACTGCGATCGGTTGCGCCATCCACGCTAAAGCTTACGACCAAGCCTGGAGCGAATGGGAAGAATTTGCTAGAGGACGGAAGCAACGAGGTAAGAGCGGGCAGCGGATGATGCAGTCTTTTATTTGGCAGCTTTATGTGTCGGGCAGGTCTAGAGCGGTGGTTTCCCGGTACTTGGCTGGCATTGCGTTCTTCTGCAGAATTAAGGGCGTTCCCGAGGTGACGAAAAGTGGGATTCTGCTTAGGGCGATGAAAGGGTGGGCGCGCGTTGCGCCTACGCCGCCTGACAGGAGGCGGCCCATTGATGCGGCTTTGCTGCCGGGCATTATCAGGTCGGTCGGAGCCATCGCATCATCTATGTTGGAATCGCTGCTTTTTAGATTGGCGTTCTTCATGGCTTACCACGGTGCCTTTAGGATATCGGAGTTGGTAGCGCCTTCTAAGCAAACGGATTCACGCTTGCTAGTGGGGGACTTGGTGGTGACTGGGAGGTCCTTGCTGTGCAGATTGCGACGCTCTAAGACGGACCAAGTGGGAAGAGGCCGATGGGTCACCTTGGTTTCGGCACTTGAGGAGAGCATATGCCCAGTGCGGTTGGCAGTGCAATATGAGGCAGTAAGGCCTGATTGTCGGGGTCGTGGTTGCTGCACTATGACGGGCTGCCAGTAACGAAGTTTCAATTTCGGTGGATGATGGGTCGCTGTCTGACGAGCTTGGGCCTTTCCCCCTCCCACTTTGGTACACACTCCTTCCGCATAGGGGCTGCGACGACGGCTGCGGGTCTTTCAGGGTCGCAAATCCAGGCGGTGGGACGATGGAAGTCGTCCTGTTATAAGCGATACATTCGCCCCGTCGCCTGAGATATTTTGCTCAGGCGTAGTTTGTCTTATTAAGATTAGTGTAAGATCATGTTGGTCTTGTGTTTATGCATATGTTATGTTTGCTGTCCGTTGGTTTGTTTACCCGTGTGTGATCCTACTCAGGGATTAGCCACTCGCCGCTGCTGGCGTGAGCCGGCAGCGGGGGTCTGGAGTTATTTTGCGATTTTTGCCTGACTTGACGGACTGAATTCTAATCATTAATTCGGCTGATCTGTTCTAATATAAGTCCCTCAGCAGGTTTTATGCTTTCACCTCCAGCTGAGTTACTTCATGTGTTACCCCCTTTTTTATACCCCCCCCCCCTCGCCCCCCTCTTTAATTTTGTTTTGTTTTGTTTTGCCTTTCCCTTCGTGTGTTAATGTTTTGCTTCGAATCAGCTAGAAGCTCGTGAGATCGGCTAGGCCGTGACTGCTGCGACATTTGGAAGCAATAATTTTTTTTCTTTTTGGCAGATCCTTCAGGTTAACGCAATTACAAGTATGGCTTAGAATTCTAGTAACAAATTTTACCCCTTTTTCCTCCTCTTCAGGTTGTGTTGCTGATGGCTTGCCCGTTTGGGTGGTCGGCCACTCGTATGTCTTTTGGGCAGCAAGGTTTTTGGCCTCTGATAGGGCTCAGAGGTTCCCTGGAGGTCAGGGAATCAGATGGCTTGGTTGGCGAGGAATGATGTGGAAAGATCTGATGAGTAGAATAGTCAGTCAGGCCAGCAAGCATGGGGTTCCCAAGGTTTTGGTTGTCCATTTAGGTGGCAACGACCTAGGGAAGAGGACTTCCTTGGAGTTACGGAGGGCCATGATACAAGATCTGGCAAGGGTGGCCGCAGCATGGACCAATTGCATATTGGTATTTTCCCTGATGGTGCCAAGGTTGAGTTGGCGAGGTGTGGAGGACGGACGCGTAATAGATGAGGCCAGGATAAAGGTGAATGGGGCGGTGGCGAAGTGGGTCTTGGCCCACGGAGGTAAAGTGGTTTGCCACCCTAGGATTCGGTTCCGAGACAGACACCTTTTTCGGCCTGATGGTGTACATCTATCCAATGAGGGGATGATGTTTTTCCTGGAGGATCTGTTCCTAGTGTTGCAGGAGTTAGGGTAGGTTATGGTGGCGGTGCAAGGACTCTGGGATGGAGTCCGTCGCTTTTGGCGGAAAAGAACGGCAGTTTGTTAGTTGTATGGTTTTTATAGGTAGTAAGTTTCAGTGCTATATGGTTTAGGTGCACTCACCTCCATCGACTTAATGGCTGCTCGACCACCCATCCGGGAGGCAGCGGCAGGGCACCCAGGAGCGGTGGGAAGTCACTGTGGGGGTTGTGTTGACACCTATTACCGATTTTGATAGGGTGCTGGACGGTTTCGGTCAGTTTACCATTTTAAGTTTACCAATAGTTTAATAGAGCCGTTCTTTTTTTCTGCCACCATTATGCCGGCTGATTCGGCATCTTAACAAACTTTTCCCAATTACAGGTTTTGCTATGGTTAGGGTCAAATAAATAGCTAGCAATTTTTCTGCCAAAATCAAGTCTCCGTGTCTTTATTTACTGGTATAAGAGGTAGTAGATAAAGACAACCTTTCTGTCAAACTTGACAGGTGACACACCCCCTTGCTCCTAGGCGCCACCCCTTTAATATTAAATGATAGTGTTTTATATCGCTTTATTTTAAAATTTTATATAAAATTTTATATAAATTTATAGCGTTCGATATTAAACCGTATTAAAAATTGTTGCGTAACACCAGTCGCAGAGTGTCACGCAACACCAGTCGCAGAATGTCACGCAACGCAGCGCGTCAAATCAGGCGGATGAAAGATGCATATTACACAGTGTTAAAACCAGGTTTTATCGGGAATAAACCAACAGTGGCAATGCGATTTGGTCTCGCAGATAGATTTGTCAAAATACAACGATGGCGTTAAATACATATTAACAATCATCGATATATTCAGTAAGAGGGTGTGGGGTGAAAGTCTGACCGCTAAGAATGCAGCAACGGTCGCTAATGCTTTTGAAAAAATATTCCAGCGCGGCGATGTGCCGATGAAGCTACAAACCGATAATGGTAAAGAGTTTCTAAACAGAAACCTAAAAAAGGTGTTAGAAAAATACGGTATAAATCATTTCACGACCAATAACGATGTGAAAGCTGCTGTTATAGAGCGCTTCAATAGGACTTTAAAAACACGCATGTGGCGCTATTTCACGGCAAAGAATACCTCCAGATATATAGACGTTTTACAAGACTTCATACGCAGCTATAATAACACATACCATAGAACGATTAAGTGCGCTCCAAACGATGTGAATGACTCTAACGCATTGAGTGTCTTCAAAACGACCTACGGTGATTACTTTAGAAGTAAGAAAGCCCCAATTTGTTTAGGAATCGGTGACCACGTCCGTATTTCTAAATATAAGGACATATTTCAGAAAGGTTACGAACAGAGCTTTTCTGGGGAGATTTTTGTTGTACATAGTGTGAACACTAAAGGGATTAAACCGCTTTATAAGTTGGGAGATCTGTATGGTGAAGTTATAACAGGTAGTTTTTACCCCGAAGAGCTTCAAAGCATACCAAAAAACTATAACAGAGTTTACAAAGTGGAAAAGATTTTAAAAAATAAGACGGTCAGAGGCCGTAAATACGCGTTAGTCAAGTGGCGCGGGTACCCCGCAAAATTTAACAGTTGGGTCGCAGCATCGGTGATAAAAGACATATAAAGATCAGCAGTATCTAAACAAGACGAGCGATGGATGACAAGTCGTTCTACATAACCTTACCCAGCAACGCATCGGCTGTTACCTTCCCACAAAATAAAATTTCTAACTATACGACAAAGTTGGCTAAACCGATAGACTTAAATGGCGAATGGGAAGTGGCACTTACTGAGATACAATACCCGCATACGTGGAATACATTGGATTTACAAGATTGTAGACTGCAATTATCATGGGATGGAACGGCGGACCAGCCGGTGGCGAGAGTCGCGAGTTTGTGCATTAAACCCGGTTTTTATGAAACAATCGAAGCGTTACTGAACGTAATCAACGCTGAAATTGTACAACTGAAACTGGACGTTGGATTAAGACTAACGTATGATCCATTTGCACGCGTTGTAACATGTGACAGTAAACTGTTGTATCAAATCCACGCCGGTTCTAAGCTGACATGGATACTGGGTTTACAGCCTAAAACTAATATTTCTAAACCATGCGCCGACATCAAAGGCGGCCAATATACGATGTACGTGTACACAGACATTATCGAACACCAACGGGTCGGGGATAGTTATGTACCGCTACTTCGCACTGTTGAAATGAAGGGTTATAACAATGAGGTTGTCACAATACGATACGAGAAACCCGATTACGTACCATTGTGCAAAACACATTTTGACACGATAGCCATAGAGATAAAGAACGACCAAAACGAGAACATGGCATTTAAGTTTGGGAAAGCGATCGTGAAGCTACACTTCAGACGCCGCAAAACTGAATTTTATTAACTAAGCAGAATGATCGGCACTTGTCCTAAAAATAAAATTTCTAGATTAAATACTCTACTGCCTGTTGGTACGCTGTAGATTTTCATCCCAACGCGGTCAATCGCGTATTTCGCGTTACCGTTTAACAGAGCCTGCGCGTTCCCAATCCGCACGGCCGGTGAGAACCGGAACTCTTTTCACGAACAGGGATGCAGCTGTGATCTGTATTTTAAAGGCATCCGCCTCAGACGACATTAAGCAGAATGCGTCTTTGTTTCTGGTTAGTTTAATCTTCAGATCAACGGCGTTTAAAATTAGTTTATGTTGATGGAAAAGGTCGCAGTGAAGCGGGCCTAGCAGTTCAACAGTGCGACTCTGCGCTGTTGCGCCTGCTCGTTTTTTGAATCCCGTATTCGGTCCGTCCAGCGCCGTGTTGTTAAATTCACCATCCGCATCTTTGTAAAATAATCCTGTTGTGTGTTTTGTTGACAATGCATCCGAGCTGTAATTCAATATAGTCTCAATGTACGCACGGTATGCGTAAAGATTGTTGGATTGTGATATGAGCCTGTCGCCCAAAGTTACATCCACTTGGTTGAATAAAGTCGCTATTGGGTAATTAATAAGCGGGACCCGCGCACCTTGCGGTATCGGCGTGTTATCGGTTCGTACGATCTTACATGTCACGTACAACAGCGTATTGTTCAGATCGTAGTAGTGTTCACCGCTGGCTGCTATATAAAATTCAAGCGGAGCTGTGTCGGATAACGCCGCTAAAGGTTGAACTTCGACGTATAGACTTTTCTCTATGCTAGTTTGTGTCGGGGGCACGTCAAAAAGATCCAGCTCTGTTTTTGCACATTCAACGGATTCGTGGTGTATGAAAGACATGTTTAAAAAATATCACCAACGGCACTCTTCGGCTTTCTCTTCTTCTTTGAGTTGCGTCGTCTCTGTTTTTTATTTAAAAAGGGTATGTCCCAAGGCGGAAGCGTTATCATACGCTTCCGTTTTCTTTTAGACACGCCTTTTCTTGTATATATTAGTCCTGAACCGTCTTGCTTTGCTTGGTTCGCCTCGTGTATCTTATTCACAACGGCCGTTGTGGCTTGCCCGATAACATCTTTCGCTATATTACGAACCGCTGTCTTCATATGCGGTTTAGCCAACTCTAAACCTCTCCGGAAAAGAGGAACAGCTTTTCTGAAAAGACTTCGAAAAATACCGGCTAAACCGCAGCCGTACATGTATGCGCTGCCGTGAAAACCTGGTAATCCATTACCGGCTTGAGATTTATAATATTGCGCATAGAGGCCCGGATCGCCATAATTTTTAACAGCGACCATTCTGCTTAGTTAATAAAATTCAGTTTTGCGGCGTCTGAAGTGTAGCTTCACGATCGCTTTCCCAAACTTAAATGCCATGTTCTCGTTTTGGTCGTTCTTTATCTCTATGGCTATCGTGTCAAAATGTGTTTTGCACAATGGTACGTAATCGGGTTTCTCGTATCGTATTGTGACAACCTCATTGTTATAACCCTTCATTTCAACAGTGCGTAGTAGCGGTACATAACTATCCCCGACCCGTTGGTGTTCGATAATGTCTGTGTACACGTACATCGTATATTGGCCTCCTTTGATGTCGGCGCATGGTTTAGAAATATTAGTTTTAGGCTGTAAACCCAGTATCCATGTCAGCTTAGAACCGGCGTGGATTTGATACAACAGTTTACTGTCACATGTTACAACGCGTGCAAATGGATCATACGTTAGTCTTAATCCAACGTCCAGTTTCAGTTGTACAATTTCAGCGTTGATTACATTCAGTAACGCTTCGATTGTTTCATAAAAACCGGGTTTAATGCACAAACTCGCGACTCTCGCCACCGGCTGGTCCACCGTTCCATCCCATGATAATTGCAGTCTACAATCTTGTAAATCCAATGTATTCCACGTATGCGGGTATTGTATCTCAGTAAGTGCCACTTCCCATTCGCCATTTAAGTCTATCGGTTTAGCCAACTTTGTCGTATAGTTAGAAATTTTATTTTGTGGGAAGGTAACAGCCGATGCGTTGCTGGGTAAGGTTATGTAGAACGACTTGTCATCCATCGCTCGTCTTGTTTAGATACTGCTGATCTTTATATGTCTTTTATCACCGATGCTGCGACCCAACTGTTAAATTTTGCGGGGTACCCGCGCCACTTGACTAACGCGTATTTACGGCCTCTGACCGTCTTATTTTTTAAAATCTTTTCCACTTTGTAAACTCTGTTATAGTTTTTTGGTATGCTTTGAAGCTCTTCGGGGTAAAAACTACCTGTTATAACTTCACCATACAGATCTGCCAACTTATAAAGCGGTTTAATCCCTTTAGTGTTCACACTATGTACAACAAAAATCTCCTCAGAAAAGCTCTGTTCGTAACCTTTCTGAAATATGTCCTTATATTTAGAAATACGGACGTGGTCACCGATTCCTAAACAAATTGGGGCTTTCTTATAGAGATGAGCGGGTTCGGTTCCTCGGAATCCGAACCCGCCCGAACTTCAGGGTTTTTTACACGGGGCCGAGCAGGCTCGGATCCTCCCGCCTTGCTCGGTTAACCCGAGCGCGCCCGAACGTCATCATCACGCTGTCGGATTCTCGCGAGGCTCGGATTCTATATAAGGAGCCGCGCGTCGCCGCCATTTTTCACACGTGCATTGAGATTCATAGGGAGAGGACGTGGCTGGCGTCCTCTCCGTTTATAGAGATTCGAGAAGAGAGTGAGACAGTCTCACTAGAGAGAGACACAGTAGTAATTTTGGGGAGCATTAGGAGGAGTACTACTACTACTAGTACTTGCTGAAGTGAAGTGATAGATAGTGTGACTGTATTGTATTATCTGACTTGTGGGGGAGACACTGACAGTGGGGAGCAGTTAGAGTCTGAGAGCAGGACTCAGGACTCAGGAGTACATACTACATATAACGTACAGTGCACACTTTTGCTGCCAGAGTGCCACACCAGTATAATATATATTGTGATTGTATGCTTAGGAGTACTACTTGCAAGTTGCTGATAGTGTGACCAGTGACCTGACCACCAGTTTAATAATCACCACCAGTTTAATTAATATATATATATATAATTGTATATAATTAATATATATATAATATTATAATTGTATACCACCTACCCGTGTTTTTTTCTTTTCTTTCTTCTTTATGCATACTACTATAGTAGCTTACTGTAGCAGTCTGCGGTGCTGCTGAGCTGACAGTGTCCAGCAGGTCCGTCATCAGTCATTACATAATAAATATATATACCTGTCCGGCTGCAGTACTAGTGATATTATATATACATATATATATATTGATTTCATATCATTATCATCCAGTCTATATTAGCAGCAGACACAGTACGTTAGTCCACGGCTGTAGCTACCTCTGTGTCGGTACTCGGCAGTCCATCCATAATTGTATACCACCTACCCGTGGTTTTTTTTTTTCTTTCTTCTTGATACATACTACTATAGTAGCTTACTGTAGCAGTCTGCGGTGCTGCTGAGCTGACAGTGTCCAGCAGGTCCGTCATCAGTCATCATTACCTAATAAATATATATCTACCTGTCCGGCTGCAGTACTAGTGATATTATATATACATATATATATTGATTTCATATCATTATCATCCAGTCTATATTAGCAGCAGACACAGTACGGTAGTCCACGGCTGTAGCTACCTCTGTGTCGGCACTCGGCAGTCCATCCATAAGTATACTAGTATCCATCCATCTCCATTGTTTACCTGAGGTGCCTTTTAGTTGTGCCTATTAAAATATGGAGAACAAAAATGTTGAGGTTCCAAAATTAGGGAAAGATCAAGATCCACTTCCACCTCGTGCTGAAGCTGCTGCCACTAGTCATGGCCGAGACGATGAAATGCCAGCAACGTCGTCTGCCAAGGCCGATGCCCAATGTCATAGTACAGAGCATGTCAAATCCAAAACACCAAATATCAGTAAAAAAAGGACTCCAAAACCTAAAATAAAATTGTCGGAGGAGAAGAGTAAACTTGCCAATATGCCATTTACCACACGGAGTGGCAAGGAACGGCTGAGGCCCTGGCCTATGTTCATGGCTAGTGGTTCAGCTTCACATGAGGATGGAAGCACTCAGCCTCTCGCTAGAAAAATGAAAAGACTCAAGCTGGCAAAAGCAGTAGCACCGCAAAGAACTGTGCGTTCTTCGAAATCCCAAATCCACAAGGAGAGTCCGACTCCAATTGTGTCGGTTGCGATGCCTGACCTTCCCAACACTGGACGTGAAGAGCATGCGCCTTCCACCATTTGCACGCCCCCTGCAAGTGCTGGAAGGAGCACCCGCAGTCCAGTTCCTGATAGTCAGATTGAAGATGTCAGTGTTGAAGTACACCAGGATGAGGAAGATATGGGTGTTGCTGGCGCTGGGGAGGAAATTGACCAGGAGGATTCTGATGGTGAGGTGGTTTGTTTAAGGCAGGCACCCGGGGAGACACCTGTTGTCCGTGGGAGGAATATGGCCACTGACATGCCTGGTGAAAATACCAAAAAAATCAGCTCTTCGGTGTGGAAGTATTTCAACAGAAATGCGGACAACAGGTGTCAAGCCGTGTGTTGCCTTTGTCAAGCTGTAATAAGTAGGGGTAAGGACGTTAACCACCTCGGAACATCCTCCCTTATACGTCACCTGCAGCGCATTCATAATAAGTCAGTGACAAGTTCAAAAACTTTGGGTGACAGCGGAAGCAGTCCACTGACCAGTAAATACCTTCCTCTTGTAACCAAGCTCACGCAAACCACCCCACCAACTCCCTCAGTGTCAATTTCCTCCTTCCCCAGGAATGCCAATAGTCCTGCAGGCCATGTCACTGGCAATTCTGACGATTCCTCTCCTGCCTGGGATTCCTCCGATGCATCCTTGCGTGTAACGCCTACTGCTGCTGGCGCTGCTGTTGTTGCTGCTGGGAGTCGATGGTCATCCCAGAGGGGAAGTCGTAAGACCACTTTTACTACTTCCACCAAGCAATTGACTGTCCAACAGTCCTTTGCGAGGAAGATGAAATATCACAGCAGTCATCCTACTGCAAAGCGGATAACTGAGGCCTTGGCATCCTGGGTGGTGAGAAACGTGGTTCCGGTATCCATCATTACTGCAGAGCCAACTAGAGACTTGTTGGAGGTACTGTGTCCCCGGTACCAAATACCATCTAGGTTCCATTTCTCTAGGCAGGCGATACCGAAAATGTACACAGACCTCAGAAAAAGAGTCACCAGTGTCCTAAAAAATGCAGCTGTACCCAATGTCCACTTAACCACGGACATGTGGACAAGTGGAGCAGGGCAGGGTCAGGACTATATGACTGTGACAGCCCACTGGGTAGATGTATGGACTCCCGCCGCAAGAACAGCAGCGGCGGCACCAGTAGCAGCATCTCGCAAACGCCAACTCTTTCCTAGGCAGGCTACGCTTTGTATCACCGGTTTCCAGAATACGCACACAGCTGAAAACCTCTTACGGCAACTGAGGAAGATCATCGCGGAATGGCTTACCCCAATTGGACTCTCCTGTGGATTTGTGGCATCGGACAACGCCAGCAATATTGTGTGTGCATTAAATATGGGCAAATTCCAGCACGTCCCATGTTTTGCACATACCTTGAATTTGGTGGTGCAGAATTTTTTTTAAAACGACAGGGGCGTGCAAGAGATGCTGTCGGTGGCCAGAAGAATTGCGGGACACTTTCGGCGTACAGGCACCACGTACAGAAGACTGGAGCACCACCAAAAACAACTGAACCTGCCCTGCCATCATCTGAAGCAAGAAGTGGTAACGAGGTGGAATTCAACCCTCTATATGCTTCAGAGGTTGGAGGAGCAGCAAAAGGCCATTCAAGCCTATACAATTGAGCACGATATAGGAGGTGGAATGCACCTGTCTCAAGTGCAGTGGAGAATGATTTCAACGTTGTGCAAGGTTCTGCTGCCCTTTGAACTTGCCACACGTGAAGTCAGTTCAGACACTGCCAGCCTGAGTCAGGTCATTCCCCTCATCAGGCTTTTGCAGAAGAAGCTGGAGACATTGAAGGTGGAGCTAACACGGAGCGATTCCGCTAGGCATGTGGGACTTGTGGATGGAGCCCTTAATTCGCTTAACAAGGATTCACGGGTGGTCAATCTGTTGAAATCAGAGCACTACATTTTGGCCACCGTGCTCGATCCTAGATTTAAAGCCTACCTTGGATCTCTCTTTCCGGCAGACACAAGTCTGCTGGGGTTGAAAGACCTGCTGGTGAGAAAATTGTCAAGTCAAGCGGAACGCGACTTGTCAACATCTCCTCCTTCACATTCTCCCGCAACTGGGGGTGCGAGGAAAAGGCTCAGAATTCTGAGCCCACCCGCTGGCGGTGATGCAGGGCAGTCTGGAGCGACTGCTGATGCTGACATCTGGTCCGGACTGAAGGACCTGACAACGATTACGGACATGTCGTCTACTGTCACTGCATATGATTCTCTCACCATTGAAAGAATGGTGGAGGATTATATGAGTGACCGCATCCAAGTAGGCACGTCACACAGTCCGTACTTATACTGGCAGGAAAAAGAGGCAATTTGGAGGCCCTTGCACAAACTGGCTTTATTCTACCTAAGTTGCCCTCCCACAAGTGTGTACTCCGAAAGAGTGTTTAGTGCCGCCGCTCACCTTGTCAGCAATCGGCGTACGAGGTTACATCCAGAAAATGTGGAGAAGATGATGTTCATTAAAATGAATTATAATCAATTCCTCCGTGGAGACATTGACCAGCAGCAATTGCCTCCACAAAGTACACAGGGAGCTGAGATGGTGGATTCCAGTGGGGACGAATTAATAATCTGTGAGGAGGGGGATGTACACGGTGATATATCGGAGGATGATGATGAGGTGGACATCTTGCCTCTGTAGAGCCAGTTTGTGCAAGGAGAGATTAATTGCTTCTTTTTTGGTGGGGGTCCAAACCATCCCGTCATTTCAGTCACAGTCGTGTGGCAGACCCTGTCACTGAAATGATGGGTTGGTTAAAGTGTGCATGTCCTGTTTATACAACATAAGGGTGGGTGGGAGGGCCCAAGGACAATTCCATCTTGCACCTCTTTTTTCTTTAATTTTTCTTTGCGTCATGTGCTGTTTGTGGAGTGTTTTTTGGAAGGGCCATCCTGCGTGACACTGCAGTGCCACTCCTAGATGGGCCCGGTGTTTGTGTCGGCCACTAGGGTCGCTTATCTTACTCACACAGCTACCTCATTGCGCCTCTTTTTTTCTTTGCGTCATGTGCTGTTTGGGGAGTGTTTTTTGGAAGGGCCATCCTGCGTGACACTGCAGTGCCACTCCTAGATGGGCCCGGTGTTTGTGTCGGCCACTAGGGTCGCTTATCTTACTCACACAGCTACCTCATTGCGCCTCCTTTTTTCTCTGCGTCATGTGCTGTTTGGGGAGTGTTTTTTGGAAGGGCCATCCTGCGTGACACTGCAGTGCCACTCCTAGATGGGCCCGGTGTTTGTGTCGGCCACTAGGGTCGCTTATCTTACTCACACAGCTACCTCATTGCGCCTCTTTTTTTCTTTGCGTCATGTGCTGTTTGGGGAGTGTTTTTTGGAAGGGCCATCCTGCGTGACACTGCAGTGCCACTCCTAGATGGGCCAGGTGTTTGTGTCGGCCACTAGGGTCGCTTAGCTTAGTCATCCAGCGACCTCGGTGCAAATTTTAGGACTAAAAATAATATTGTGAGGTGTGAGGTATTCAGAATAGACTGAAAATGAGTGGAAATTATGGTTTTTGAGGTTAATAATACTTTGGGATCAAAATGACCCCCAAATTCTATGATTGAAGCTGTTTTTTAGGTTTTTTGGAAAAAAACACCCGAATCCAAAACACACCCGAATCCGACAAAAAAAATTCGGTGAGGTTTTGCCAAAACGCGGTCGAACCCAAAACACGGCCGCGGAACCAAACCCAAAACCAAAACACAAAACCCGAAAAATTTCCGGCGCTCATCTCTACTTTCTTACTTCTAAAGTAATCACCGTAGGTCGTTTTGAAGACACTCAATGCGTTAGAGTCATTCACATCGTTTGGAGCGCACTTAATCGTTCTATGGTATGTGTTATTATAGCTGCGTATGAAGTCTTGTAAAACGTCTATATATCTGTAGGTATTCTTTGCCGTGAAATAGCGCCACATGCGTGTTTTTAAAGTCCTATTGAAGCGCTCTATAACAGCAGCTTTCACATCGTTATTGGTCGTGAAATGATTTATACCGTATTTTTCTAACACCTTTTTTAGGTTTCTGTTTAGAAACTCTTTACCATTATCGGTTTGTAGCTTCATCGGCACATCGCCGCGCTGGAATATTTTTTCAAAAGCATTAGCGACCGTTGCTGCATTCTTAGCGGTCAGACTTTCACCCCACACCCTCTTACTGAATATATCGATGATTGTTAATATGTATTTAACGCCATCGTTGTATTTTGACAAATTTATCAGCGAGACCAAATCGCATTGCCACTGTTGGTTTATTCCCGATACACAAATCATGTTCCTTTTATAGTTTTTTCTTGCTGGCTTGTGCAGCATGTAGGCGTCTTGTTCTTGTAACCACTTTCTTACGTCGGATCTTTTAAATTTATTTTTAACCGACCCATAATATTTATCAATGCCGCTAAAACTACCTGGTTTTAACACTGTGTAATATGCATCTTTCATCCGCCTGATTTGACGCGCTGCGTTGCGTGACATTCTGCGACTGGTGTTACGCAACAATTTTTAATACGGTTTAATATCGAACACTATAAATTTATATAAAATTTTATATAAAATTTTAAATTAAAGCGATATAAAACACTATCATTTAATATTAAAGGGGTGGCGCCTAGGAGCAAGGGTGTGTGTCACCTGTCAAGTTTGACAGAAAGGTTGTCTTTATCTACTAGAGGTAACTAAGGTTTACTTGAATAAAGGGGGTCCACCAAATGTCACTAGGATGTTTAGGAGAGAGAATTGACTGCATAGGAGAGGAATGAGTTAAACATCCTGTGAGGGGTGGACCTGACTATGAGGAAGTACAGCCCTTAGGAAAAGGGGAGGGTTAGGATATATATGGCCAGGAGTGGCCGTTTTGGGTCTCTTTGATAGTGATTTGTCTTCCCGCCCTCCCGCCCTATGGGTAGAGGTTTTGTTTTGACACGGAGTGCATTGGCGTCTAATTGTTTTTAGCTGGTTTTCTTCGTTGGCTATTTATCGGCGGAAAAGAACGGCAGTTTGTTAGTTGTATGGTTTTTATAGGTAGTAAGTTTCAGTGCTATATGGTTTAGGTGCACTCACCTCCATCGACTTAATGGCCGCTCGACCACCCATCCGGGAGGCAGCAGCAGGGCACCCAGGAGCGGTGGGAAGTCACTGTGGGGGTTGTGTTGACACCTATTACCGATTTTGATAGGGTGCTGGACGGTTTCTGTCAGTTTACCATTTTAAGTTTACCAATAGTTTAATAGAGCCGTTCTTTTTTCTGCCACCATTATGCCGGCTGATTCGGCATCTTAACAAACTTTTCCCAATTACAGGTTTTGCTATGGTTAGGGTCAAATAAATAGCTAGCAATTTTTCTGCCAAAATCAAGTCTCCGTGTCTTTATTTACTGGTATAAGAGGTAACTAAGGTTTACTTGAATAAAGGGGGTCCACCAAATGTCACTAGGATGTTTAATATGAAAACCTGAGAAAAAGATGAGGGGGGAGGGGGGGCGCCCTTACCCACCCTCGGCAACATAGTAAAAGAAGATATACATATGAAAAGATAACAAGAAAATATCAGAGAACACAGAGCATGTTAAAGAAAAAACATAGCCTTCCACATAGGAATGTAAAAGGAATGAAGAAGGGGAAAGTATCCCCGCTAAACATATATTAATATTTTTAGTGAGTTACATGGCCACAGAAAAACAACAAATGAATAATAAGAATCTAAAACATCCAACCAGGGCAAAAAGGTTAACCCGCTGTATAAGGCCAAAGTCTCATTTGGGAAACGAAACACCTGCAGCGGATCCCAAAACAATAAGTAAATTGGCAGACATTGCAGGAAACAGAGAAGTCTCAGAGCAATACTCGGCCATCTCGATCCGGGGCGTCATCTGCCTGAGAGGAGTCCTCGTCCCCTAAGGAAGCCTCAGAAACGTAAGCCTCCGCGTCCGCCCGATTAGAAAAGTCCCGGAAAGAATTTCCCTCAAACAGGCGTAGTCTTGCGGGGAAAAGTAGAGCAAATTTCTTATTCGCCTTTACCAAACGAGAACAAAGGGGAGTAAATTCCCGACGTGCACGGAAGACCTCTGCGGAGTAGTCCTGGAAAATGGCCAAACGAGCTCCCTCCCATTGTAAATTGCTATGTTTCCTGGATGCCGTCCATATCGCCTCCTTGTGGAGGTCTGCTATTAGATGAAGAGCGTGGGGGACCCAGTCTATGGGCTCTCTCGATGACTAAGCCAGTGCATTCATCCTGTATTTGTAATAAATCAAGGAGAGACGTTTGCAGCAAAAGAGTCAGATCAGTACCTTTCAGTGACTCAGGGAGCCCCAGCACCCGAAGAATCAATCTCCTCTATCTATTTTCAAGATCGTCAAACTTATTCAGCAGCTGGAAGTGAGATTTCTGGAGCTCATCATATCTGTGCTTAAGGTCCCCAACATCCTGGAAAGTCTCCCCCAGCCTTTGTTCATTAGTAAGAACAGTTTTGAATAACTGCTTGATTTGGGATTTTAGATCTTTTACTGCTTGCTGCATTTTAGTAGCATGTGCATCCATAATAGGCTCCATGGCATCCCTAACAGCTCTCACTACATCAGCATAAGTCACTGGAGAGACAGGGGAACAGTCAGGCTCACCTGAGGGAGAAATGTGCTTTGCAGAAGCCTTTTTAATGCTGCCAGTAGCCTGCAGACTCGTTTGTGAGCTAGGTGCGGTGGCCATCTTGGATTCCCCCGGCCGTTTTTCAGACCTCGATCTCTGGGCTTTAGGGGGCATGGGGAAGGACAGAAACTTTTCCATCCAGTCCCCAGCACTTTCCTATAAGTGGTGTGCGCCAGGCGCGGAGAAAAGCCGCGAGCGGGAGGCGCTGTGTGCTCTGGTTACCGAGGGTGCAGGAGAGCTGCACAAATCAGCTTCTCCTCACTAGGGCGCCGGAACCGGAAGTCTTCTTTAGGATGTTTGTCTCTAAATCACCAACCATTTTTTTAGTTGTGATCTTCATCTTCTTTTTTTTCTGTTGGACTTATTGTGGACTCATTCATGGGATCTAAAGGAGTCACTTATAATCATCACATCTCTAAAATTGGATCCAAATGAGGAGGAATATTGTATAACTAGATGTCATCATTGTTGTACAAAAGTTTATTGTATGTAACTTTTGCTCTCTCTGCCTGTAATGTGCAGCATGATTGAAGGTCTCTGATGAGGCATATTATGGAATATAGTATGTTATGTACTGCTTTATTCCTGTTAACATTATATGGGGTAAATTTACTAAGGTGGGAGATTTTTAGAACTGGTGATGTTGCCCATGGCAACCAATCAGATTATATCTATTATCTGCTAGAAGCAGCTAGATAAATGGTTAGTAGAATCTGATTGGTTGCCATGGGCAACATCACCAGTTCTAAAAATCTCCCACCTTAGTAAATTTACCCCTATGTTTCTTATTTCGGAAGGTGGAATGCAAATGCGTTCCACATAAGTACAGGGTTCTGGTCCAATATTAATTAAGGCCCTCATTCCGAGTTGTTCGTTCGCTAACTGCTTTTAGCAGCATTGCACACGCTAGGCCGCCGCCCTCTGGGAGTGTATCTTCGCTTAGCAGAATTGCGAACGAAAGATTAGCAGAATTGCGTATAAATAATTCTTAGCAGTTTCTGAGTAGCTCGAGACTTTCTCCTACACTGCGATCACCTCAGTCCGTTTCGTTCCTGGTTTGACGTCACAAACACGCCCTGCGTTCGGCCAGCCACTCCCCCGTTTCTCCAGACACTCCTGCGTTTTATCCTGGCACGCCTGCGTTTTTCCACACACTCACAGAAAACGGTCAGTTTCCGCCCAGAAACACCCACTTCCTGTCAATCACACTCCGATCACTTCAACGATGAAAATTCTTCGTTCTGCCGTGAGTAAATCTACTAAGTTTTGAGCTAAAATACTTAGCGCATGCGCACTGCGTACCATGCGCATGCGCATTAATCGCTCCATTGCGAAAATCAGCAACAAGCGAACAACTCGGAATGACCCCCTATTTTCCCATCCCCGCACTTCCTCATTATGGACTAATGGAACGTTAACTGGTTATATAACATATAACATAAAGAAAGGCTTCAGGTCTAATCCGTATTAGCTACCATCTCCGTATACAAGGTGGAACGCACGAGGTTCACCGCTATGAGTTCCCCTTTCCGCTCACGTGTACAGCAATCCAGCTACCTTTTCCGGGCACAAGACCGCTATGCGTTTCCGCTCATGTGTACAGCACCTCCCGGGAAAACAAGTGAAATGCATGCGGGTCACTGCGGCGTACTTCCGCTTTCGGTCCGGCTAATTACCGTTTAATAAACGTTTTTTATAGACACTATAAACTCGGTTTTTGGATCTATAGGTTGTGGGGGATCTAAATCATACCTCCAATTGTGTTGCATAAGTTGAGCAGGATTTATATGATGTAAACAGTAGGTTAAACATATGGGTGACCTCACTTTCTGTATTCTGGTCTCTGTTGGTATAAATAGCAGTATATGTGCTCCCACTCTGCATGCTTTGAAAAAGATCTTTTTATAGATCGAAACGCTTTGGCGGCAGAGAGGAGCATCTGATATTTGTGATACACGGTCTCTCTATTTGGGATTTGAACCCTTGGGACCCCGACTGAGAAGGATTTATTCCGGAACCTGACCGATCGGTGGTCACTTACCAGTTGACCCTCCCATCCAGTGAGATCGTGTACCTTTGCTCCTGTTAATTTTTTATGTCATTGTACATTCCTTTTGGAATTTTTTTTTACATGTTTGGACATCAATTTTTTATGGAATAAAACTGTTCAAGTTTTATATTATCTGGCCTTATGGATACTGAAAGACACCTCTACGTGATCAAGAACATCTTCTGAGCTGTGAGTTGGGATATGCTGTTACTCTTAGAAACACCTAAAGAAACCTTTACATACTTTGAATTTGCACACTCATTGGGGTATATTTACTAAGCTCCCGATTTTGACCGAGATGCCGTTTTTTCATCAAAGTGTCATCTCGGTAAATCTCGGTCATTTACTAAACACTAATCACGGCAGTGATGAGGGCATTCGTAATTTTTTGCTAGTTTAGGTAAAAAATTACGAATGAATACACCATCGGTCAAAACGCGGCTGTTTAAGTATGAATCTCGGTCATTTACTAAGAAGTGCAAAGCAAAAAAACACAAAACACTGCCGTGAAAAATTACAACTCGTAAAAAAGTCCTAAAAAAAAACAGACCTGCTTTTTTTATCCGTGATTTGAGATGCATGCAGGGATCCATGAGATCCGTGCATGTATATCAGTGGGAAGGGGTGTGAAAGTGCTTATTTTTGCTAAAAAAATTGCGTGGGGTCCCCCCTCCTAAGCATAACCAGCCTCGGGCTCTTTGAGCCGATCCTGGTTGCAGAAATATGGGAAAAAAAATGACAGGGGTTCCCCCATATTTAAGCAACCAGCATCGGGCTCTGCGCCTGGTCCTGGTCCCAAAAATACGGGGGACAAAAAGAGTAGGGGTCCCCCGTATTTTTAAAACCAGCACCGGGCTCCACTAGCTGGACAGATAATGCCACAGCCGGGGGTCACTTTTATACAGCGCCCTGCGGCCGTGGCATCAAAAATCCAACTAGTCACCCCTGGCCGGGGTACCCTGGGGGAGTGGGGACCCCTTCAATCAAGGGGTCCCCCCCCCCAGCCACCCAAGGGCCAGGGGTGAAGCCCGAGGCTGTCCCCCCCCATCCAATGGGCTGCGGATGGGAGGGCTGATAGCCTTTGTTGTAAAATAAAAGATATTGTTTTTAGTAGCAGTACTACAAGTCCCAGCAAGCCTCCCCCGCATGCTGGTACTTGGAGAACCACAAGTACCAGCATGCGGCGGAAAAACGGGCCCGCTGGTACCTGTAGTACTACCACTAAAAAAATACCCAAAAAAAGACAAGACACACACAACGTGAAAGTATAATTTTATTACATACATACACACATACATACATACTTACCTATGGCCCCACGCAGGTCGGTCCTCTTGTCCAGTAGAATCCAAGGGTACCTGTTGAATAAATTATACTCACGAGATCCAGGGGTCCAGGCTCCTCGGCAAATCCAGGGTTAATCCACGTACTTGTTAAAAATAAAAAAACGGTATCCCGACCACGAACTGAAAGGGGACCCATGTTTGCACATGGGTCACCTTCCCACGAATGCCAGAAACCCACTTTGACTTCTGTCTAAGTGGGTTTCATCAGCCAATCAGGGAGCGCCACGTTGTAGCACTCTCCTGATCAGCTGTGTGCTCTTGTCCTCACTGACAGGCAGCACACGGCAGTGTTACAATGTTGCGCCTATGCGCTACATTGTAACCAATGCTGGGAACTTTCTGCTCAGCGGTGACGTCACTTTAGGTCAACCGCAGGGCAGAAAGTTCCCAGCATTGGTTACAATGGAGCGCATAGGCGCTACATTGTAACACTGCCGTGTGCTGCCTGTCAGTGAGGACAAGAGCACACAGCTGATCAGGAGAGTGCTACAACGTGGCACTCCCTGATTGGCTGAAGAAACCCACTTAGACAGAAGTCAAAGTGGGTTTCTGGCATTCGTGGGAAGGTGACCCATGTGCAAACATGGGTCCCCTTTCAGTTCGTGGTCGGGATACCGTTTTTTTATTTTTAACAAGTACGTGGATTAACCCTGGATTTGCCGAGGAGCCTGGACCCCTGGATCTCGTGAGTATAATTTATTCAACAGGTACCCTTGGATTCTACTGGACAAGAGGACCGACCTGCGTGGGGCCATAGGTAAGTATGTATGTATGTGTGTATGTATGTAATAAAATTATACTTTCACGGTGTGTGTGTCTTGTCTTTTTTTGGGTATTTTTTTAGTAGTAGTACTACAGGTACCAGCGGGCCCGTTTTTCCGCCGCATGCTGGTACTTGTGGTTCTCCAAGTACCAGCATGCGGGGGAGGCTTGCTGGGACTTGTAGTACTGCTACTAAAAACAATATCTTTTATTTTACAACAAAGGCTATCAGCCCTCCCATCCGCAGCCCATTGGATGGGGGGGGACAGCCTCGGGCTTCACCCCTGGCCCTTGGGTGGCTGGGGGGGGGGACCCCTTGATTGAAGGGGTCCCCACTCCCCCAGGGTACCCCGGCCAGGGGTGACTAGTTGGATTTTTGATGCCACGGCCGCAGGGCACTATATAAAAGTGACCCCCGGCTGTGGCATTATCTGTCCAGCTAGTGGAGCCCGGTGCTGGTTTTAAAAATACGGGGGACCCCTACTCTTTTTGTCCCCCGTATTTTTGGGACCAGGACCAGGCGCAGAGCCCGATGCTGGTTGCTTAAATATGGGGGAACCCCTGTCATTTTTTTCCCCATATTTTTGCAACCAGGATCGGCTCAAAGAGCCCGAGGCTGGTTATGCTTAGGAGGGGGGACCCCACGCATTTTTTTTTTTTATTTTACATTGTTTAATTAAATAAATAAAAAATAAGAACCCCAGCACGGATCACACAGATCCGGCCGAGATTGATTGTAAAAAAAAACGGCAGTGTTTTGCTAATCACTGCCGTAAAATTAGGTAAAAAAACACGAATGACATCGACATCGGAAGAAAAGAAAAACCCGAATACGACAGCTTAGTAAATCCATCGTAATCAATTCAAAAAGTTGCAGTTTTACACTGTCGATGTCATTCGTGATTGAACTTTGACCTTTTTTCGGAAATTACGAATCTTAGTAAATTTACCCCATTGTGAGGTGGGGTACGCTCATCCGTATCTATACTGTACATATATTGTAGAAGATGGAGGTTCATCACGAAATCAACTCTGTACATACAATGGGAATTATCCCGGAGCACCTGGGTGCATTGTAAATTGTTAAGACATACTACACCATTGTAGTGTCGCTTCTTCTTTTTATGTATGTACCGCCCTGCATGTGAGTGGAAAAAGACTATTTGATTGGTCGAAACATGAAGAATTACCTTCTGTAAGAATATCCGCATACATAAAGGAAGGTTTTGTTTTTGTTTTTTCTCAGTGCTTTGAACATATGTGTTTGCTCATATTGGTGGTCATTCCGAATTGTTTGCTCGCTAGCAGTTTTTAGCAGCCGTGCAAACGCTATGCCGCCTCCCACTGGGAGTGTATTTTAGCTTAGCAGAAGTGCGAATGAAAGGATCGCAGAGCGGCAGCATAATTTTTTGGTGTAGTTTTAGAGTAGCTCAAAACCTACTCTGCGCTTGTGATCACTTCAGACTGTTCAGTTCCTGTTTTGACGTCACTAACACGCCCTGCGTTCGCCCAGCCACGCCTGCGTTTTTCCTGGCACGCCTGCGTTTTTTCAAACACTCCCTTAAAACGGTCAGTTGACACCCAGAAACGCCCACTTCATGTCAATCACTTCGTGGCTGCCAGTGCGACTGAAAAGCTTCGCTAGATCTTGTGTGAAACGACATCGTTCGTTGTAATAATATGTCGCACGTGCGCATTGCGCCGCATACGCATGCGCAGAAGTGCCATTTTTTTGCCTCATCGCTGCACAGTGAACGAAAGCAGCTAGCGAACAACTCAGAATGACCCCCATTGTGTGTATGGTGGGTAGCCGCCTGTCATTGCAGCTAGGCTGCGCAGGCAGGGAGCTACTCGGCGGGTGCAAAAGCATTGCCACTGTGCGATGCTATCACACCCGTGCGGGAGGGGGGGGGGCAGGGTCTGACATGCGAGGCGGGCTAGCCCTGTTCTGGGCGGGCCCCCGCATGTCAGAGAATCTGATCGTAGATGTGCTAATTTTATCACATCTACGATCAGCTCTGAATCACCCCCTAAGATTGACAGAATGAGAAGAACTGTTCACATAAGACTTTTATCCTCTGTGAAACTCTATTGCATTGATGGATCTTCAAATGTGAACATCTGAGAATACGATACAATCTAATCTCACTCTATATCAGCGCAGTCTGGAATTGTCTATTGTTTTTATATATATATATATATATATATATATATATATATAATGGAGCGCTAAAGCAAATGTGACGGTCTATACAGGACAAGGCTGGGACAGGTTGTGAGTAATAGGTCATTTGCACTGTGGTCTCCAGTTTGAAATTGTGCTGGTGGCAGACTGATCAGCCTATAGCTGTGTGGGGGCGGAGACTGGGTGTGTCCTCAGGTGTATAAAGGGTTGCTGGCGTGTGATCTGCCTCTTTGGGCTTTATGTGTCTCATTGGTATAGGAGCCAGAGACCTATCACTTCTGTGACATTATTGTAGGACAATTGGCCCACGCAGATGCTGTTCCAAGTGAACTTGCGTTAATCAGGTGTCGCTCCCCCGACCAGCGGGCCGTTCTTTCTTCCGCCACCATACTATTTTATTTACATAATAAAGCTGACCAGTTATCACGCCACTTCTGTCTCATGTCATTATTTACATTTATATATCATATTTATATAATGTTTAAGTATAATGGTTACTCAATATGTAATTGGAGCAGAAGATGAAATCAGCCGCTAGACCATTTAACGATAGGGAAAATGTGAGTGAAAACACGTCACATATATGTCACACAAAACTACCTTTGGGAGGTACTTCTTGGCTTCCTAAAGCTTTTACCAATTATAAACATCTGAATATAACAACATAACATGACATAACAATGGATTTTCAGAAACAGGACACCTCCACAAGGCTGGCAGATGCTGGTAACACTGGTAGCCGATATGGGGGGTAATTCCGAGTTGATCGCAGCAACAAATTTGTTAGCAGTTTTGCAAAACCATGGAGGTCATTCCGAGTTGTTCGCTCGCAAGGCGATTTTAGCAGAGTTGCTCACGCTAAGCCGCCGCCTACTGGGAGTGAATCTTATCATCTTAAAATTGCGAACGAAAGATTCGCAATATTGCGATTACAAACTTCTTAGCAGTTTCAGAGTAGCTTCAGACTTACTCGGCATCTGCGATCAGTTCAGTGCTTGTCGTTCCTGGTTTGACGTCACAAACACATCCAGCGTTCGCCCAGACACTCCTCCGTTTCTCCAGCCACTCCCGCGTTTTTTCCGGAAACGGTAGCGTTTTTCCCCACACGCCCATAAAACGGCCTGTTTCCTCCCAGAAACACCCACTTCCTGTCAATCACATTACGATCGCCTGAGCGATGAAAAAGCCGTGAGTAAAAATACTAACTTCATAGCAAATTTACTTGGCGCACTCGCAGTGCGGACATTGCGCATGCGCACTAAGCGGAAAATCGCTGCGATGCGATGAAATTTACCGAGCGAACAACTCGGAATGAGGGCCCATGTGCACTGCAGGTGGGGCAGGCAGTTATAACATTTGCAGAGAGAGTTAGATTTGGGTGGGGTGTGTTCAAACTAAAATCTAAATTGCAGTGTAACAATAAAGCAGCCAGTACTTACCCTGCACAGAAACAATATAACTAGTGATGTGCACCGGACATTTTTCGGATTTTGTGTTTTGGTTTTGGATTCGGTTCCGCGGCCATGTTTTGGATTCGGACGCGTTTTGGCAAAACCTCCCTGAAATTTTTTGTCGGATTCGGGTGTGTTTTGGATTAGTTTTTTTTTTGTTACAAAAAACCCTGAAAAACAGCTTAAATCATAGAATTTGGGGGTAATTTTAATCCCATAGTATTATTAACCTCAATAACCATAATTTACAATCATTTTCAGTCTATTCTGAACACCTCACACCTCACAATATTATTTTTAGTCCTAAAATTTGCACCGAGGTCGCTGCATGGCTAAGCTACGCGACACAAGTGGCCGACACAAACACCTGGCCCATCTAGGAGTGGCACTGCAGTGGCAGACAGGATGGCAGATTAAAAAAATTGTCCCCAGACAGCACATGATGCAAAGAAAAAAAGAGGCGCAATGAGGTAGCTGTGTGACTAAGCTAAGCGACCCAAGTGGCCGACACAAACACCTGGCCCATCTAGGAGTGGCACTGCAGTGGCAGACAGGATGGCAGATTAAAAAAATTGTCCCCAAATAGCACATGATGCAAAGAAAAAAAGAGGCGCAATGAGGTAGCTGTGTGACTAAGCTAAGCGACCCAAGTGGCCGACACAAACACCTGGCTCATCTAGGAGTGGCACTGCAGTGTCAGACAGGATGGCAGATTAAAAAAATTGTCCCCAAACAGCACATGATGCAAAGAAAAAAAGAGACGCACCAAGGTCGCTGTGTGACTAAGCTAAGCGACACAAGTGGCCGACACAAACACCTGGCCCATCTAGGAGTGGCATTGCAGTGTCAGACAGGATGGCACTTCAAAAAAATAGTCCCCAAATAGCACATGATGCAAAGAAAAATTAAAGAAAAAAGAGGTGCAAGATGGAATTGTCCTTTGGCCCTCCCACCCACCCTTATGTTGTATAAACAGGACATGCACACTTTAACCAACCCATCATTTCAGCGACAGGGTCTGCCACACGACTGTGACTGAAATGACGGGTTGGTTTGGGCCCCCACCAAAAAAAGAAGCAATCAATCTCTCCTTGCACAAACTGGCTCTACAGAGGCAAGATGTCCACCTCATCATCATCCTCCGATTCCTCGCCCCTTTCACTGTGTACATCCCCCTCCTCACAGATTATTAATTCGTCCCTACTGGAATCCACCATCTCAGGTCCCTGTGTATTTTCTGGAGGCAATTGCTGCTGGTGAATGTCTCCACGGAGGAATTGATTATAATTCATTTTGATGAACATCATCTTCTCCATATTTTCTGGAAGTAACCTCGTACGCCGATTGCTGACAAGGTGAGCGGCTGCACTAAACACTCTGTCGGAGTACACACTGGAGGGGGGGCAACTTAGGTAGAATAAAGCCAGTTTGTGCAAGGGCCTCCAAATTGCCTCTTTTTCCTGCCAGTATACGTACGGACTGTCTGACGTGCCTACTTGGATGCGGACACTCATATAATCCTCCACCATTCTTTCAATGGTGAGAGAATCATATGCAGTGACAGTAGACGACATGTCAGTAATCGTTGGCAGGTCCATCAGTCCGGACCAGATGTCAGCACTCGCTCCAGACTGCCCTGCATCACCGCCAGCGGGTGGGCTCGGAATTCTTAGCTTTTCCTCGCACCCCCAGTTGCGGGAGAATGTGAAGGAGGAGATGTTGACGGGTCACGTTCCGCTTGACTTGACAATTTTCTCACCAGCAGGTCTTTGAACCTCTGCAGACTTGTGTCTACCGGAAAGAGAGATACAACGTAGGTTTTAAATCTAGGATCGAGCACGGTGGCCAAAATGTAGTGCTCTGATTTCAACAGATTGACCCCCCGTGAATCCTGGTTAAGCGAATTAAGGGCTCCATCCACAAGTCCCACATGCCTAGTGGAATCGCTCTGTTTTAGCTCCTCCTTCAATCTCTCCAGCTTCTTCTGCAAAAGCCTGATGAGGGGAATGACCTGACTCAGGCTGGCAGTGTCTGAACTGACTTCACGTGTGGCAAGTTCAAAGGGTTGCAGAACCTTGCACAACGTTGAAATCATTCTCCACTGCGCTTGAGTCAGGTGCATTCCCCTTCCTTTGCCTATAGGCAGATGTATAGGCTTGAATGGCCTTTTGCTACTCCTCCATCCTCTGAAGCATATAGAGGGTTGAATTCCACCTCGTTACCACTTCTTGCTTCAGATGATGGCAGGGCAGGTTCAGGAATGTTTGGTGGTGCTCCAGTCTTCGGCACGCGGTGGCTGAATGCCAAAAGTGGCCCGCAATTCTTTGGGCCACCGACAGCATCTCTTGCACGCCCCTGTCGTTTTTTTAAATAATTCTGCACCACCAAATTCAGCGTATGTGCAAAACATGGGACGTGCTGGAATTTGCCCAGATGTAATGCACGCACAATATTGCTGGCGTTGTCCGATGTCACAAATCCCTAGGAGAGTCCAATTGGGGTAAGCCATTCTGCGATGATGTTCCTCAGTTTCCGTAAGAGGTTGTCAACTGTGTGCCTCTTCTGGAAAGCGGTGATACAAAGCGTAGCCTGCCTATTAACGAGTTGGCGTTTGCGAGATGCTGCTACTGGTGCCGCCGCTGCTGTTCTTGCTGCGGGAGGCAATACATCTACCCAGTGGGCTGTCACAGTCATATAGTCCTGAGTCTGCCCTGCTCCACTTGTCCACATGTCCGTGGTTAAGTGGACATTGGGTACAACTGCATTTTTAGGACACTGGTGACTCTTTTTCTGAGGTCTGTGTACATTTTCGGTATCGCCTGCCTAGAGAAATGGAACCTAGATGGTATTTGGTACCAGGGACACAGTACCTGAATCAAGTCTGTAGTTGCCTGTGAATTAACGGTGGATACCGGAAACCCGTTTCTCACCGCCCAGGCTGCCAAGGCCTGAGTTATCTGCTTTGCAGCAGCATGACTGCTGTGATATTTCATCTTCCTCGCAAAGGACTGTTGGACAGTCAATTGCTTACTGGAAGTAGTACAAGTGGTCTTCCGACTTCCCCTCTGGGATGACGATTGACTCCCAGCAGCAACAACAGCAGCGCCCAGCAGCAGTAGGCGTTACACTCAAGGATGCATCGGAGGAATCCCAGGCAGGAGAGGACTCGTCAGACTTGCCAGTGACATGGCTTGCAGGACTATTGGCTTTCCTGTGTAAGGAGGAAATTGACACTGAGGGAGTTGGTGGTGTAGTTTGCAGGAGCTTGGTTACAAGAGGAAGGGATTTAGGTGTCAGTGGACTCCTTCCGCTGTCACCCAAAGTTTTTGAACTTGTCACTGACTTCTGATAAATGCGGTCCAGGTGACGTATAAGGGAGGATGTTCCTAGGTGGTTAACGTCCTTACCCCTACTTATTACAGCTTGACAAAGGCAACACACGGCTTGACACCTGTTGTCCGCATTTGTGTTGAAATAATTCCACACCGAAGAGCTGATTTTTTTTGTATTTTGACCAGGCATGTCAATGACCATATTCGTCCCACGGACAACAGGTGTCTCCCCGGGTGCCTGACTTAAACAAACCACCTCACCATCAGAATCCTCCTTGTCAAATTCCTCCCCAGCGCCACCAACACCCATATCCTCATCCTGGTGTACTTCAACAGTGACATCTTCAATTTGACTATCAGGAACTGGACTGCGGGTGCTCCTTCCAGCACTTGCAGTGGGCGTGCAAATGGTGGAAGGCGCAAGCTCTTCCCGTCCAGTGTTGGGAAGGTCAGGCATCGCAACCGACACAATTGGACTCTCCTTGGGGATTTGTGATTTAGAAGAACGCACAGTTCTTTGCTGTGCTTTTGCCAGCTTAAGTCTTTTCATTTTTCTAGCCAGAGGATGAGTGCTTCCATCCTCATGTGAATCTGAACCACTAGCCATGAACATAGGCCAGGGCCTCAGCCGTTCCTTGCCACTCCATGTCGTAAATGGCATATTGGCAAGTTTATGCTTCTCCTCAGACGCTTTCAATTTTGATTTTTGGGTCATTTTACTGAACTTTTGTTTTTTGGATTTTACATGCTCTCTACTATGACATTGGGCATCGGCCTTGGCAGACGACGTTGATGTCATTTCATCGTCTCGGCCATGACTAGTGGCAGCAGCTTCAGCACGAGGTGGAAGTGGATCTTGATTTTTTCCTATTTTAACCTCCACAATTTTGTTCTCCATTTTTTAATGTGTGGAATTATATGCCAGTATCAATAGCAATGGCCTGCTACTATATATACTGTGCACAACTGAAATGCACCACAGGTATGGATGGATAGTATACTTGACGACACAGAGGTAGGTACAGCAGTGGCCTACTGTACCGTAATGCTATATATTATATACTGGTGGTCAGCAAACTGTGCAAAACTGAAATGCACCACAGGTATGGATGGATAGTATACTTGACGACATAGAGGTAGGTACAGCAGTGGCCTACTGTACCGTATTGCTATATATTATATACTGGTGGTCAGCAAACTGTGCAAAACTGAAATGCACCACAGGTATGGATGGATAGTATACTTGACGACACAGAGGTAGGTACAGCAGTGGCCTACTGTACCGTACTGCTATATATTATATACTGGTGGTCAGCAAACTGTGCAAAACTGAAATGCACCACAGGTATGGATGGATAGTACACTTGATGACACAGAGGTAGGTACAGCAGTGGCCTACTGTACCGTACTGCTATATATTATATACTGGTGGTCAGCAAACTGTGCAAAACTGAAATGCACCACAGGTATGGATGGATAGTATACTTGACGACACAGAGGTAGGTACAGCAGTGGCCTACTGTACCGTACTTCTATATATTATATACTGGTGGTCAGCAAACTGTGCAAAACTGAAATGCACCACAGGTATGGATGGATAGTACACTTGGCGACACAGAGGTAGGTACAGCAGTGGCCTACTGTACCGTACTGCTATATATTATATACTGGTGGTCAGCAAACTGTGCAAAACTGAAATGCACCACAGGTATGGATGGATAGTATACTTGACGACACAGAGGTAGGTACAGCAGTGGCCTACTGTACCGTACTTCTATATATTATATACTGGTGGTCAGCAAACTGTGCAAAAATGAAATGCACCACAGGTATGGATGGATAGTATACTTGACGACACAGAGGTAGGTACAGCAGTGGCCTACTGTACCGTAATGCTATATATTATATACTGGTGGTCAGCGAACTGTGCAAAAATGAAATGCACCACAGGTATGGATGGATAGTACACTTGACGACACAGAGGTAGGTACAGCAGTGGCCTACTGTACCGTACTGCTACATATTATATACTGGTGGTCAGCAAACTGTGCAAAACTGAAATGCACAACAGGTATGGATGGATAGTATGCTTGACGACACAGAGGTAGGTACAGCAGTGGCCTACTGTACCGTACTGCTACATATTATATACTGGTGGTCAGCAAACTGTGCAAAACTGAAATGCACAACAGGTATGGATGGATAGTATGCTTGACGACACAGAGGTAGGTACAGCAGTGGCCTACTGTACCGTACTGCTATATATTATATACTGGTGGTCAGCAAACTGTGCAAAAATGAAATGCACCACAGGTATGGATGGATAGTATACTTGACGACACAGAGGTAGGTACAGCAGTGGCCTACTGTACCGTACTGCTATATGTTATATACTGTTGGTCAGCAAACTGTGCAAAAATGAAATGTACCACAGGTATGGATGGATAGTATACTTGACGACACAGAGGTAGGTACAGCAGTGGCCTACTGTACCGTAATGCTATATATTATATACTGGTGGTCAGCAAACTGTGCAAAACTGAAATGCACCACAGGTATGGATGGATAGTACACTTGACGACACAGAGGTAGGTACAGCAGTGGCCTACTGTACCGTAATGCTATATATTATATACTGGTGGTCAGCAAACTGTGCAAAACTGAAATGCACCACAGGTATGGATGGATAGTATACTTGACGACACAGAGGTAGGTAGGTACAGCAGTGGCCTACTGTACCGTACTACTATATATTATATACTGGTGGTAAGCAAAATGATGCACTGTACTCCTACTATATACTACAATGCAGCACAGATATGGAGTGTTTTTCAGGCAGACAACGTATACTGGTGGTCACTGGTCAGCAAAACTCTGCACTGTACTCCTCCTATATAATATACTGGTGGTCCCCAGTGCCCACAATAAAGCAGTGTGAGCACAGATATATGCAGCACACTGAGCACAGATATGGAGCGTTTTTCAGGCAGACAACGTATATTGGTGGTCACTGTCAGCAAAACTTTGCACTGCACTAGTCCTATATAATACAGCTGCTCCCCAGTCCCCACAATTAAGCAGTGTGAGCCCACATATATGCAGCACACTGAGCACAGATAAGGAGCGTTTTTTTCAGGCAGACAATGTATACTGGTGGTCACTGTCAGCAAAACTCTGCACTGGACTCCTGCTATATAATACAGCTGCTCCCCAGTCCCCACAATAAAGCAGTGTGAGCACAGATATATGCAGCACACTGAGCACAAATAAGGAGCATTTTTTTCAGTCAGAGAACGGATAAAACTGGTGATCACTGATCAGCAAAACTCTGCACTGTACTCCTCCTATATTATACAGCTGCTCCCCAGTCCTCCCCACAATTAAGCAATAAAGCACAATCAAGTTCAACAATAAACGGAGAGGACGCCAGCCACGTCCTCTCCCTAACATTTCCAATGCACGAGTGAAAATGGTGGCGACGCGCAGCTGCTTATATAGAATCCGAATCTCGCGAGAATCCGTCAGCGGGATGATGACGTTCGGGCGCGCTCGGGTTAACCGAGCCATACGGGAGAATATGAGTATGCCTCGGACCCGTGTAAAAAGGGTGAAGCTCATCACTAAATATAACCCACCCAAATCTAACTCTCTTTGTCTGGAAATGTTATATCTGCCCCCCGTCCCCCCTCCCTCCTCCCCCTGCAGTGCACATGGTTGTGAGCATTAGCTAACAAATTTGCTGCTGCTATCAGGTCTGAATTAGGCCCATGGTTACTCCAGAAACAATGATTTCTAATGTCACCCCTTCTTTACATGCAATAATACGTGCTAATACTAAGCTGGTGCTGAGTCTCGAAATGGGGTCATTGTGTTAACATGAGCGCTGCCAAACGCCAATCATTTGTAAAGTTGGCTGCTACAGTAAACTGCAGTCAGTGCTGCGCTTGCTCCTATTGGCTGTGGTGTATGGATGGGTGTGAAAGGGACGTTGCCTCTGTAAAGCTCCGCCTACTGATAGTTATTGTCTAAGAATGTTCCTTAACCACTTGCCTGGCATCAGATGCGACCACACCAGCAAGTGCTCTATCTGACCTGGTCGCACAGGATGCGACCAGTCAGATAGAGAGTGTTAGCAGCAGCAGGGAAGGGAAACTTCTAGAGATGTGCACCGGAAATTTTTCGGGTTTTGTGTTTTGGTTTTGGGTTCGGTTCCGTGGCCGTGTTTTGGGTTCGAACGCATTTTGGCAAAACCTCACCGAATTTTTTTTGTCGGATTCGGGTGTGTTTTGGATTCGGGTGTTTTTTTCAAAAAACCCTAAAAAACAGCTTAAATCAGAGAATTTGGGGGTCATTTTGATCCCAAAGTATTATTAAACTCAATAACCATAATTACCACTAATTTTCAGTCTATTCTGAAAACCTCACACCTCACAATATTATTTTTAGTCCTAAAATTTGCACCGAGGTCGCTGGATGACTAAGCTCAGCGACCCAAGTGGCCGACACAAACACCTGGCCTATCTAGGAGTGGCACTGCAGTGTCATGCAGGATGGCCCTTCCAAAAAACCCTCCCCAAACAGCACATGACGCAAAGAAAAAAAGAGGCGCAATGAGGTAGCTGTGTGAGTAAGCTAAGCGACCCTAGTGGCCGACACAAACACCTGGCCCATCTAGGAGTGGCACCGCAGTGTCACGCAGGATGGCCCTTCCAAAAAATACTCCCCAAACAGCACATGACGCAAAGAAAAATGAAAGAAAAAAGAGGTGCAAGATGGAATTGTCCTTGGGCCCTCCTACCCACCCTTATGTTGTATAAACAGGACATGCACACTTTAACCAACCCATCATTTCAGTGACAGGGTCTGCCACACGACTGTGACTGAAATGACGGGTTGGTTTGGACCCCCACCAAAAAAGAAGCAATTAATCTCTCCTTGCACAAACTGGCTCTACAGAGGCAAGATGTCCACCTCATCATCATCCTCCGATTCATCACCGTGTACATCCCCCTCCTCACAGATTATCAATTCGTCCCCACTGGAATCCACCATCACAGCTCCCTGTGTACTTTGTGGAGGCAATTGCTGCTGGTGAATGTCTCCATGGAGGAATTGATTATAATTCATTTTAATGAACATAATCTTCTCCACATTTTCTGGAAGTAACCTCGTACGCCGATTGCTGACAAGGTGAGCGGCGGCACTAAACACTCTTTCGGAGTACACACTTGTGGGAGGGCAACTTAGGTAGAATAAAGCCAGTTTGGGCAAGGGCCTCCAAATTGCCTCTTTTTCCTGCCAGTATACGTACGGACTGTCTGACGTGCCTACTTGGATGCGGTCACTCATATAATCCTCCACCATTCTTTCAATGGTGAGAGAATCATATGCAGTGACAGTAGACGACATGTCCGTAATCGTTGTCAGGTCCTTCAGTCTGGACCAGATGTCAGCATCAGCAGTCGCTCCAGACTGCCCTGCATCACCGCCAGCGGGTGGGCTCGGAATTCTGAGCCTTTTCTTTGCACCCCCAGTTGCGGGAGAATGTGAAGGAGGAGATGTTGACAGGTCGTGTTCCGCTTGACTTGACAATTTTCTCACCAGCAGTTCTTTGAACCCCTGCAGACTTGTGTCTGCCGGAAAGAGAGATACAACGTAGGTTTTAAATCTAGGATCGAGCACGGTGGCCAAAATGTAGTGCTCTGATTTCAACAGATTGACCACCCGTGAATCCTTGTTAAGCGAATTAAGGGCTCCATCCACAAGTCCCACATGCCTAGCGGAATCGCTCAGTGTTAGCTCCTCCTTCAATGTCTCCAGCTTCTTCTGCAAAAGCCTGATGAGGGGAATGACCTGACTCAGGCTGGCAGTGTCTGAACTGACTTCACGTGTGGCAAGTTCAAAAGGTTGCAGAACCTTGCACAACGTTGAAATCATTCTCCACTGCGCTTGAGACAGGTGCATTCCACCTCCTATATCGTGCTCAGTTGTATAGGCTTGAATGGTCTTTTGCTGCTCCTCCAACCTCTGAAGCATATAGAGGGTTGAATTCCACCTCGTTACCACTTCTTGCTTCAGATGATGGCAGGGCAGGTTCAGGCGTTTTTGGTGTTGCTCCAGTCTTCTGTACGTGGTGCCTGTACGCCAAAAGTGTCCCGCAATTCTTCTGGCCACCGACAGCATCTCTTGCACGCCCCTCTCGTTTTTTAAATAATTCTGCACCACCAAATTCAAGGTATGTGCAAAACATGGGACGTGCTGGAATTTGCCCATATTTAATGCACACACAATATTGCTGGCGTTGTCCGATGCCACAAATCCACAGGAGAGTCCAATTGGGGTAAGCCATTCTGCGATGATCTTCCTCAGTTGCCGTAAGAGGTTTTTAGCTGTGTGCGTATTCTGGAAAGCGGTGATACAAAGCGTAGCCTGCCTAGGAAAGAGTTGGCGTTAGCGAGATGCTGCTACTAGTGCCGCCGCTGCTGTTCTTGCGGCGGGAGTCAATACATCTACCCAGTGGGCTGTCACAGTCATATAGTCCTGAGTCTGCCCTGCTCCACTTGTCCACATGTCCGTGGTTAAGTGGACATTGGGTACAACTGCATTTTTTAGGACACTGGTGAGTCTTTTTCTGAGGTCTGTGTACATTTTCGGTATCGCCTGCCTAGAGAAATGGAACCTAGATGGTATTTGGTACCGGGGACACAGTACCTCAAACAAGTCTATAGTTGGCTCTGCAGTAATGATGGATACCGGAACCACGTTTCTCACCGCCCAGGATGCCAAGGCCTCAGTTATCCGCTTTGCAGCAGGATGACTGCTGTGATATTTCATCTTCCTCGCAAAGGACTGTTGGACAGTCAATTGCTTGGTGGAAGTAGTAAAAGTGGTCTTACGACTTCCCCTCTGGGATGACCATCGACTCCCAGCAGCAACAACAGCAGCGCCAGCATCAGTAGGCGTTACACGCAAGGATGCATTGGAGGAATCCCAGGCAGGAGAGGACTCGTCAGAAGTGCCAGTGACATGGCCTGCAGGACTATTGGCATTCCTGGGGAATGAGGAAATTGACACTGAGGGAGTTGGTGGGGTGGTTTGCGTGAGCTTGGTTACAAGAGGAAGGGATTTACTGGTCAGTGGACTGCTTCCGCTGTCACCCAAAGTTTTTGAACTTGTCACTGACTTATGATGAATGCGCTGCAGGTGACGTATAAGGGAGGATGTTCCGAGGTGGTTAACGTCCTTACCCCTACTTATTACAGCTTGACAAAGGCAACACACGGCTTGACAAATGTTGTCCGCATTTCTGTTGAAATACTTCCACACCGAAGAGCTGATTTTTTGGGTATTTTCACCAGGCATGTCAATGGCCATATTCCTCCCACGGACAACAGGTGTCTCCCCGGGTGCCTGACTTAAACAAACCACCTCACCATCAGAATCCTCCTTGTCAATTTCCTCCCCAGCGCCAGCAACACCCATATCCTCCTCATCCTGGTGTACTTCAACACGGACATCTTCAATCTGACTATCAGGAACTGGACTGCGGGTGCTCCTTCCAGCACTTGCAGGGGGCGTGCAAATGGTGGAAGGCGCATGCTCTTCACGTCCAGTGTTGGGAAGGTCAGGCATCGCAACCGACACAATTGGACTCTCCTTGTGGATTTGTGATTTCGAAGAACGCACAGTTCTTTGCTGTGCTTTTGCCAGCTTAAGTCTTTTCATTTTTCTAGCGAGAGGCTGAGTGCTTCCATCCTCATGTGAAGCTGAACCACTAGCCATGAACATAGGCCAAGGCCTCAGCCGTTCCTTGCCACTCCGTGTGGTAAATGGCATATTGGCAAGTTTACGCTTCTCCTCCGACGATTTTATTTTAGATTTTTGAGTCCTTTTTTTACTGATATTTTGTGTTTTGGATTTTACATGCTCTGTACTATGACATTGGGCATCGGCCTTGGCAGACGACGTTGATGGAATTTCATCGTCTCGGCCATGACTAGTGGCAGCAGCTTCAGCACGAGGTGGAAGTGGATCTTGATCTTTCCCTATTTTTGGAACCTCAACATTTTTGTTCTCCATATTTTAATAGGCACAACTAAAAGGCACCTCAGGTAAACAATGGAGATGGATGGATACTAGTATACTTATGGATGACGAGTGACTGACGACACAGAGGTAGCTACAGCCGTGGACTACCGTACTGCGTCTGCTAGTATAGAGATGATAATGATATAAAAAATATATATATATCACTACTGCAGGTATATATAATATAATGACGGACCTGCTGGACACTGTCAGCAGACTCCTAAACTACTAGTATGAAGAAGATAGAAAAAAAAACCCCACCACAGGTAGGTATACAATTATGGACGAGCACTGATGACACAGAGGTAGCTACAGCCATGGACTACCGTACTGCGTCTGCTAGTATAGAGATGATAATGATATAAATTATATATATATATATATATATATAGAACAATGTGCTCGGCACTCAAACAAATTGATAAATGTCAGCTCACCGGGTGCCCTCCACAGCGTATGCAGCAATGTAGAAGTGTACAGTCAGGCGGCACTCACGGATTTCAGACAAACGAGTAAGGAAGCAACCCTGGCTCGTGTTCTTAACGTTTCGGTTTATTAACCGTCTTCAGAAGTAATAACATATAAAAGTGAACAATCTTACCTTTATACACAAGTAAAAACCACCACGTGCATTGTCCTCCGTTCCCCGGATAGACTTCCGGTTTCGTCATCTTGCTGAGACAGCACTGTCGGAGAGATGACGTAACCCGGTGTGACAAACCCATCACCATAGTAACATAACAACATGTCAATGAAACTGGAGAATGCTTAGTTTCCACACTATGTTTACCTCTAATAAGTGGTCAAAATGATTAATGACGATTGTTATATTTAGCAACATCATGCTATCATAAATAATAAGAAAAATTCAAACTGAAAATCATAAGGAAAATCTCCATAATGGCCATAGTTTTATATGAAGCTGACAAACGACAAGGTTTCATTAAGACCATGTGGGGCAACGGTGTTCAGTCGATGTATCCTGCATCCGCATACGGGTGCCAAAATCAAAATCCGCCAGGTACTAACCTGCACCACCAAGTTTGTAATTTACTGCATAAAATGTCCATGCGGTTTATACTATATTGGAAAGACTACATGTCTTTTCAAAGAACGCATGTCTCAGCACAGAAGCGCCATTAAGCAAATCTTGGAAGGCAAAAATATAGATCAGCCCGTAGCAAAACATTTTAAATCACATAACCATACCCTGGCGTCTTTGCGCTATAAGATGTTGGAACATGTTCCCTTCTCTAAACGAGGAGGTGACAGACACAAGGTTTTATTACAGAAGGAGGCACGGTGGATATATCGACTGAACACCGTTGCCCCACATGGTCTTAATGAAACCTTGTCGTTTGTCAGCTTCATATAAAACTATGGCCATTATGGAGATTTTCCTTATGATTTTCAGTTTGAATTTTTCTTACTATTTATGATAGCATGATGTTGCTAAATATAACAATCGTCATTAATCATTTTGACCACTTATTAGAGGTAAACATAGTGTGGAAACTAAGCATTCTCCAGTTTCATTGACATGTTGTTATGTTACTATGGTGATGGGTTTGTCACACCGGGTTACGTCATCTCTCCGACAGTGCTGTCTCAGCAAGATGACGAAACCGGAAGTCTATCCGGGGAACGGAGGACAATGCACGTGGTGGTTTTTACTTGTGTATAAAGGTAAGATTGTTCACTTTTATATGTTATTACTTCTGAAGACGGTTAATAAACCGAAACGTTAAGAACACGAGCCAGGGTTGCTTCCTTACTCGTTTGTCTGAAATCCGTGAGTGCCGCCTGACTGTACACTTCTACATTGCTGCATACGCTGTGGAGGGCACCCGGTGAGCTGACATTTATCAATTTGTTTGAGTGCCGAGCACATTGTTCTATATTATAAATGCACACCTGCCATAGTGTTGCTATTTGCTAAGGCACCACGCAGTGGTTTCTGTACCACCATCATCAGTTTCTGAAGTTGATTGCACATCGGTAGTAATATACCGTAATAACAGCATGGACACGTTACAGGAGGATGTCTCAGGTTTCCGGCACACACGTTTACCGCAAGGAGAATTTCTCTCTCTATCAGATGTGGATGCTGAGCGTATTCTTGTAAAAGATAAATTACTAGCAGCTGCCGCACCTGAGACTACGGAACAATTATACCAACAGTTATTAAGATTGAAAAATAAAGAAACGGACTTTTACTTACATGGAGTCTGCCTTTCGGATTATTACCGGGACAAGATGCTTCCCAGAGGATTTCGTATCCGAAACACCCCCACAATAGGCAGATACAATGCTGATTTTTGCCGCAAATGGGCGGCTGTATTGAATAAGGCATCGTTTGATCTGATGTTACTTGTTGTAGAAGAAGCAACAAGAGAATTAAATATAGTCCGGGACAAAATCAGAGGGTTAGAAATAACCACACTACCAATTTTAACAGCAGACACAAGCTGTGATTGGATGCTGAAATTATCACAGCAAGTTGAGAAATATAAATCAGATCTGATCAAATTCAAGACCAAAAAATTGGCTACGGTCACCAAGGACTATGTGGAAAACAAAGTTTACCTTTGGGCTAATAATCCATCATTTAAACCCCACTCCTATCGCCCAAAATCATATGGAAGAGGGCGGAGATTCCCATTGGAGGGAGACACCTCAAGTGGAGCTTCAAACAGTGAATCAGATGTAGCGCCTACTAGGCGACGTCCCGTGGCTCAACAAATCCCTTTAGGCGTCAAAACCAGGGCACGACGAGAAAGCCAAAGCGAACGAGAACAAGACGCAGCAAGCAGTGCCAAAGGGAAGGGAGGAAAAGGGGCAAAATCAAAGAAATAGTGCATAACCTTTCTTCACGCACATTGACGGATACAGAAATTAAGGTTTTATCTAAAGGACTGAACTTTGTGCCTACTAACCATCATAAATCCTTTGAAAGTCTGGTAGATCTGTCTAAATTCAACAGACAACTTCGCTTAAAAGAGTTCTTTAATTCTAAATTGGACACTAATCCTCCTATACAAGAATGTCCTGTTAAAATCAAATCTGTATTTGATCCTTACTCTACTAATTCTGCCATCAAGGTATATACTAAAACCTTATCAAAATGCATTGATGAATGTAATATGACACCAGATGTACATACTGTTCCTAATTTATCTAGGGAGGAATCTATTGCTTTACGCAACTTATCATCATATCCTGATATCACAGTGCGCCCCGCCGACAAGGGGGGTGGCATAGTGGTACAGGATCTGATTGATTATAAATCAGAAGCTTATACACAGTTAAATGATCATACTGTATATACAAGGCTATCTTCTGACCCTACAGGTAAATATACAAAAGAATTAGATCTTTTACTAACAAAAGCGGTAACTGATGGTATTATCACCAAGAATACACAAGACTCACTAATTATGCATGCTCCCAAAGTGCCCATATTCTACACGATCCCTAAGCTGCATAAGGATCCAATATGCCCTCCGGGGCGCCCTATTATAGCAGCTAGGGATTCTTTGTTCTCTAATGTGGCAAAATATATTGATTATTATTTACAGCCCGTAATACAGAATGAGAATACATATCTTAAAGATACATCCACATTTTTACAAAAATTACGTAATTTAAAGGTCAATTTGGATACATGCTGGCTATGCACAATAGACGTGGTCAGCTTGTATACTAGTATCCCGCATGAACGTGGTTTAGAAGCAGTTAAAACATTAATTGAAGAAAATCCTTACTATACAGGCCCAGAACTAGAGTTTTTCATCTCTCTACTCAAATTAACCTTGCATAGAAATTATTTTTTATTTAACAATGAATTTTTTGAACAAATAAAAGGCTGTGCGATGGGATCTTGTGCCGCACCGGCCTACGCAAATTCATTTATGTTTAAAATAGAAAAAGATCTTATTTTGTCAAACATCAACTATAAGTCCAACATAGGTATGTACACACGTTACATAGATGATGTGTTCATGCTGTGGACTAGTTCTAAAGAAGCTTTTATAGATATGATGGAGCAAGTCAATTTGATTGATGATTCAATCAAGTTTACATTTGACATACAAGCTGAGAGCATACATTTTCTAGACGTAAAAGTGAGCAAACTTGATGGTAAATTGGTTACATCTATTTTTCAAAAACCTACCGATGTTAACAGTTTATTACTGTCCTCAAGCCACCACCCTAAATCCTTAAAAAATGGGCTCCCTTATTCCCAGTACCTAAGAGTACGCAGAATCTGCAGTGACCCTGTAGAAGAATCCATACAAATGGATAATATGACCCAAAGATTCTTAGAGAGGGGATATAACAATAATCTATTACAAACAGCTAGGGCAAGAGCCATGTTAGAGCCAAAGATACCAGTGAATAATACTAGCAAAAAATCATTGGAAGATACGGTTATATGCGTTTCTACATACACCACGGCTAGTCAGAAGCTCACTCAAACGGCCAAAAGAATTTGGCCGGTAATACAGGCAGATCCAGACCTCTCTAACTTACGTTCCAGCAGGCTTCTTCCTTGTTATAGAAGGGGCAGAAACATAAGGGATCTAGTGGTGCATAATGACATATCCCAATTGGGGGACACTAATGAAGGTACGTTTTTGAGAAGAAAGCCAGGGAATTATAAATGCACTGGCTGCACTACATGCATATATCTGGAGACAGGAGACCATATCCTGCATCCGCATACGGGTGCCAAAATCAAAATCCGCCAGGTACTAACCTGCACCACCAAGTTTGTAATTTACTGCATAAAATGTCCATGCGGTTTATACTATATTGGAAAGACTACATGTCTTTTCAAAGAACGCATGTCTCAGCTCAGAAGCGCCATTAAGCAAATCTTGGAAGGCAAAAATATAGATCAGCCCGTAGCAAAACATTTTAAATCACATAACCATACCCTGGCGTCTTTGCGCTATAAGATGTTGGAACATGTTCCCTTCTCTAAACGAGGAGGTGACAGACACAAGGTTTTATTACAGAAGGAGGCACGGTGGATATATCGACTGAACACCGTTGCCCCACATGGTCTTAATGAAACCTTGTCGTTTGTCAGCTTCATATAAAACTATGGCCATTATGGAGATTTTCCTTATGATTTTCAGTTTGAATTTTTCTTACTATTTATGATAGCATGATGTTGCTAAATATAACAATCGTCATTAATCATTTTGACCACTTATTAGAGGTAAACATAGTGTGGAAACTAAGCATTCTCCAGTTTCATTGACATGTTGTTATGTTACTATGGTGATGGGTTTGTCACACCGGGTTACGTCATCTCTCCGACAGTGCTGTCTCAGCAAGATGACGAAACCGGAAGTCTATCCGGGGAACGGAGGACAATGCACGTGGTGGTTTTTACTTGTGTATAAAGGTAAGATTGTTCACTTTTATATGTTATTACTTCTGAAGACGGTTAATAAACCGAAACGTTAAGAACACGAGCCAGGGTTGCTTCCTTACTCGTTTGTCTGAAATCCGTGAGTGCCGCCTGACTGTACACTTCTATATATATATATATATATATATCACTACTGCAGGTATATATAATATAATGACGGACCTGCTGGACACTGTCAGCAGACTCCTAAACTACTAGTATGAAGAAGATAGAAAAAAAAACCCCACCACAGGTAGGTATACAATTATGGACGAGCACTGACGACACAGAGGTAGCTACAGCCGTGGACTACCGTACTGCGTCTGCTAGTATAGAGATGATAATGATATAAAAAATATATATATATATCACTACTGCAGGTATATATAATATAATGATGGACCTGCTGGACACTGTCAGCAGACTCCTAAACTACTAGTATGAAGAAGATAGAAAAAAAAACCCACCACAGGTAGGTATACAATTATGGACGAGCACTAACGACACAGAGGTAGCTACAGCCGTGGACTACCGTACTGCGTCTGCTAGTATAGAGATGATACTGATATAAAAAATATATATATATCACTACTGCAGGTATATATAATATAATGACGGACCTGCTGGACACTGTCAGCAGACTCCTAAACTACTAGTATGAAGAAGATAGAAAAAAAAAACCCACCACAGGTAGGTATACAATTATGGACGAGCACTGACGACACAGAGGTAGCTACAGCCGTGGACTATCGTACTGCGTCTGCTAGTATAGAGATGATAATGATATAAAAAATATATATCACTACTGCAGTTATATATAATATAATGACGGGCCTGCTGGACACTGTCAGCAGACTCCTAAACTACTAGTATGAAGAAGATAGAAAAAAAAAAACCACCACAGGTAGGTATACAATTATGGACGAGCACTGATGACACAGAGGTAGCTACAGCCGTGGACTACCGTACTGCGTCTGCTAGTATAGAGATGATAATGATATAAAAAATATATATATATATCACTACTGCAGGTATATATAATATAATGACGGACCTGCTGGACACTGTCAGCAGACTCCTAAACTACTAGTATGAAGAAGATAGAAAAAAAAAAACCACCACAGGTAGGTATACAATTATGGACGAGCACTGACGACACAGAGGTAGCCACAGCCCTGGACTACCGTACTGCGTCTGCTAATATAGAGATGATAAAGATGATAGAGATGAACAAAAAAAATATAACACTACTGCAGGTAAATATTTATATAATATAATGAATGATGGACCTGCTGGACACTGTCAGCAGAATGTGTTTATAGAATAATAAAAAAAACACTACAGGAGTGTTCACTGTTTAACTTTTTCAGGAAGACAATATACTGGTGGTCACTGCCTGGTCAGTCACACTGGCAGCAAAAGTGTGCACTGTACTCCTGCTATAACTGCACCCCAGTCTCCCCCACAATTCAGCTGTGTGAGCAGTGAGCACTCAGCACAGTCAGATATACATAGATATATCATGCAGCACACTGAGGCTGAGCACAGATATGGTATGGAGCGTTTTTTTCAGGCAGAGAACGGATTAAAAAAAACTAGCAAAACTCTGCACTGACTGTACTCCTCCTAACAGCTCTCCCCAATCCTCCCCACAATAAGCTAAGCAGCAATCAGATCAACTAACTACTAACAGTAACTATAAACGGAGAGGACGCCAGCCACGTCCTCTCCCTATCAATCTCAATGCACGTGTGAAAATGGCGGCGACGCGCGGTACCTTATATAGAATCCGAGTCTCGCGATAGAATTCGAGCCTCGCGAGAATCCGACAGCGGGATGATGACGTTCGGGCGCGCTCAGGTTAGCCGAGCAAGGCGGGAAGGTTTGAACCTGCCTCGGACCCGTGTAAAAAGGCTGAAGTTCGGGGGGGTTCGGATTCCGAGGAACCGAACCCGCTCATCTCTAGAAACTTCCCTCCGCTGCTGCTGCTGTCAGAGGGACCGAAAGGTCCCTCTGCCTCCCTGCACTCTCCCCCTGTGTCTGCCGTGCTGCCGATCACTGCTGATCGGTCAGCACGGCAGGATCCCCCCCTCCAGCGGCTGCAGAAAATGGCAGCGGCTGTGGAGTGTAAATTAACCCTCCCTAGCTAGCCGCCCCCAGTGTACCCTGGAGGCTGTCCCGGCTTTCAAAATGTTCCCGATGTTCCAATGGTCACGATGTTCCCGATCGATGTTTGGAGGGGGGGGGATATTTAAATAAATGTTAAAAAAAAAATCTTCTTTTTTTTTTTTTACTAAAATCATTTTGGATAGGGTTAAATTCATGTTCTTCACCTAATTCACTCATAAAAAAACCTGACAATTTCGGAGCGGTTTTTGGTGAAATAAATTGTCAGTTAAGTGGTTAAACTGGGATCGAGCGAATGGGCAATATTGCAAGCCCACAGGCAGGTGTGTACCCACAGCCAATGACTGATATATCTGCAAATATATAATGTAAAAGAAGATAAACTGGATCTTATATAAGAAAACCCCTACAAATATTTAAATATTTGATTTAAACAATAGTACATTATGTCAGCACTGATATAATGTTGACATTGTTCAAATGTCAACAATGTGCTTATAGTCTCATTCTATGCCTAACCTTAATGGAAATGCCGACATTATGACAATGTCAGTATTTCCGATGACTACTTTCTGCAAATTTTGACAATTTAAAACATGTCAACATAATCGATGTCAGCCTTCTACTGTCTACATACTCTGGTCAGAGGTCTAGTGCTCTGCAGGTGAGAGCGGGCAAAGCAGGCAAGTGCCTAATTTCATCCCTCCTACAGCTGCAGTAAGTGGTGACAAAGATTGACAAGTATTCCAGGGATGAACTGATGATAAAGAGATCCCATTGTCTGTAAAAGCGATGGCGCACAGTACTGGGCCTGACTCAGGTGCGGCCATAAAAGCTACACAGCTGCAATGGTTTAAGCTATGGAACTGCGAGGCAACACAAGCGCCGCATCCATCCAGAAATTATCAGAGACGGCACCGGCGCCATCACAATGTCTGCGTACCGGCCCAATGTGTCTACTGTCTCCCCCAGTGAATTCCAGTGACCCGTGCAGAGGCTTTCCCATAATCTTTACCCCTTTCTAGTACTGGGTAGGACCCCCCCCCCCTTTGCCCCCAGAAAAGTCTGAATTGTTTGTGGGCAAGGATTCAACAAAGTTGCTGGAAACGCTCCTAGGGCTCGTGGTCTATGGTGACATCACGCAGTTGCTGTAGGTTCGTGCTGTGACTTTTCCATATCACCACATCACACAGGGATTAGTACCTGGTGACTGTGGGAGTCACTGGGGTACATTCAGCTCATAGGCAGGTCTGTGAAACCAGCGTGAGATGACGTGCTCGGTGACATGACGCGTTATGCTGCTGTAGCCAGTAGGAGATGGGCAGACTGTAGCCATTAAGGGGAGTACATGGTCAGCAATAATACCTGCGTAGGCTGCTGCATTTATTTATATAATTCTTAATTGGTATTAAGAGGCATAAAGTGTTCCACGGAAACATTCCACACACCAGGAGACCAGCAAGGCAGGATGGATCCATGCTTATTATGCCAAATTGTGCCCTATTACCACAGTAATCAGGATTCATCCGACCTGGCAGCATTTTACCAGTCTTTACCTGTCCAGTGTTGGTGGCCTATGCCCACTGCCCAGGGCCGGTTCTAGACTTTGTAGGGCCCAGGGAGAAAGTTTCCTTTGGCGCCCCCCCAATTCAAAATAGGGAAAGTGCACAAAAATATAGGGGCATGGCTTCATGGGGAAGGGGCATGGCCACAGAATAGTACCAATTCACATTACACCAGTAGTAGTAGTGTCCGTCAGTCACATTACACCGCACAGTAGTAGCCCTTATACACATTATGTCATGTTAGAGCCCCTTACACACATTACACCACAGTAGAGCAGAGCCCCTTACATACATTACGCCAGGTAGGTTAATAAATTTGATTTCCATTGATAATTTTTGTGTGATTTTGTTGTCAGCACATTCAACTATGTAAAGAACAAAGTATTTCATAAGAATATTTCATTCATTCAGATCTAGGATGTGTTATTTTAGTGTTCCCTTTATATTTTTGAGCAGTATATTTCGGCTCTACAGCCCTTTGTGGGTGGAAATGGGCAGCGGGCGTGTGCAAATTTCAGTGGCAAGGTCATTGCGGCCGCACTCTCAGGCCACAGTGCCTGGGCAGCCGCCCTGCTAGCCCTTCCCTAAAACCGCCACTGCCTGTGCCGGCTGTAGCCTCATTTTCCTGTCCTTCGCAGGCAGGAGAGTGGTCTTCTGCTGCTGTAGCCCAATGACAGGGCGGTAACTAGGGTGGTGTAGAGTGTGCCACTGCACATAGCGCTGCACTTGGTGGCACTTATATGTTTTAATTACTTTCACTTGCAGCTTCCCCCTTTTTTGAAGCCCAGCATCCCCTGACCGCCCCTGTCTCCTACCCTCGCCCCTTCCGTTACTAATATCTATACAACATTCATGAACAAGATGCTAAACTAGAGAATTCTAACTATTTGAAGTTACCTTGTACTTTGTGAAAAAATTATCAGAACTGCAGCTGAGCAGATCTATGTAGTGTGTGGCTGCAAGGGATTGGATGTGTGGCTGCGCACTACATAGATCTGCTCAATTGCAATGCTGATTATTTTATTTTACAAAGTACCAGTAGCTTCATATAGTTAGAAAAATCATAGTTTTTATGCAGAATCAAATAGCTCAATGAGTAGGGTGTTTGACTGAAATGCAACAGAATGTGGGATTAAGATATAAACTGGGAATAAATCAACTATATATAAAACAAAATAAACATACTGTAGTAATCGTCACATGAGCTAATTCAAAGGACAGCAAATGGCACAGCCAGCTATGGCCCTTTTGTCCTACTTCCAAGCCATGTGCAGTTGTGGGGGTAGGGTTGGTGAAGTGCATGCTGGGAAGGCATACTTGCCTACCTGACCCTCTCCATGAGGGAGAAAATGCTCTGTTCCTGGACTTTCCTGGTAATGTATGATTGCCATCACCTGTGGTGAAACGCCTTTCTTATTAATTAACTAGCTTACCACAGGTGATGGCAATCATACATTACCAGGAAAGTCCAGGAACAGAGCATTTTCTCCCTCATGGAGAGGGTCAGGTAGGCAAGTATGTGGGAAGGATTATATAAACTCAAGCACACAAAAGCTAGGTCTCTTTCCCCGCCATTACAATACAGGATACAACACTGATTTGGCTTCCACTGGATTCCATTGGGCTAGATCCATCATTGCTTGGAGAGTGATAAAATGGAGAGAGGAAAAGCACCAGCCAATCAGCTCATAACTGCCATGTCACATGCCCTGTTTGAAAAATGGCAGTTGGCTGGTAGTTTATCACTTTGCATTTTATCACTCTCTAAGCGTTGATCCAACCATACTTCTGACTATGCTATAACACACTCTCCTTTATCTTTACTTAATAATCTCTCCTTCTAACCATAAATACTTATCTTTAGCTTTACTATGTCTGCACGGTAGGCCTGCAGTGTGTATGCACATGTGCTACCTGTAATCTTCTTTTGTCTACTCACATTCCTTTAATCTCTTCCTCTCTATCCATCTCTATACATATTGATAATCTATCTTTTATATCATACACACAACAATATATATAAACATTTATCACCTTACAATACATGCATCACACACACATACATATGTTACACCCTCTTAGCCAACACCAGCATGTTTAAATTTAGGGACCGCCCGGCCGATACGCTGAGTATTGACGCTAGACCCAATCCCAGAGGATACACCCTTTTCCTTTGTTGTATGTCTACCTAACCCTAGCTAGGGCTTGTGATTACAACCTGTCTGATTTGTGTAAATATTATCCTCTAAATACTAGTGATGAGCAGGTTCGGATCCTCGGGATCCGAACCCGCCCGAACTTCACCTTTTTTTTCACGGGTCCGAGCGACTCGGATCCTCCCGCCTTGCTCGGTTAACCCGTGCGCGCCCGAACGTCATCATCCCGCTGTCGGATTCTCGCGAGATTCGGATTCTGTATAAGGAGCCGCGTGTCGCCACCATTTTTCACTCGTGCATTGGAAATTATAGTAAGAGGACGTGGCTGGCGTCCTCTCACTTTGTTTCAGGGGGCTGCAAAAGTGCAAATATCTTTATTCTGGTGATCAGCAGTATTATAGGAGGAGTACAGTGCAGAGTTTTGCTGACCGGTGACCACCAGTATTACACGTTCTTTGCCTGAAAAACGCTCCATATCTGTGCTCAGTGTGCTGCATAGATCTGTGCTCACACTGCTTTATTGTGCGGACTGGGGACCAGCAGTATATTACATAGGAGGAGTACAGTGCAGAGTTTTGCTGACCAGTGACCACCAGTATTTTTTGTATAATCGATTTTTATTAAAGATTTCAAAAAACGTAAACAATAAAGAGGGACACAGACAAATTCAGATTTAGAAACATTGACACCAATAAAATATATAGTCACAGATCTGAATATAAAAATGCTTAGAGCAAGAGTAGCAGGCCAGCAGAGAGATAAAGAACCTTCAAAAGTAGCAGCAGCAAAGTGGGCTGGCAGGTAGAGCATAACATCTAAGGAGCTGGGGATACTGAAATACAATATCGTAGAGAGGCTATGGTGTGTCTGCTGTGAGCTGCACTGTACATCACTAATAAATTGTGTTCTTATATACGAAGAAGTGTAAAAACTAAAAGAGAACCAGGGAAAGGTAGCCATTTGGAATTGGGTAAAGAAACAAGGAAAAGTAGGAAGGAAGAAAAGGAGAGAAGGGGACAAGAGGAAGTAAGAGGTACCACTTATTAAGGTATACAAACAGAGCTATAGGGATATCAACTGCTATCCAAGGGAGTGGCTAAGTAGGCTTGGGAGGTCTTGTATTCCAACCAAGGGAGCCAAGTAGAATCGAATTCGCCAGACTTGCCTATCGATGAGAGAAACAAGTCTTCCATTCTCATAAAATAGTCCAGTCTAGCGAACCATGCACGACGTGTAGGGGGGAGGTGGGACCTCCACATGGCCGGGATTACAGCACGTGCTGCATTGCTGAGATGACGCAGTAATGAGTGTTTATGTTGGGACACTGCAATATTAGAATGGTTAATAAACCAAAATGCAGGGTCTGAGGGGATCTGAGTTTTAAGAATGTCGTGAGAAACGAGCATAACCTCCCGCCAAAACGGTTGGATCATGGAGCAAGTCCACCAAATGTGTAAGAGGGAGCCAGTTGTGGAGGAACAACGCCAGCAGGAGGGATACATAGCATGGAGGAGGGAGGGGTGTCTATACCACCTTGCCACAACTTTGTATTGTGTCTCCCGGACCTGGACACAGACCGAGCTCAAGTGAGTTTTTAAGAAAATTCTTTCCCAATCTCTAGATGATAAGGAGATGCCTAAGTCTCTTTCCCAGGCCAAAGCAAAGGGCGGGTTATCGACAGGTCGGGAATGGCAAACAATTTTATATAGCGTGGATATAGTGTGGGTCGGGTCTAGGGTTGCAACGCAAAGCTTCTCAAACAGGGTCAACTCCCTGGCGGCGCTGTGAAGTCTAGTATTAGTTGTCAAGAAGTGCCTTATCTGTAGAAACTTCCAAAAGTCCTGTTGAGGGATGTCCCACCTCGCCTTCAAGTCCGTGAATTGTTTGACTCCAGTCGCCGACACCATCTGGCCGACCCTGAACACTCCTGCAACAGCCCATTGAGAAAAGTGGGCGGGGTTAAGACCGGAGGAAACTCAGGGTTGGCCAGAAAAGATGTCAAGGGGCCAAATTTGGATGAGATGTAGGGAAGACTCCGTAGTGTTTTCCAGGCGGCCAGCGTGGGAGCAATAGTGGGATGGGGGAAGAGTAACTTTGGGAGGGAGGGGAGCCAAGGGAATATTTCCGGGAATTGCTACACGTACAGGCCCTCCAGTACCACACATTGTTTGAGCTCGCGATTTCTCGTCCAATCTATAATTCTGCTTAAAAGAATGGCATGGTAATAATGTTTTATATCGGGAAGTTTGAGGCCGCTGTTTTTGATTGATTTAGTCAAGTGGGAACGTTTAAGTCTAGGTCTCCTCCGTTGCCAGACAAACTGTTGGATCAATCGCGAAATGGATCGGAACCAGAACTCTGGTATGCGTACCGGGAGGGCCTGCATTACATACAATAGTTTAGGAAGGGTGTTCATCTTAACTGTAGTAATCCTCCCAAACCAAGATAGATATCTCATATTCCATCTAGAATAATCATTCCAGATTGTTTGCAAAAGGGGCAAATAATTTAACAGGAACAGCTGGGACTCACTAGCGGACAGCTTTATACCGAGGTATGTTATATGAGAAGATTGCCATGAGAAGGGGAAAGAACGTTTAAGGGCTACTACGGACTCTTCAGGGGTGGAAATATTAAGAGCGCTAGATTTAGAGTAATTCATTTTGAAGTTGGAAAGTTGTCCATAGAGGTCAAGCTCGTCCATCAGGTGTGGTAAGGAGTCGGTGGGATGGGATACTATGGCTAAAAGGTCATCAGCAAACAGTGCCAATTTGTACTCTCCTTCTCCCACAACAAAACCCTTGATTGTCCTGATTAGCTTGTATGGCTCTAGCTAGCGCTTCAATACAGAGTACGAAGATCAATGGAGACAGTGGGCAGCCTTGCCTAGTGCCATTGCTTATGGTGAATGGGTCAGAAAGGGTGCCATTTACGCGTACCTTTGCAGTCGGAGAGTCGTAGAGGGCTAGTATCCAAGCAAGTGCGTTGGGACCTAAGCCAATGTGTTCTAAAATTGAGGTCATAAATTTCCAATTGACCCTATCAAATGCCTTTTCGGCATCCGTAGAGAGTAGGATTGTGGGAGTAGAACTGTGGGAAGCTAAGTGGATAAGATTAAGGATTTTGGTTGTATGGTCTTTAGCCTCTCGGCCCAAAACAAACCTGATCGTTGTGAACTAAGAGAGGTATCAACGTCTTCAATCTATTGGCCAGGATCTTCGCATAGATCTTAAGATCCACATTCAGGAGGGAGATGGGCCTATAACTGGAGCAAATCGAAGGGTCTTTGCCCTGTTTCGGTATCACTGAGACATGGGCCTCCAGAGAGTCACGGGAAAAATGAGAGCCAGATGGAATGGAGTTAAATGCTCTAAAAAGAAGGGGAATCAATCTATCCTTAAACACCTTATAGTATGTTATAGTGAAGCCATCAGGGCCAGGGCTTTTTCCGGATGGCATAGAGGAAATTGCTTGATCCAGTTCTTGGGCAGTGAAAGGGGCTTCCAGCAAGCTAAGTTTCGAGGGCGGGAGAACGGGATACTCTATGGACCGCAAATAGTCCCTTATTTTTTGGAGTGAAAGGCAGGGGTCTCCATCCGGGGGGGCACTTTCTAAGTTGTAGAGCAAGGCGTAGAACCGTGCAAAGCACGCGCCAATCTCAGGTGATTTAAATTTGGGGACTCCCTTGGCGTCCTTCACAGAGCCAATAAACTAAGCCGAGTGTTGGGTACGTATAGCCTGAGCTAGGACTCGGCCAGGTTTATTACCCCACTGATAGTATTTCTGGTTACATTTACGGATGGAGAGAATTATATTATCCGACAGGAGTTTATTCAATTGTGAGCGAGCTTCCGTCAATTCCACTAGGGTCCTATCTAACAATGACGCCTTGTGAGAGGTCTCGAGGGCGTGAATCTTAGTTAGAAGACTGGAGATCAGAGACTGCCTCTGCTTCTTCTTATAAGTGCCTAGTTGGATCAGCTTGCCCCGGAGAACACACTTATGTGTCTCCCACACAGTTAGGTGAGAGACATCGCCTGTGTTATTCGTGGCAATATAATCGTCTATAGCCTTATCCAAGGCTTTTTTACAAAGTGTGTCGTAGAGAAGGGACTCATTGAGTCTCCAGGTCCATTGTTTATGGGAACCATGAGTTATATCTAGAGTCAACGTCACCGGAGCGTGGTCTGACCAGGTGATAGAGCCGATAGTGGCGTCTATGAGAAGCGGAAGGTGTCTATGGCTAAGAAACAAGTAATCTATGCGGGAATAAACCCGATGGAGGTGTGAATAGAAGGAGTAGTCACGACCCGAGGGGTTGAGGTTTCTCCAGGAGTCAGCTAGTTGTTGTGTATGAAGTAACCGTTTGATATGGCGGTATTTAGATGCAACAAATCTAGGGGTTTGGGATGATGTGTCAGTACTGGGGTCCAAAGTCCAATTGAAGTCCCCACCTAGAACAGTAATGCCTTGGAACAGAGAGTCCAATCTCGGGAGATGGGAATTGAAAAAAGACAATTGGGCCTGGTTTGGGGCATACATCACTGCAAATGTAAACAGTTGTTCAAAGAGTTTACAAGTCAAGAGGAGGAGTCTACCCGGAACCACCCTATGTGTGGACACATCAGAAATGCGTAAATCCTTGGAGAAAATAATAGCCACTCCCTTGGACTTGCTACCTAGGGTATTGCTGTAATATGCCGTGGGGAAATAGCGACTGGTAAGAGAGGGGTTACGAATTCCAACTTTAAAATGGGTTTCTTGCACTAACGCAATATCTGCCTTTTCAGATCTCAGTAAACGTAAAAGGCTAGATCTCTTCTCCGGCGTGTTAAGACCACGCGCGTTTAGGGACAGCACTTTAATCCTCCCAGGGACACTCATGGTGGAGTGAAATAGGGCGAATTTCTATAAACCTGAAAGTGGTAGGATAGAAAAAGGGGAGGAAGAGGAGTAGGCGTGGAAAAAGAGACAAGGAGAAAAAAAATACAATAACAATGTAATAACATCAGAAAAAGACCCGCAGGAGAGAGACTGAACCGTAGTACTTTCAGCCTCCCTACCGGCAATAAGCCAAGGGCGGGTTCAATGGGGGAACGGGAGTGAACCGCGCCAGGAGCCATGGTGGAAAAATACGCCCAAAACTGACAAAAAAAAAAAAAACAAACAGAAAAAAACCCAACAACTTGCATTAAGAGGACTGGACAGCGGGCGACAGGGGCAGCAGTATGATCTACAGCCCCCGCCACCAACCGGCCAGCCCAACCAGACAGATTGGTTAGTTAGTAATAACATCCCTCACCAGTCAGAGATTTAACGAGAAGCGCATGTGAGAACTCTTGTAGAGGAAGGAGTACCCTCCACCACTGTTGTATTAATAATAGACTCTTGAAAGAAGCAAAAACAGTAACATTAAAACAGACGAGTCCTCAGCGCAAAGTAGGCTTGGAGGGGGAAGCGTTCGGTTGGCTTCTCTTCTTGGCACCGCGTACCTCATGCCATGGTTGTAGGTCAGGAGCCCTTTCAGGGAGAGGGACATCAGGGAGAGAGAACTCCCAATCCGGAATGTCCAACGGAGGTAGACCTAATGAAGAGCAGAACGAGGAGAGGTCTGCATGAGAAGATCGGGTGAACCATTTTCCAGAGGAGCAAGCCTGGAGGTTGAAGGGGAAACCCCATCAATACCGCAGTTGACGTTTCCGCAGTTCGTCTGTTAGGGGTTTCAAGGATTTCCGTTGCTGGAGCGTGTACCAGGAAAGGTCTTGATAGAGGCTGATATCGGAGCCGTTGAAATCAATTTTGCCCAGTTGACGGGCTTTGGACATAATCTCCTCTTTCTCTGAGAAGTAATGGAGCCGGCAAATGACGTCTCGGGGCCTGTCGGTGGGGAGGCCTCTCGGTCGAAGGGCTCTGTGGGCTCTGTCAAAAGTGATAATATTGTCTGAATATTTATTCAAGAGTTCGTTAAATATCTTGGTCAGGGCATCCACTAACCCAGATTGTGAAACATTTTCCGGGAGGCCGCGGATGCGGATATTATTCCGTCTGCCTCTGTTATCGATATCCGTCATCCTAGACTGTAAAGCACGGATTTCCTTGGATTGAGCAACGATGGAGTCTCTCAACAAGGACATACAGGAGACATTGGCGTCTTGGTCTTCTTCCAAGTTCACTACGCGATCAGACAGGTGTGAGATTTCACTTTTAATGGAGGCGAGCTCATTCCTAATGGTGTCTTGAAGGTCTTGCTTAGTGGGAAGTGACTTCATGAAGGTCAGGATTTCCCGGAGGTCCCGGCCTCTCGCCGTATTGGGGTCAGCCATGTCGTCAGCCGGATTTGAGATCGAAGAGGCAGAGGGAGACGTCGGGGGGTGGGGTGAAGAACGACTCTCCATCTGTGGGGATTTTGATGGATGAAGAAAAGGCCTCAGGTCTGCTTGAGATCTCGTGGATTTTTGAGATCGGTTGTTGTTGTTGTTGCTCCGTTTAGAGGATTTCGAGGTACACCTCATGCTCCAGGGAGATAGCAAGGAGGGTGTTTGCAATAAGCTCAAGATGCGTCAGAATCAGGAAGATACAAAAAACAACATGGCTCCCAGGAAGCGGTGACCACCAGTATTATACGTTCTCTGCCTGAAAAACGCTCCATATCTGTGCTCAGTGTGCTGCATATATCTGTGTTCACACTGCTTTATTGTGGGGACTGGGGACCACCAGTATATTATATAGGAGGAGTTCATTGCAGAGTTTTGCTGGCCAGTGACCACCAGTATTATACGTTCTCTGCCTGAAAAACGCTCCATATCTGTGCTCAGTGTGCTGCATATATCTGTGCTCACACTGCTTTATTGTGGGGACTGGGGACCACCAGTATATTATATAGGAGGAGTACAGTGCAGAGTTTTGCTGACCTGTGACCACCAGTATTATACTAGTTGATCTATTATAATATTTAAGTATTATAATAGTTGATCTATTACTGGCATATAATTCTACACATTAAAAAATGGAGAACAAAAATATGGAGGGTAAAATAGGGAAAGATCAAGATCCACTTCCACCTCGTGCTGAAGCTGCTGCCACTAGTCATGGCCGAGACGATGAAAAGCCATCAACGTCGTCTGCCAAGGCCGATGCAGAATGTCATAGTAGAGAGCATGTAAAAATAAAGCTCAGTAAAATGACCCAAAAATCTAAATCAAAATCGTCTGAGGAGAAGCGTAAACTTGCCAATGTGCCATTTACGACACGGAGTGGCAAGGAACGGCTGAGGCCCTGGCCTATGTTCAAGGCTAGTGGTTCAGCTTCACCTGAGGATGGAAGCAGTCATCCTCCTGCTAGAAAACTTAAAAGAGTTAAGATGGCAAAAGCACAGCAAATAACTGTGCGTTCTTCTAAATCACAAATCCCCAAGGAGAGTCCAATTGTGTCGGTTGCGATGCCTGACCTTCCCAACACTGGACGGGAAGAGGTTGCGCCTTCCACCATTCGCACGTCCCCTGCAATTGCTGGAAGGAGCACCCGCAGTCCAGTTCCTGATAGTCAAATTGAAGATGTCACTGTTGAAGTACACCAGGATGAGGATATGGGTGTTGCTGGCGCTGGGGAGGAAATTGACAAGGAGGATTCTGATGGTGAGGTGGTTTGTTTAGGTCAGGCACCCAGGGAGACACATGTTGTCCGTGGGACGAATATGGCTATTGACATGCCTGATCAAATTACAAAAAAAATCACCTCTTCGGTGTGGAATTATTTTAACACAAATGCGGACAACAGGTGTCAAGCCGTGTGTCGCCTTTGTCAAGCTGTAATAAGTAGGGGTAAGGACATTAACCACCTCGGAACATCCTCCCTTATACGTCACCTGGACCGCATAAGTCATTGACAAGTTCAAAAACTTTAGGTGACAGCGGAAGCAGTCCACTGACAACTAAATCCCTTCCTCTTGTAACCAAGCTCCTGCAAACCACACCACCAACTCCCTCAGTGTCAATTTCCTCCTTACACAGGAAAGCCAATAGTCTGGCAGGCCATGTCACTGTCAAGTCTGACGAGTCCTCTCCTGCCTGGGATTCCTCCGATGCATCCTTGAGTGTAACGCCTACTGCTGCTGGGCGCTGCTGTTGTTGCTGCTGGGAGTCAATCGTCATCCCAGAGGGGAAGTCGGAAGACCACTTGTACTACTTCCAGTAAGCAATTGACTGTCCAACAGTCCTTTGCGAGGAAGATGAAATATCACAGCAGTCATGCTGCTGCAAAGCAGATAACTCAGGCCTTGGCAGCCTGGGCGGTGAGAAACGGGTTTCCGGTATCCACCGTTAATTCACAGGCAACTACAGACTTGATTCAGGTACTGTGTCCCTGGTACCAAATACCATCTAGGTTCCATTTCTCTAGGCAGGCGATACCGAAAATGTACACAGACCTCAGAAAAAGAGTCACCAGTGTCCTAAAAATGCAGTTGTACCCAATGTCCACTTAACCACGGACATGTGGACAAGTGGAGCAGGGCAGACTCAGGACTATATGACTGTGACAGCCCACTGGGTAGATGTATTGCCTCCCGCAGCAAGAACAGCAGCGGCGGCACCAGTAGCAGCATCTCGCAAACGCCAACTCGTTAATAGGCAGGCTACGCTTTGTATCACCGCTTTCCAGAAGAGGCACACAGTTGACAACCTCTTACGGAAACTGAGGAACATCATCGCAGAATGGCTTACCCCAATTGGACTCTCCTAGGGATTTGTGACATCGGACAACGCCAGCAATATTGTGCGTGCATTACATCTGGGCAAATTCCAGCACGTCCCATGTTTTGCACATACATTGAATCTGGTGGTGCAGAATTATTTAAAAAACGACAGGGGCATGCAAGAGATGCTGTCGGTGGCCCGAAGAATTGCGGGACACTTTCGGCATTCAGCCACCGCGTGCCGAAGACTGGAGCACCAGCAAACAGTCCTGAACCTGCCCTGCCATCATCTGAAGCAAGAGGTGGTAACGAGGTGGAATTCAACCCTCTATATGCTTCAGAGGATGGAGGAGCAGCAAAAGGCCATTCAAGCCTATACATCTGCCTACGATACATAGGCAAAGGAGGGGGAATGCACCTGACTCAAGCGCAGTGGAGAATGATTTCAACGTTGTGCAAAGTTCTGCAACCCTTTGAACTTGCCATACGTGAAGTCAGTTCAGACACTGCCAGCCTGAGTCAGTTCATTCCCCTCATCAGGCTTTTGCAGAAGAAGCTGGAGACATTGAAGGAGGAGCTAAAACAGAGCGATTCCGCTAGGCATGTGGGACTTGTGGATGGAGCCCTTCATTCGCTTAACCAGGATTCACGGGTGGTCAATCTGTTGAAATCAAAGCACTACATTTTGGCCACCGTGCTCAATCCTAGATTTAAAAACTACGTTGTATATCTCTTTCCGGCAGACACAAGTCTGCAGAGGTTCAAAGACCTGCTGGTGAGAAAATTGTCAAGTCAAGCGGAACGTGACCCGTCAACAGCTCCTCCTTCACATTCTCCCGCAACTGGGGGTGCGAGGAAAAAGATAAGAATTCTGAGGCCAACCGCAGGCGGTGATGCAGGGCAGTGTGGAGCAATTGCTGACATCTGGTCCAGACTGAAGAACCTGCCAACGATTACTGACATGTCGTCTACTGTCACTGCATATGATTCTGTCACCATTGAAAGAATGGTGGAGGATTATATGAGTGACCGCATCCAAGTAGGCACGTCAGACTGGCAGGAAAAAGAGGCAATTTGGAGGCCCTTGCAGAAACTGGCTTTATTTTACCTAAGTTGCCCCCCCTCCAGTGTGTACTCCGAAAGAGTGTTTAGTGCAGCCGCTCACCTTGTCAGCAATCGGCGTACGAGGTTACTTCCAGAAAATGTGGAGCAATTGCCTCCAGAAAGTACACAGGGACCTGAGATGGTGGATTCCAGTGGGGACGAATTAATAATCTGTGAGGAGGAGGATGTACACAGTGAAAGGGGTGAGGAATCGGACGATGAGGAGGAGGTGGACATCTTGCCTCTGTAGAGCCAGTTTGTGCAAGGAGAGATTGATTGCTTCTATTTTGGTGGGGGCCCAAACCAACCAGTCATTTCAGTCACAGTTGTGTGGCAGACCCTGTGGCTGAAATGATGGGTTTGTTAAAGTGTGCATGTCCTGTTTATACAGCATAAGGGTGGGTGGGAGGGCCCAAGGACAATTCCATCTTGCACCTCTTTTTTCTTTCATTTTCTTTGCATCATGTGCTGTTTGGGGACTATTTTTTTGAAGTGCCATCCTGCCTGACACTGCAGTGCCACTCCTAGATGGGCCAGGTGTTTGTGTCGGCCACTTGGGTCGCTTAGCTTAGACACACAGCTACCTCATTGCGCCTCTTTTTTTCTTTGCATCATGTGCTGTTTGGGGACAATTTTTTTAATTTGCCATCCTGTCTGACACTGCAGTGCCACTCCTAGATGAGCCAGGTGTTTGTGTCGGCCACTTGGGTCGCTTAGCTTAGTCATCCAGCGACCTTGGTGCAAATTTTAGGACTAAAAAATAAGAATTTACTTACCGATAATTCTATTTCTCGTAGTCCGTAGTGGATGCTGGGGACTCCGTAAGGACCATGGGGAGTAGCGGCTCTGCAGGAGACTGGGCACAAAAGTAAAGCTTTAGGACTACCTAGTGTGCACTGGCTCCTCCCCCTATGACCCTCCTCCAAGCCTCAGTTAGGATACTGTGCCTGGACGAGCGTACACAATAAGGAAGGATTTTGAATCCCGGGTAAGACTCCTACCAGCCACACCAATCACACCGTATAACTTGTGATCTAAACCCAGTTAACAGCATGATAACAGAGGAGCCTCTAGAAAAGATGGCTCACTACAGCAATAACCCGATTTTTGGTAACAATAACTATGTACAAGTATTGCAGACAATCCACACTTGGGATGGGCGCCCAGCATCCACTACGGACTACGAGAAATAGAATTATCGGTAAGTAAATTCTTATTTTCTCTGACGTCCTAGTGGAGGCCAGGGCCAACAGCATGACCACTTTCCATGTGAGATATTTTAACTCCACAGATTTAAGTGGTTCAAACCAATGTGACTTTTGGAACCCAAAAACTACATTGAGATCCCAAGGTGCCACTGGAGGCACAAAAGGAGGCTGTATATGCAGTACCCCTTTTACAAACGTCTGAACTTCAGGGACTGAAGCTAGTTCTTTTTGGAAGAAAATTGACAGGGCCGAAATTTGAACCTTAATGGACCCCAATTTCAGGCCCATAGACACTCCTGTTTGCAGGAAATGTAGGAATCGACCCAGTTGAATTTCCTCCGTCGGGCCTTACTGGCCTCGCACCACGCAACATATTTTCGCCAAATGCGGTGATAATGTTTTGCGGTTACATCCTTCCTGGCTTTGATCAGGATAGGGATGACTTCACCCGGAATGCCTTTTTCCTTCAGGATCCGGCGTTCAACCGCCATGCCGTCAAACGCAGCCGCGGTAAGTCTTGGAACAGACAGGGTCCTTGCTGGAGTAGGTCCCTTCTTAGAGGTAGAGGCCACGGATCCTCCGTGAGCATCTCTTGAAGTTCCGGTTACCAAGTCCTTCTTGGCCAATCCGGAGCCACGAATATAGTGCTTACTCCTCTCCATCTTATAATTCTCAGTACCTTGGGTATGAGAGGCAGAGTGTCACGAACCGGTCTCTCACCTTTGCGGGTTCTGGGGGTCATCCGTTGCCAGTGCGGTTGCTCGCGGTGCTGTGCGCCCGTGTGGGGACGCGGCGTGATCAGTGGCACAGGTAATGCAGAGTCTGGGAACTGTGAGTGCGGGGACCAAATGGCCTAAGGCACTGCGGTGTGTCTGGTGTATAGGAGGTGGCCATGTTGGAGACCAAATAGCTAATACAGAGCACTTGTGAAAACACCTGTGGGCAGGTGTAAGCCAATCCCGTGCTTGTGCTGCCTTTAAGTAGGCTGGGATTATGTTACTCTGGGCCAGTGCTTTGTTGTATCAACGCTGTGCTCTAGCTCTGAGCTCTCTCCGTGCATTCCTGTGTGATTCCTGTGGTCCAGATATCCGCCTTCACTGCCAAAGATCCACCGGCTCTCCCTTGTGCTATCAGTTAATTGCACACCTATTGGAAATAGTTGGATTCCCAGTGTCCTGCATGAGGTTACCTTGTCTGTCTGCCTAACATTCAAAGTCTGGAGGATTCCATTTCCCTCAGCTGTTCGTTTGTTCAACTCTGCATTTAACCCATTCATCTCCTTGTCATCTACTACAGTTTCACAGTGATCTCCGGAACCTGCAAGTAACCCAATTCAGTACTTTTTATTTGCTATGTTGTCTTTACAAGGATAATTCTTCACAGTCTCTCAGTTAACTCTCAAAACTCCATTGCAAATTCTTACAGTTAATTCTCCATGTCTGCATTAACCAGTTAAACACAATCTGCAGTTCAGCATCAAAGCTTGTTTATATTTGGACAATTCAACATTTATTCTTCAGCTTGTTTTTGCATATGTTTCCATGAACATTTCTTTTATTTATTTTTGAGTTTTCTCTTGCATATTATTCCTGCAATATTTCAGTATATAATGATGATTAACAACTAGTCATTTAACTCCTTACTGAATTGTTATTCTAATAAATATATGAAACGGAACTTTCTTCGTCCTCCCTGCTTTCTTCATACCCCAGCACCTACATCTGTGGTTGGTCCCGGGTTAACGGATTCACAAAAACACCCGGACCTGACAGTAAGCACTGGCCACATGGATCCGTCAAGTGACCAATTCGCAGGAGGCGGTGCTACGTCAGATATCCTTTCCCGTCTGGAAAACCAGGATTCTATACAGACACAAATAGTGCAGTTTATGCAAACTATGGCAGACCGTTTAGAGACTCTTCATACGGCTATTAAAACATCTCAAGTCCAGATTCCAACTCCGGATGTCCCAGTTACCACTACAGCTTCTCCTGTGACGCTGCCTACGTCCCGCTTGCAGTTACCCTCTCCGAGTAAGTTTGACGGAACTCCAAAACTTTGCAGAGGATTCCTGAATCAATGCGAGATCCAGTTCGAACTGATGTCCGCCAGTTTCCCATCAGCTCGTTCTAAGGTTGCATATATTATTGCCCTCCTCTCCGGTCAGGCTCTGGAGTGGGCATCACCATTATGGGAGAGAGGTGATCCTATCCTCTCTAATTATAAAGAGTTCGTATCTTCCTTCCGGAGAATCTTTGACGAACCAGGCAGGACCACCTCAGCATCTTTGGAGATTCTCCGTCTACGTCAAGGTTTACGTCCTGTCAGTCAATATGTTATTCAGTTTCGCACGTTGTCTTCAGAGTTAAACTGGAATGAGGAGGCCCTGATCGCCGCGTTTTGGAATGGACTTTCAGATAGAATCAAGGATGATTTAACTATCCGGGATGTGCCAACTAAACTGGATGAATTGATTTCTCTCTGTAACAAACTTGACCTATGCTACAGGGAGCGATGTTTAGAGAAATCCAGGGCAGAGCGATCCAGTCCACGTGATCATCCTAGACCTCGACAAGATTCATTATCACAGTCTCCGGTAATGACAGAAGAACCTATGCAGATTGGGCGCTCTCGCCTCACAGAGGAGGAACGACTTCGTCGTCGACAGGGCAACCTCTGCATGTACTGTGGGTCCTCCGAACATTTAGTTAAATTCTGCAAACTCCGACCGGGAAACTCTTGCCTCCTAGCTTATTCAAGAGAGGTTAAGCTAGGAGTTACTTTAGAATCACGTTCTGGGAAAGAGCCAACCTTGTCTATTCAATTAGAAGTTCCAAGTTCTACAGTGAAAGTTTCAGCTCTCCTAGATTCCGGGGCAGCCGAGAACTTCATCTCCTCAGCCTTTGTCATACGGTCTAAAGTTCAAACCATGCCTCTGGAAGCAGCAGTTGCTGTTACAGCAGTGGATGAAAGTCGAATTCCAGATGGTATAATTACTCATCGAACCGTATGTCTCAAGATGAAAGTTGGTGAGCTCCATTCCGAATACCTCTCCTTCTACGTGATTCCCAAAGCCTCTCAAGATGTGATACTCAGTTTACCTTGGCTGCAGAAACATAATCCTCAACTTAATTGGCAAACCATGGAAGTCCTTTCGTGGGGTAAATCTTGTACCAAGGACTGTGTAGCTGCAATTGTACCTCTTCGGTTAATTAGCCTTTCCGATCTACCTCCGGTGTGTCAATCCTTTGCGGATGTTTCCAGTAAACAAGCAGCAGACTCTCTACCTCCTCATCGCGAATGGGACTGCCCAGTCGTCCTGGTTCCGGGCAAGACACCTCCTAGGGGACAAATTCATCCGCTATCCATCCCAGAGACGCGAGCTATCCGAGATTGGTCCACTCCTACAACTCTCAAGGGGATTCAGCGTTTTTTTGGCTTTGCTAATTTCTATAGGAGATTCATTAAGTATTATTCTACGTTAGCTGCTCCCATCACAGCCCTAACTCGCAAGGGAGCAAATCCTACGAACTGGTCTTCTGAAGCAATCAAAGCCTTCTCTGATTTAAAGCAAGCCTTTGTGTCAGCCCCCATTCTTCGACAGCCTGATTTGAATCGTCCCTTTCTACTAGAGGTGGATGCATCTACAGAAGCAGTAGGAGCTGTGTTATCCCAAGTCTTTGAAGATAAAAAAGTCCATCCCTGCGGATATTTCTCCCGTAAGTTCCTCCCGGCCGAGCGTAATTATGCAATCGGTGAGCAAGAATTACTTGCCATCAAGTTGGCATTTGAGGAGTGGAGATACCTTCTAGAAGGAGCACAACATCGCATTACAGTTTATACTGATCATAAGAATCTTCTATATCTGCAGTCAGCTCAGTGCTTGAATCCACGACAAGCTCAATGGGCGCTTTTCTTCACACGATTTAATTTCAAGCTCACCTATCGTCCAGGGTCTCAGAACAAAAAGGCAGATGCCCTTTCTCGGTCCTTTGCTTCTTCTGAATCAAATGATGCTACCACGAATCAAGCCATTGTGAATCCTACGTCCTCTTTAATGACTCGAACCTCTCCAGTTCCTCCGCCTGGCAAGACCTTTGTCGCCACAAGTCTTCGAAAACGGCTGCTTACCTGGGCTCACTCCTCTTCCTTCATGGGTCATCCTGGGGTTCTAAAGACTCTCAAATTTATTCAACAGTCTTATTGGTGGCCACGTCTCAAAGCCGATGTCCAAGAGTTTATAGCAGCATGTCCTAAATGTGCCCAACATAAGAGTCCAAGAAGTTCTCCACCAGGTTTATCACATCCAATATCCATACCCAAGCAACCATGGACTCATATCTTAATGGATTTTGTGACCGATCTACCTCCATCAAAAGGGCGAAATACCATTTGGGTGATAGTGGATCGGTTTTCGAAGATGGCACATTTCATTCCATTAACTGGTTTACCATCAGCCCCTTTACTAGCCAGATTGTTCATCTCTGAAATCTTCAAGTTGCATGGCCTTCCTCGAGAAATTATCTCTGATCGGGGAACACAGTTTGTGGCCAAGTTTTGGAGGTCGCTTTGTTCATCTTTAAATGTCAAGTTTAATTTTTCTTCTGCATATCATCCTCAGACAGATGGACAAACTGAGAGAGTCAACCAAGACCTTGAAACATTTCTCCGGCTATATATATCGTCCTCACAGGATGACTGGGTTGACTACCTTCCATTGGCAGAATTTGCTCATAATAATCTCTTCCATTCATCTTCAGAATCTACGCCCTTTTATATTAACTTCGGCTTTCATCCTCGTGTGCCAGAGTTTCATCCATTGCCAGCCCTAGAGGTTCCAGCGGCAGATCAAGAGCTTCAACGTCTATCTAGCATCTGGAGTTGTGTACGTAAGTCCTTGGTCAAAACTTCCGCTCGTTATAAATCTTTTGCAGATAGAAAACGTAAAGCTGTACCGAATTACAAAGTGGGAGACCAAGTTTGGATTTCTACGCGCAATCTCAAGTTCAAAGTTCCTTCTAAGAAATTTGCTCCCAAGTTTATTGGTCCATTTCCCATTGTAAAGGTACTCAACCCTGTGTCATACAAAGTCAAGTTGCCACCGTCTTTGAGAATTCCTAGTGCCTTTCATACATCTTTACTGAAGCCTTTGATTCTCAATAAGTTCCGTACTACCCAGTCCAAATCTCCTAAAGTTCACTCTTTACAGAATGAGGAATTTGAAGTTAAAGAGATTGTGGACTCACGTTCCCGATATGGACGTTTACAGTTTCTGGTCGACTGGAAGGGTTACGGTCCGGAGGAGAGATCCTGGGTTTTCTCTGAAGATGTTCATGCTCCAAGACTGGTACAGAAATACTTCTCCAAAAATCCTGACAAGGTTCAAAGGTGTTCGGAGACCACCGTAGAAGAGGGGGGACTGTCACGAACCGGTCTCTCACCTTTGCGGGTTCTGGGGTTCATCCGTTGCCAGTGCGGTTGCTCGCGGTGCTGTGCGCCCGTGTGGGGACGCGGCGTGATCAGTGGCACAGGTAATGCAGAGTCTGGGAACTGTGAGTGCGGGGACCAAATGGCCTAAGGCACTGCGGTGTGTCTGCTGTATAGGAGGTGGCCATGTTGGAGACCAAATAGCTAATACAGAGCACTTGTGAAAACACCTGTGGGCAGGTGTAAGCCAATCCCGTGCTTGTGCTGCCTTTAAGTAGGCTGGGATTATGTTACTCTGGGCCAGTGCTTTGTTGTATCAACGCTGTGCTCTAGCTCTGAGCTCTCTCCGTGCATTCCTGTGTGATTCCTGTGGTCCAGATATCGCCTCCGTTCCCAGAGGTCCGTTTGCAGCCTTCACTGCCAAAGATCCACCGGCTCTCCCTTGTGCTATCAGTTAATTGCACACCTATTGGAAATAGTTGGATTCCCAGTGTCCTGCATGAGGTTACCTTGTCTGTCTGCCTAACATTCAAAGTCTGGAGGATTCCATTTCCCTCAGCTGCTTGTTTGTTCAACTCTGCATTTAACCCATTCATCTCCTTGTCATCTACTACAGTTTCACAGTGATCTCCGGAACCCGCAAGTAACCCAATTCAGTACTTTTTATTTGCTATGTTGTCTTTACAAGGATAATTCTTCTCAGTCTCTCAGTAAACTCTCAAAACTCCATTGCAAATTCTTACAGTTAATTCTCCATGTCTGCATTAACCAGTTAAACACAATCTGCAGTTCAGCATCAAAACTTGTTTATATTTGGACAATTCAACATTTATTCTTCAGCTTGTTTTTGCATATGTTTCCATGAACATTTCTTTTATTTATTTTTGAGTTTTCTCTTGCATATTATTCCTGCAATATTTCTGTATATAATGATGATTAACAACTAGTCATTTAACTCCTTACTGAATTGTTATTCTAATAAATATATGAAACGGAACTTTCTTCGTCCTCCCTGCTTTCTTCATACCCCAGCACCTACATCTGTGGTTGGTCCCGGGTTAACGGATTCACAAAAACACCCAGACCTGACACAGAGGAGGGAACACATACACATACACCCACGGTGTTACCAGAGCGTCTACAGCTATTGCCTGAGGGTCCCTTGACCTGGCGCAATACCTGTCGAGTTTTTCCCAACGGTTTATAATCATGTGGAAGACTTCTGGGTGAAGTCCCCACTCTCCCGGGTGGAGGTCGTGTCTGCTGAGGAAGTCTGCTTCCCAGTTGTCCACTCCCGGAATGAATACTGCTGACAGTGCTATCACATGATTTTCCGCCCAGCGAAGAATCCTTGCAGCTTCTGCCATTGTCCTCCTGCTTCTTGTGCCACCCTGTCTGTTTACGTGGGTGACTGCCGTGATGTTGTCCGACTGGATCAACACCGGCTGACCTTGAAGCAGAGGTCTTGCTAAGCTTAGAGCATTGTAAATGGCCCTTAGCTTCAGGATATTTATGTGAAGTGATGTCTCCAGGCTTGACCATAAGCCCTGGAAATTCCTTCCCTGTGTGACTGCTCCCCAGCCTCGCAGGCTGGCATCCGTGGTCACCAGGACCCAGTCCTGAATGCCGAATCTGCGGCCCTCTAGAAGATGAGCACTCTGCAACCACCACAGGAGGGACACCCTTGTCCTTGGTGACAGGGTTATCCGCTGATGCATCTGAAGATGCGACCCGGACCATTTGTCCAGCAGGTCCCACTGGAAAGTTCTTGCGTGGAATCTGCCGAATGGGATTGCTTCGTAGGAAGCCACCATTTTTCCCAGAACCCTTGTGCATTGATGCACTGAGACTTGGCTCGGTTTTAGGAGGTTCCTGACTAGCTCGGATAACTCCCTGGCTTTCTCCTCCGGGAGAAACACCTTTTTCTGGACTGTGTCCAGGATCATCCCTAAGAACAGAAGACGAGTTGTCGGAACCAGCTGCGATTTTGGAATATTGAGAATCCAACCGTGCTGCCGCAACACTACCTGAGATAGTGCTACACCGACCTCCAACTGTTCTCTGGATCTTACCCTTATCAGGAGATCGTCCAAGTAAGGGATAACTAAAACTCCCTTCCTTCGAAGGAGTATCATCATTTCGGCCATTACCTTGGTAAAGACCCGGGGTGCCGTGGACCATCCAAACGGCAGCGTCTGAAACTGATAGTGACAGTTCTGTACCACAAACCTGAGGTACCCTTGGTGAGAAGGGTAAATTGGGACATAAAGGTAAGCATCCTTAATGTCCAGAGACACCATGTAGTCCCTTCTTCCAGGTTCGCAATCACTGCTCTGAGTGACTCCATCTTGAATTTGAACTTCTGTATGTAAGTGTTCAAAGATTTTAGCTTTAAAATCGGTCTCACTGAGCCGTCCGGCTTCGGTACCACAACAGTGTGGAATAATACCCCTTTTCTTTGTTGCAGGAGGGGTACCTTGATTATCACCTGCTGGGAATACAGCTTGTGAATGGCTTCCAAAACTGCCTCCCTGTCGGAGGGAGACGTCAGTAAAGCCGACTTTAGGAACCGGCGAGGGGGGAGACGTCTCGAATTCCAATTTGTACCCCTGAGATACCACCTGAAGGATCCAGGGGTCTACTTGCGAGTGAGCCCACTGCGCGCTGAAATTCTTGAGACGGGCCCCCACCGTGCCTGAGTCCGCTTGTAAAGCCCCAGCGTCATGCTGAGGGCTTGGCAGAGGCGGGAGAGGGCTTCTGTTCCTAGGAACTGGCTGATTTCTGCAGCCTTTTTCCTCTCTCTCTCTGTCACGGGGCAGAAATGAGGAACCTTTTGCCCGCTTGTCCTTATGGGAACGAAAGGACTGCGCCTGATAATACGGCGTCTTCTTATGTTGAGAGGCGACCTGGGGTAAAAACGTGGATTTCCCAGCTGTTGCCGTGGCCACCAGGTCTGAAAGACCGACCCCAAATAACTCCTCCCCTTTATAAGGCAATACTTCCATATGCCGTTTGGAATCCGCATCACCTGACCACTGTCGTGTCCATAACCCTCTTCTGGCAGAAATGGACAACACACTTACTCTTGATGCCAGTCGGCAAATATTCCGCTGTGCATCACGCATATATAGAAATGCATCTTTTAAATGCTCTATAGGCAATAATATACTGTCCCTATCTAGGGTATCAATATTTTCAGTCAGGGAATCCGACCACGCCAACCCAGCACTGCACATCCAGGCTGAGGCGATTGCTGGTCGCAGTATAACACCAGTATGTGTGTAAATACATTTTAGGATACCCTCCTGCTTTCTATCAGCAGGATCCTTAAGGGCGGCCATCTCAGGAGAGGGTAGAGCCCTTGTTTTGACAAGCGTGTGAGCGCTTTATCCACCCTAGGGGGTGTTTCCCAACGCACCCTAACCTCTGGCGGGAAAGGATATAATGCCAATAACTTTTTAGAAATTGTCAGTTTTTATCGGGGGAAACCCACGCTTCATCACACACCTCATTTAATTTCTCAGATTCAGGAAAACTACAGGTAGTTTTTCCTCACCGAACATAATACCCCTTTTGGTGGTACTCGTATTATCAGAAATGTATAAAACATTTTTCATTGCCTCAATCATGTAACGTGTGGCCCTACTGGAAGTCACATTTGTCTCTTCACCGTCGACACTGGAGTCAGTATCCGTGTCGGCGTCTGTATCTGCCATCTGAGGTAACGGGCGCTTTAGAGCCCCTGACAGCCTATGAGACGTCTGGACAGGCACAAGCTGAGTAGCCGGCTGTCTCATGTCAACCACTTTCTTTTGTAAAGAGCTGACACTGTTAATTCCTTCCAACAGTTCACCCACTCAGGTGTCGACCCCCTAGGGGGTGACATCCCTATTACAGGCAATTTGCTCCACCTCCACATCATTTTCCTCCTCATACATGTCGACACAAACGTACCGACACACAGCACACACACAGGGAATGCTCTGATAGAGGACAGGACCCCACTAGCCCTTTGGGGAGACAGAGGGAGAGTTTGCCAGCACACACCAGAGCGCTATATATATACAGGGATAACCTTATATAAGTGTTTTTCCCCTTATAGCTGCTGTATTGTTAATACTGCGCCTAATTAGTGCCCCCCTCTCTTTTTTAACCCTTTCTGTAGTGTAGTGACTGCAGGGGAGAGCCAGGGGAGCTTCCCTCCAACGGAGCTGTGAGGGAAAATGGCGCCAGTGTGCTGAGGAGATAGGCTCCGCCCCTTTTTCGCAGACTTTTCTCCTGCTTTTTTATGGATTCTGGGGGCTATATGTGATGTATTTTCGCCAGCCAAGGTGTTTTTATTGCTGCTCAGGGCGCCCCCCCCTAGCGCCCTGCACCCTCAGTGACCGAAGTGTGAAGTGTGCTGAGGAGCAATGGCGCACAGCTGCAGTGCTGTGCGCTACCTTGGTGAAGACAGGATGTCTTCTGCCGCCGATTTTCCGGACCTCTTCTGCCTTCTGGCTCTGTAAGGGGGCCGGCGGCGCGGCTCTGGGACCGGACTCCATGGCTGGGCCTGTGTTCGATCCCTCTGGAGCTAATGGTGTCCAGTAGCCTAAGAAGCCCAATCCACTCTGCACTCAGGTGAGTTCGCTTCTTCTCCCCTTAGTCCCTCGTTGCAGTGAGCCTGTTGCCAGCAGGTCTCACTGAAAATAAAAAACCTAAAACTAAACTTTTCACTAAGCAGCTCAGGAGAGCCACCTAGTGTGCACCCTTCTCGTTCGGGCACAAATATCTAACTGAGGCTTGGAGGAGGGTCATAGGGGGAGGAGCCAGTGCACACCAGGTAGTCCTAAAGCTTTACTTTTGTGCCCAGTCTCCTGCGGAGCCGCTATTCCCCATGGTCCTTACGGAGTCCCCAGCATCCACTAGGACGTCAGAGAAATAATATTGTGAGGTGTGAGGTGTTCAGAATAGACTGGAAATGAGTGGAAATGATAGTTATTGAGGTTAATAATACTGTGGGATCAAAATGACCCCCAAATTCTATGATTTAAACTGTTTTTGAGGGTTTTTTGTAAAAAACACCCGAATTCAAAACACACCCGAATCCGACAAAATATTTTCAGGGAGGTTTTGCCAAAATGCGTCCGAATCCAAAACACGCCCGCGGAACCAAATCCAAAACCAAAACACAAAACCCGAAAAATGTCTGGTGCACATCACTACTAATACATGCATCACACACATACACCCAGCGATAGAAACAGGCTGATCGGGACCGGAGCCGACATCACACACCCGCCCTGAAAACGCTTGGGAACGCCTACGTTTCTCCTGACACTCCCAGAAAATGGGCAGTTACCCCACCCAAATGCCGGCTTCCTGTCAATCAATCTTCATACGCCTAACGATCAGAAAAGACGCTGATTTCTCTTGCAGTTTGGCCTCGCACGTGCGCATTACAATCCATACACATGCACATCCGATCGTCCGCCTTGCGAATTCGCACAAGAGCGATCAGGTCTGAATTAGGCCCCAAGTTAGGAATTCACTTCTGAGTTGTTATACTGTATTGTGTACCTGACCTGGTAACCTATTTTGCATTATATGGAACTACAGTATTCACATGTAAGTTATTTATAACTTTGCAGTTACTGTTTATGGAGTAAAAGATTTTATACTTTATATGGTTTTTGATTCATTATAACTGAGGGTAAGAATGATCTGAATCTTTAAATCATATGTATAATGCAATACATAGGCAAATGCAGGGGGGGGGGGGGGGGGGGTGTTCCGGTTGCCCGAAAAAAAACCCTCCTCATGGTAAATGGCTCAAATTATGAGAAAAATAGCAATAGTATATAATACGATTTTTAGAGCTGCAACCACATCATGCAGTTTAAAAGACAGAGCAGAGCTGCTGCACATGCCCAGTGCTAGCAGCTTCTTCTACGAAGTTTGCTGTGTGTGTGAATCTGAGGCCTCAATCAGTGTACTGGACCAGAGAGTAGCTACCAGGAAGAAGAGACAGGAGCCTTACCATGAAGTGGGAGAATGTGTGCTCTTATAACCTTTTCCTGACCACTTATTTATATTATTTAAATGTTTGATACAGCCTATACTATAGACCATCTATATTGTTACATATTATTACTGTATTCCATAAAGTTTTCAGTGTATAAAAAGACCAATGTTGACATTAATGTCCAGGGTCATTACTAGGTTCTTTGTTTCCGCAGAGAGGGGGATTGTGGACATGCTTTTGGAAACCCCCCTCTAGAAATCCTGCATTTGCCACTGCAATATAGTTTAAGAAATAAGGTTACTTGTACTTCTTTCACACTGCCTATGACTGATCCCACCCGGAAATTGGAAACGGGTCCTTCCCAGGTGGGATCCGGCATTGAACGCTAACTGCTGGCTTCCCGAACCGGCAATATGATGAACCGGTTGCTATAGCGATGGGGGGCAGAGCCGGCAGCGTGGGCGGAGGTGGAGACGGCGCTGGGAAATTAGCTCATCTCCGCACCGCCTCTTCCCTATGTAGTGAACGGGTCCTGGGTCGCATCGACCCGGGAGTCCGTTCACGCTGCCACGGACCAGGTATACAGTGCTTTATTCCCGTGTTGAATAACCGGGTCAGGCGACCCGAGAATTCGACCATGGCCCTTTCACACCGAACCGGCAATATGCTGGGTCGATACCGGGTTATTTGTGCGGTGTGAGGTTAAATGGATTTTGTCAAGGAGTAATGTTTGGACTGAATTGGCCCATGCAATAGAGTTTGCATGTGTAACTCACATGGTACTCTAGTTACGATGCATAATGCATAGCCGCTGGGTCCTTCTGACTGTGGGCTGTTGTGGTATGAGACAAATGTATTATAGGCATACCTGCCTACTCTCACGGAATGGCCGGGAGGCTCCAAAAATATGGTGGCACCCCCAGTGATTAAGTCTCCAGGCCGGGCGCTGATCTTCAAAAACCACTGTGTGCTGCTGTCAACTTCCTGTCAGTTGGAACCAGTCTGGCTCGTCTCCTCTGATGTTTTTTAGTTAACAAGTTGTTTTCACACACAGAACTGCCGTTTTTTTAAGGTTTTATTATTTTTGTTTTGCACCCATTCTCTGTAAACTGTACTATGTGTAAATCCCAGGAGATCAGTAGTTTCTGAGGTAGGTACGTCAGACCATCTGGCACCAACAATCATTTCAAAGGGACATTAATTTACCTCACATTTCTGCCCAATGTTGGACCTGAACAACAACTGACCCTCTTGACCATGTCTGCATGCTTTCAGTTGCTGATATATGATTGGTCGATTAGATAGCTGCATTAAGCAACAGGCTACAACTATACCTAATACGGTGGCCGAGTGTATCGATATTGGCTGCTCCTCACCTCTATGGGGGGAATGCAAGTGTTTTGCGCACTGGTGGGCACTAGATGGCGCCCAACAGGGCAATTCAATTGTTGCTCCGTTTGAGAACACACAGCCGACGGTGCTGACATTACTGTTACGATGTTCCATCATGTTGACGGGCTGGTAAGTAGTATTATATTTATACACTTGAACATCAGTGTTTGTCAGTTCAATAGGAAAGTTTGTGTTTCATAATACAACATGATTGCACCTAGTATATGACTGCAACTAAACTCATTTGTACAGAGTAAAGCAAATAATCATTACAACAGTCCTTACTATGTAACCACGTATTTCTTACATGGGGCTCGATTCAATTAAAAGTGAGTTGAATAGCGCCGGGAATTACCTCCCAAGGCTATTCAAGTCAGCGCACAGTGACAGCCGATGACGGGATTTCTTCTCACCCCCTCAGGTGGGTGCGAGCAGAAATCCGACAAAAGTGCTGGCGCGATGCTCATTTCTGCCCTTAGCGCAGCGGAAACAGCATCGTGCCCGGCACTTAAGTCGGACAATTCCCATTCTCCCGACAAAACACCCTGTTTAGTCCGAAAGAACAGGCATTCTCCGACTTAACATCGCGCTGAATTGAATAGCCCCAGAAGGTAATTCCCAGAGCTATTCAACTCACTTTCAATTGAATCAAGCTCATTGTTTCTCCTAATGCTTGTTCCTATTTTACAACCTACTAAGGGATTATAAATAGTATGGCCCATACGTAATAGTCTATGATTTACAGCAGCATATAGTTATAAGGCTCCTCTTTCTATGTCAAGGTTACATTAGTGAGCAGACCCAAAGTGTGATACCCCTGTCAGACTGCCAGCTGTGAACACGGGTTATTGGCACATGAGCGCGCAAATCCCGTGTTCATGTGCGGTCTGAAAGGTGCCAGGGTAAATATACTGGGTCGCTGTGCGGTGTGAACAGGAGTGTTGATGGGTGTCGCTTGGAGATCATGTGATATGCCAGGTTGCAGACAGCGGCAGCTGGGCACCTGAGGCGGGTTGCACCCTGGGAGCTCCCGTGTCAGGTTCTCGGGTGCGGCCCGCCTCAGGCGGTCTGAAAGCGGTATAAGTGAAGCTGAAGCAGTCACCATTAGTGCACAGTACACACACTGCCACTTGGTGGGTACTGGGAAATCAGGCACTGCCCTTCTGCATCACACAAAATATTTCTCCTACAATTGATTAGTAAGTAATAGGTGCCGACTTCCTGGCTGCTCTCTCCGAGAGAGACCAGGTCAGCAAAGCGGGGGAGCGGTACCAGGGCACATGTTGCATCACAGGGTGTGGGGAGTGGCTATGCAAATGTGGCAGTATGGGGGCATGATGGCTGTGACCATGTCATCATAGCCACGCCCGCTGCCATACAATGCTTCCTGGCCATTCTGGGAGAGTAGGTAAGTATATAGTAAGTACAATGTTCATTAATAGCATATACATATGCAGAGCTCTGCATACACCTAGATTCCTTCAATTTTGGAACTATTATCTTCTATATAATTGCCCAGATCTGTCACTCTGTGCCTTTGTGGATAACACTGGGTGTGGCTAGGAGCTCTCATTGGGTTAGCAGCAGGTCTATCACACCCAGTCCATAGCTGATTGGGCGAGAAACACCCTCCCACACAGGTTAGATCCAATGGGAGGCTCTGCCCTTTGGAAGCAACATACCCTCCAATAATTTACACATAAAAATCGCTACAAATTCGAAAAGGGGGGTGGCCACGGGTACAGTGGTGTGGCCACGCCCCTTTTCCTATACTTTCAATGGAAGCTTGGAGAGTCAAAAATCGGTACAGACCATAAAAAAAAAGGTTCTGTACCTGCCAGAAAGGTACAGCTGGAGGGTATGTCACTGCATCTGCAGCAAGTCTCTGTGCTGTAGATAGGGGGGAAAAAAACTTTTACTGCATGTTTTGTTCATACGTTTGTAAATCCAGTCATCAGGACACAGAGACATGTGAGTTCACTGCTGTGCTGTTTATTCCCTCACCAACTCCAGACACACTGCACACTGGACCACCCACTTTCCAGCATCCCCCTGGTCCCAGGGACCATCACTGAAGATTCAGGCTTACACAGATTTGTAAGGGAGTGTCTACAAATATTAAGCATTCTAATACACTAACATCACCTTTAATCACCAAACTCACAGGGTTTACTGAGTGATTGCAGCTCTGTAACATACTGATCAAATCCATCTACAGACTTCTGATCACATGTAAAAAACTTATATCTTTCATATGTCACATTTTTCCTTGGCACAAAGTAATCTTCAAACTTTTGCATTATAGAAGATAGCACCATATTCTGCCCATCAGCAAACTGAAAACTATTATAAGTGTCCAGCACATCCTCTCCTATCACATGGAGGAAAATGGATGCCTTCGTTTTGTCAGCCTCTGAATCAGCTCCACATGCAGCAAGATATATATATTAAACCTTTGCTTAAATCTTTTCCAATTTTCAGACAAGTTACCAGACATCAGCATGCCGGTTGGAGGAGCTAGTTTATCCATGGTTACTCACTGTTTGAAGATAGGAGCACACGGCAGGCTTTGCAGACACTATCACAGCCTTACAGACTTCTGCAGGATTCTTTCACACTCTGAGAGCACTAGCAGTCCAAGTTAAACTTCTTCTGACACCATGTTTTGTTCATACGTTTGTAAATCCAGTCATCAGGACACAGAGACATGTGAGTTCACTGCTGTGCTGTTTATTCCCTCACCAACTCCAGACACACTGCACACTGGACCACCCACTTACCCGCATCCCCCTGGTCCTAGGGACCATCACTGAAGATTCAGGCTTACACATATTTGTAAGGGAGTGTCTACAAATATTAAGCATTCTAATACACTAACACATCCTCTTTTCTTTGAAGATAAGCCCTGTACCCTTCAATGCAACAATTAACAACGTCATATTAAGAACATCATCTAACACGTTTCAATGAGTCTCTCAGGTCTGCGTATTTCCCTTTTGGGTCTTTCATACACAGTCTGTGTTTCATCGACCATGTTGGACCTTTCTAGAATCGTGGTTTGTTCACCATTATCAGGATCATCATACATGTCAGATGAAGGGTATCCTTCAGTCATGTTGTCTTCATTATGGTTAGGTTGAGATCTTAAATCCACCCGATTTCTTCCTACTTTCGTTCCACGGTCTGTACGTATAGTATAAGATCTTGGTGCTACTTGTGCTTGCACAATGCCTTTCTACACCCAAATGCCTTTCTCATGATCTCTGAGATGGACTTGCTCACCCGATTTTAGATCAGATAAGCTTTTTGCTCGCCTGTCATGGAACAGTTTCTGTTTCGCCTGTTGACGTTCCTTACTCAGTCTGACCAACGCTGAGTTATGTGTATTAAGCAGTTCATCATGTATCGGGAGATTTGCTCTAATCCTCCTTCCCATCAGCATTTGTGCAGGAGAAAGTCCATTCTGTAAAGGTGTACTGCGGTAGATTAAAAGACTTTTGTAGAAATCTTCTTTACCTTCTTGAGCTTTTTTCATGAGACTCTTTACAGTTTTTACTGAACTTTCCACCAACTCATCCCACTCATCAGCAAATTGTCTAAATTCAGCACTGGAAAACTGAGGACCATTGTCAGTGAACACTTCCATAGGAACACCATGCCTTGCAAAGATTGACTTCATGCAATTGATTACGTCTTTACTAGTAGTTGTATGTAGTCTATTCACCTCAGGGTAGTTAGAGTAATAATCAGTCACGACAATGTACATTTTCCCATTACAATCAAACAAATCTGCGCCAACTTTCTGGTACGGTCTCTCTGGAACTGCGTGAGGACCCAGTGGCTCGACTTGTTGTTTCGGCCTATACGTAAGACATAACTCACATGTAGCTGTAGTCTGTGCTATGTCTTGGTTCATTCTTGGCCAATACATAACTTCACGCGCTCTCCGCTTACATTTTTCTTCTCCTAAGTGGCCTTCATGCATCTTGCACAGCATAGTTTTTCTTAGTCGTGCAGGTATAACAAACCTATTGCCTTTGTAAATAATACCATCGACAACTGTAAGGTCACTGCGGTACATCCAATAATCATGGATAGACAGCGGGCACGCGTGTTTTTCTGCTGGCCAACCTTTCAGAATGATATCTTTCAACACTTTCATTGTGTCATCTGTCTCAGTTTCTTTCCTAATCTGTTCTTGTCTTGCAAGAGACACTGGTAGAGAAGCTACAATCAAATTAACATAGGCTTCTATCTCTTCATCCATCAGACTTTTGGAACCTTCACTTTTGTCCACAGCATGAGAAAGTATATCAGCAATGTACATGTATTTGCCGGGACAGTACAGCAAGTGTACATCATATTTCTGTAGCATTCGTTGAATTCTCATGGGACAGTCATGTAATGATTTAGTCATGATAGCTACCAATGGCTTGTGGTCAGTTTCCACTGTAAATGTTTGACCATACACAAACTGATGAAATCGCTCACATGCATATGTGATCGCTAGAAGTTCTTTTTCTATCTGAGCATACCTTGTTTCAGCACTTGTCAGTGCTCTTGATGCATAGATTACTGGTTGCCATGTATCCTCATGTTCTTGTAACAGCACTGAGCCTAGGCCAAATTGCGAAGCATCTGCTGAAATTCTTATTCTTTTCGCAGGATCAAAGAATTTTAGCACTGGTTGCTCTGTAATGATCTGTTTCAAGTTTTGCCAACTTTCTTCTTGTTCATGTGACCACATCCACTCGTTATCTTTGTCCAACAACCATCTAAGAGAGGCTGTTCGTTCAGAGAGTTGAGAAATAAACTTTCCTAAGTAAGTAATCATTCCTAGGAATCTTCTGACGTCGTCTTTGTTGTTAGGACGTTCCATGTTCACTATGGCTGATATTTTCCTTGGGTCTGGTTTTACACCTTGATCCGAGACCACGTCGCCCATAAAGGTAAGTGTATTCACGCCAAATTCACATTTGTCCTTGTTTAGCTTTAGATTCACTTTCTTGACAAGTTCCATTACTTGTCTCAATCTAGAATCATGTTCTTCCTTTGTAGATCCCCAGACAATAATGTCATCCATCATTGTTTCAACACCTGGAATATGTTAAAAAATCATGTGTATCTTTTTGTGATATACTTCTGGAGCAGACAAAATTCCATATGGTAGTCTAAGAAATCTGTATCGACCTTCTGGTGTATTAAATGTACAAAGCTTTGAGCTGGCCTCACCTAGCTTCATTTGCCAGAATCCTGAAGATACGTCCAATTTACTGAACCATTTTGCTCCCGCAAATTGCGACATGATTTCATCTCTGGTTGGTAGTTTGAAATGTTCTCGTTTAATAGCTTTGTTTAAATCTCTGGGGTCTAGACATATTCTGAGTTGTCCATTTTTCTTTTTAACAATTACTAAGGAGCTTACCCATTCAGTAGGCTCATCAACTTTCTGTATCACACCCAAGGCTTCCATGCGATTTAACTCTTGTTTCAGTTTTTCTCTCAGCGCAAACGGCACTTTTCTACAGGGGTGTATCACTGAAGAAACTTGCGTGTCTATATTTATTTTATGCTCTCCAGGCAAACAACCTAGACCTTCAAACAAGTCTCTGTATTCTGTAAACATCGATTTGCAGTCATCTTCTACTTGTGATGTCACCATAAAACTTTCTTTAGCAAGCTTAGTTTCTCACAGGAACTTAATCCTAGAATCGGTTGCACATTTTTATCCACAATCAGTAGAGATGTTTTAAACTGTTGTCCCTTATATTTCAGTTTCACTAAGCATTTACCTTTCACAGGAATTTCCTCCCCAGTGTACCCTGTAACTTTCACTTTGGCTGGATGAATTTTAGGTTTTACTCTAAAAGTCTTATAGTCTTGAAATTATATTAAATTCACCTGCGCGCCAGTATCAACCTTAAAGGGAATGACAATCTCGTTCACAGTTAAAGGGACAATCCATTCTTTCTTATCTGCACTGCAAAGTTGAATGCAATCCACAAAGAATTCATCTGTTTAACAGCATGCACTTTGGTTGGTTTACTTTTAATTTTACAGCATTTGGCAAAGTGATTAAGTCTACCACATGTCATGCAGGTTTTACCATCAGCAGGGCACATTTTAGGATTGTGAGCATTTCCACATCTACTACACATTTCCTTATTAGACTGTGGCTTAGACTGCTTCATTCTTGAGAATGGAGGTTTGCTTGGCTCTGTGTTCTGCACTACATGGACAGCAGCATCAACTTCCTTGTGTAACTTTTTGGCTTGAAATCTAGTTTATTTCTGCAGATTTACACATAGTCACTGCCTTGTCTAGTGTTAGGTCTTGCTCTCTCAGCAGTCTCTCTCTGAGTCCATTATCAGGTATTCCACAGACAATACGATCTCTAATCAGTGAATCCTTTAAATCACCAAACTCACAGGGTTTACTGAGTGATTGCAGCTCTGTAACATACTGATCAAATCCATCTACAGACTTCTGATCACATGTGAAAAACATATCTTTCATATGTCACATTTTTCCTTGGCACAAAGTAATCTTCAAACTTTTGCATTATAGAAGATAGCACCATATTCTGCCCATCAGCAAACTGAAAACTATTATAAGTGTCCAGCACATCCTCTCCTATCACATGGAGGAAAATGGATGCCTTTGTTTTGTCAGCCTCTGAATCAGCTCCACATGCAGCAAGATATGTATTAAACCTTTGCTTAAATCTTTTCCAGTTTTCAGACAAGTTACCGGACATCAGTATGCCGGTTGGAGGAGCTAGTTTATCGGGTGTTATTCATGTGACCGCCGGTCAGCTGACCGACAGTCACATGACCTCCTCCGTGAGCCCGACGGCTCACTATCCCGATGGTCGGCATGCCGACCAACAGGGACTATTTCCACTCGTGGGTGTCCACGACACCCATAGAGTGGGAATAGAACCCGTGGTGACCGCAGGTCGCCACCGAGCCCGCAGCGTGGTGAGCGCAGCGAGCCCACAAGGGGCTTGCTGCGCTCGCCCCTCCCCGCCGGGATCCCGGCGTCGGTATGCTGCCGGGATCCCGGCGTCGGTAATGTGACCGGCGGTCAGGAGACCGCCGGTCACCAGTACTACACCCAGTTTATCTATGGTTACTCACTGTTTGAAGATAGGAGCACATGGCAGGCTTTGCAGACACTATCACAGTCTTACAGACTTCTGCAGGATTCTTTCACACTCTGAGAGCACTAGCAGTCCAAGTTAAACTTCTTCTGACACCATGTTTTGTTCATATGTTTGTAAATCCAGTCATCAGGACACAGAGACATGTGAGTTCACTGCTGTGCTGTTTATTCCCTCACCAACTCCAGACACACTGCACACTGGACCACCCACTTTCCAGCATCCCCCTGGTCCCAGGGACCATCACTGAAGATTCAGGCTTACACAGATTTGTAAGGGAGTGTCTACAAATATTAAGCATTCTAATACACTAACATCACACTGCAGCGTCCCATGGGGGTCATTCTGACCTGATCACTCGCTGCAGTTCATCGCAGCGCAGTGATCAGGTCAGAACTGCACATTCGCCGGTGCTGCAGTGCGCCGGTGCATGTCTGACAGCCAATGGATGTCGTTGCCTAGCGATCACCTCTACCTGATTGACAGGCAGAGGCGGTCGCTGGGTGGGAAGGGGCGGCGCAGTGGCGTTTGGCTGCCGTTTTGTGGGTGCAGACCGGCCAATGTAGGCATGGCAGGAGCGTGAGGTCGGCGGGCCGCAGCGGCTGTGTGACGTCACATGCAGTTGCTGCGCCCGGGCAGCGACGAGCAACTCCCGGCCAGCCGCAGGACCTGCACTGGCTGGGAGTTACTCTTCAAGTACAAAATCATCACCGCTGTGCAATGCTTTTGTACTTGTGCGGGGGGGAGGGGCCGGCCTGACATGCGGGGCGGACTAGCTCTGTGCTGGGTGTCCCCCCCGCATGTCAGTGTAAGTGATAATAGCTGTACTACACTTAAGGTCGGAATGACCCCCTATGTCCTGCTGCCAGTCCACCTGCCCCCTCCGGCATTAACAATCCCCACTCCCTAGCCGCGGCGCATGTGGAACAAAAGCTGCTGCGGCCACCGGCATAGATGTGTATGAAAGCGGCGCAGCGGAAGGCTTTCATAGCCCTCCCTGCGCCGCATACTCTCTGAGCCCCGGAGCCTCCTCTGCGTGTGATGTCACAGAAGTGCCTCCCAGCCACAGCCGCGCCCAGATCCCCAGAGGCCCTGACTCCGCAACACAGCACCTGGGCTGCCGGCCTGGAAGCCCCGAGATGGCTAATGTAACGGATAGAGAGGGTGATATCGCGGAGGGTAATGTCTGGGCGCTGAATCAATGTAAAAGGTGACAGTGCTGTGCAGTGCAGTGGGTGTGCAGTGACACTGACACTGCACAGCACTCTCACCTTTTACATTGATTCAGCCATTTAGTTCTGCCAGCCAGTCACTATTGTTAGCGCCGGTGTCTCAACAGGGAAGTAGACGCACTAAATAAACTACAGCTCCCAGCAGCCTTTAGCGCAGGAGCAATCCGGCCCTTAGGGCTGCTGGGAGCTGTAGTTTATTGAGTGTATCTTCTTTCCTGTAATGTGGCGCGTTGGGACACCGGCGCTAACAATAGTGACTGGCTGCTTGGCTGCTGTGCGAGTCTCCGGGAGAGCCACTGCCAAAGGGAGGACAGCAGCTTAGCTGCTTCCAGGGGGAGAAGCATTATCAGTCCCTTCCCCACACGCAGTACCTCCGGGACCCATCCTCGGCACCCTCACCCCCCCCCCCCCCCCCCTCCATCACCCGCGGTGGCTCTGGACCCTCTCCAACACCCGCAGCACCCCTGCACCCGCCCCTCCCCCACACGCTGCACCACCACCGCACCAGCCCCTTCCCCGCCCGCGGCCCCCCGCAACCGCTCCTCTCCCTGCGGTGGCTCCGGACCCCCACCCACTGCACCTACTAGGTGATTCATCAGGCCCTGCGTGCGCTGTTCAAGCTGTTGCAAGGGGCTTCGACCACTTAACCATCGCACGCCCTTTGTCCGTGCAATATTTAACCGCTCACACAATTATGATTGGAGGTAATACTCCATATAATAGAAATATTGCACGCCACAAGGGCATGCAAGGGTTAAGGGGGCATAGCCCCTTATGACGGTGTGAAGAGTGCCCGTAGGGCGCGATGAATCACCTAGTATATATATATATATATATATATATATTTAGGCTGTGACTATACATAAATATCAGGGATGTGCGGTGAGGTAAATGGTTCAGGAGGCACTGGCTAGTACCAGAGCCAGATTTACACAGAATATATGTGCCAAAGGGTTCATGTGGGCAGCAGTATAAACTCCTGGAAGTTTGGTGAGTTTTGGTCAGAGATGTGTGGAAAAGATAAGAAGATGAGGCACAAAAGTTGAAGCCTTGCCCTCTCACCGCGTAATGCAGATTTGCTGGTGTCATTTTGTCTCTGCCCCCTCCATTTACTGCAAATCGCAGCATTATGGAGTGAGAGGGTGGAGTCAAATGATACAATTTACCTGGCTCCACCGTCAGCAAGAGCCGTTGTCTTAGAAGGTATGTAGATACATATACTCTCCTGTTGCCCACACATTCTTTATAGTCTCTGTACAATTCCAGTCCTGTCCAGCTGCTTACTTCACTTTACCTCTCAGAATAAACTTTGCAGTGGGGGGGGGGTTCCAGGTGTAAGGGGTGTAGGTTGCTGGATTTATTTAGTGTTAGATTTGTAACTAGGGTGGTCATTCCGAGTTGTTCGCTCGCTAGCAGTTTTTAGCAGCCGTGCAAACGCTATGCCGCCGCCCTCTGGGAGTGTATTTTAGCTTAGCAGAAGTGCGAACGAAAGGATCGCAGAGCGGCTACAAAATAATTTTGTGCAGTTTCTGAGTAGCTTCAGACCTACTCAGCGCTTGCGATGACTTCAGACTGTTCAGTTCCTGTTTTGACGTCACGAACGCGCCCTGCGTTCTCCCAGCCACGCCTGCGTTTTTCCTGGCACGCCTGCGTTTTTTTCAAACACTCCCTGAAAACAGTCAGTTGACACCCAGAAACATCTACTTCATGTCATTCATTCTGCGGCCAGCAGTGCCACTGAAAAGCTTCGCTAGACCTTGTGCAAAACTACATTGGCCGTTGTGAAAGTACGTCGCGCGTGCGCATTGCGCCGCATACGCATGCGCAGAAGTGCCAGGGATGGTTTAGGCTGAGGGAGTTTGCTGCCACTTGGGGGAGGGGGTATTCTTCAATGGGGTCCTGCAGACAAACATTTGAGAGGTGCCAGTCATTGCTTTTGCGAGAGCAGCGCTCTACACTGTCTCCGTCACATCAAGTCCATCCTGCAACAGGCGCACTGCAATACCCAGCAAACCCTGTATGCTCCAAGCTGCCACTGTATCGCTCCTGCAGGTAGGTGGTGTTAATGGGTGCTCAGCAGCTCTGCCCCAGGGCACAGTGATGTCCAAGTTACCCCGGTATCCCATCAGAGAAGACTGCAGTGCAATGTGACCAGAGGAACCGGACACAGAGCTCAGGACCTATCTCCCTACTAAGGTAAGTGTAAGGGGCACATCTGATGGCAATGTCATGTGACCAGAGGAACCGGACACAGCGCTAATGGACCTATCTCCCTACTAAGGTAAGTGTAAGGGGCAGATCTGATGGCAATGTCATGTGACCAGAGGAACCGGACACAGAGCTCAGGACCTATCTCCCTACTAAGGTAAGTGTAAGGGGCACATCTGATGGCAATGTCATGTGACCAGAGGAACCGGACACAGCGCTAATGGACCTATCTCCCTACTAAGGTAAGTGTAAGGGGCAGATCTGATGACAATGTCATGTGGAATATTCAGATACCGCAGATACTGACCCATGACCCCTGGAATGATGACTGCGGGTGTGGGTGACGTGGATAGATGGAAGTGGAGCAGAGAGTTGGAGGCGGTGAGGACACATAAGGGGAAGGATGTGATAAGATCCCTCTCCAGCAAGTTGCCATATAAACGACAGCTTGTGAAGAAAAATGGGGGACTGTGCGCCATCTCAGGATGACGTAGTTACACTCTTATGCTCCTAAAAATGCTTTTCTGAACTTGATAAATGGCATCTACATCCACAGAGGACGCTATCAGATATTATTATTATTAGTCATAGATATTATTGAGATCTCCTGCATTACATGATTAATGAATGGTTCAGTTACTTGTAAATCACAAAAGTGACATGAAAAGTCCTTAAAAAAAACGTATCTAAGTAATGATGATAAAGGCTCTACATCAGTGTTCGGAAAGGGTACGGGTCGTTGTGTCGACACAACTTAGGTCGACAGTCATTAGGTTGACCACTATAGGTCGACATGCATTAGGTCGACAGGGTCAATAGGTCAGCATGTACTAGGTCGACAGGTCAAAAGGTCGACGTGAGTTTTTTAACTTTTTTTGGTGTCGTTTTTTCCGTAATTTGACTGGGAACCCCACTTAGAGCACCGTGTCCCCTCGCATGGCGAGCGACATTTGGGCAAGGTGCCTTGCTTCACTACTGCTGGTTACCGTTCCCAATCGTAGTCCACATGGATCGTAAAGTATAAAAAAGTAAAAAAATTGAATACAAAAAAAACCCCTCATGTCGACCTAGTGACCCTGTCGACCTATGGTGGTCAACCTAATGACTGTCGACCTAAGTGGTGTCGCCCTAATGATCGTATCCCGTTAGGAAATGCCAGCTCAAGCCCAGAGTACGGCAGCAGCTCAGTTCCTGCATGTACTCTGCTGCCCCCTAGTGGCCACTGCTACCAAACCCAGCAACACCTCATACTCTCACACTACTTTCTTATTACACCAAGATGCATAAAACGAGACGTTAGAAAGAGCTGATTAGATACTTCACTCTCTGAGACCCTGCCACTGCCATTCCATCAATATATCTTCATTCCGGTCTAGGTGCTGTTATTTATAGTCTCTAGTGATACAGTAACAATATAAAGATACAAAGGGTGTGATATGCTTTACCGGCCACTGATCAGAATACTGACCGCAGCATCGTGATGAGAGAATCCAGACAGGGGCGAGGTAAGTATATTTACCCTCCCCCAATACCCCTTAACCTTAACCCTCCCTTCCTGCAGCCTAACCCTAACCCTCCCCTGTGGCCCCTAAACCTGACCTCCCCACCCCTGTGGGCTAACACTAGCAGTGGGTGGCATACTTACGATCTGGATTCCGGTGTCTGCAATTCGTCCACTGTCAGAGTCCAGTGCCGGTATCCTGACCACATACCATAAGGCTTCTACATCCACAGCGGACACTATCGGGGGAGAAAATAGATTTCTCTATCGTCCTAAGTGGATGCTGGGGTTCCTGAAAGGACCATGGGGAATAGCGGCTCCGCAGGAGACAGGGCACAAAAGTAAAGCTTTTACAGGTCAGGTGGTGTGTACTGGCACCTCCCCCTATGACCCTCCTCCAGACTCCAGTTAGATTTTTGTGCCCGGCCGAGAAGGGTGCAATTCTAGGTGGCTCTCATAAAGAGCTGCTTAGAGAGTTTAGCTTAGGTTTTTTATTTTACAGTGATTCCTGCTGGCAACAGGATCACTGCAACGAGGGACAGAGGGGAGAAGAAGTGAACTCACCTGCGTGCAGGATGGATTGGCTTCTTGGCTACTGGACATGAAGCTCCAGAGGGACGATCACAGGTACAGCCTGGATGGTCACCGGAGCCACGCCGCCGGCCCCCTCACAGATGCTGAAGCAAGAAGAGGTCCAGAATCGGCGGCTGAAGACTCCTGCAGTCTTCTTAAGGTAGCGCACAGCACTGCAGCTGTGCGCCATTTTCCTCTCAGCACACTTCACACGGCAGTCACTGAGGGTGCAGGGCGCTGGGGGGGGGGCGCCCTGGGAGGCAAATGAAAACCTTTAAAAAGGCTAAAAATACCTCACATATAGCCCCAGAGGCTATATGGAGATATTTACCCCTGCCTAAATGTACTAAATAGCGGGAGACGAGCCCGCCGAAAAAGGGGCGGGGCCTATCTCCTCAGCACACGGCGCCATTTTCTGTCACAGCTCCGCTGGTCAGGAAGGCTCCCAGGTCTCTCCCCTGCACTGCACTACAGAAACAGGGTATAACAGAGAGGGGGGGCAAAATAAATGGCAATATATTAATATAAAAGCAGCTATAAGGGAGCACTTAATCATAAGGCTATCCCTGTCATATATAGCGCTTTTTGGTGTGTGCTGGCAGACTCTCCCTCTGTCTCCCCAAAGGGCTAGTGGGTCCTGTCTTCGTATAGAGCATTCCCTGTGTGTCTGCTGTGTGTCGGTACGTGTGTGTCGACATGTATGAGGACGTTATTGGTGTGGAGGCGGAGCAATTGCCAAATATGAGGATGTCACCTCCTAGGGGGTCGACACCAGAATGGATGCCTTTATTTGTGGAATTACGGGATAGCGTCAACTCGCTTAAGCAGTCGTTTGCCGACATGAGGCGGCCGGACACTCAATTAGTGCCTGTCCAGGCGCCTCAAACACCGTCAGGGGCTGTAAAACGCCCCTTGCCTCAGTCGGTCGACACAGACCCAGACACAGGCACTGATTCCGGTGGTGAAGGTGACGAATCAACCGTATTTTCCAGTAGGGCCACACGTTATATGATTTTGGCAATAAAGGAGATGTTACATTTAGCTGATACTACAGGTACCACTAAACAGGGTATTATGTGGGGTGTGAAAAAACTACCAGTAGTTTTTACCGAATCAGAAGAATTAAATGACGTGTGTGATGAAGCGTGGGGTGCCCCGATAAAAAACTGCTAATTTCAAAGAAGTTATTGGCTTTATACCCTTTCCCGCCAGAGGTTAGGGAGCGCTGGGAAACACCTCCTAGGGTGGACAAAGCGCTAACACGCTTATCAAAACAAGTGGCGTTACCCTCTCCTGAGACGGCCGCACTTAAAGATCCATCAGATAGGAGGATGGAAAATATCCAAAAAGGTATATACACACATGCAGGTGTTATACTACGACCAGCTATTGCGACTGCCTGGATGTGCAGTGCTGGGGTAGTTTGGTCAGAGTCCCTGATCGAAAATATTGATACCCTGGACAGGGACAATATTTTACTGTCGTTAGAACAAATAAAGGATGCATTTCTTTATATGCGTGATGCACAGAGAGATATCTGCACACTGGCATCACGGGTAAGTGCTATGTCCATTTCGGCCAGAAGAGCTTTATGGACACGACAGTGGACAGGCGATGCGTAGAGGAGTTATTTGGGGTCGGTCTATCGGATTTGGTGGCCACGGCTACGGCCGGGAAATCCACCTTTCTACCTCAAGTCACTCCCCAACAGAAAAAGGCACCGACCTTTCAACCGCAGCCCTTTCGTTCCTTTAAAAATAAGAGAGCAAAGGGCTATTCATATCTGCCACGAGGCAGAGGACGAGGGAAGAGACAGCAACAGGCAGCTCCTTCCCAGGAACAGAAGCCCTCCCCGGCTTCTACAAAAGCCTCAGCATGACGCTGGGGCTTCGCAAGCGGACTCGGGGGCGGTAGGCGGTCGTCTCAAGAATTACAGCGCGCAGTGGGCTCACTCGCAGGTAAATCCCTGGATCCTGCAGATAATATCTCAGGGGTACAGGTTGAAATTAGAGACAGAGCCACCTCGCCGTTTCCTGAAGTCTGCTTTACCAACGTCCCCCTCAGAAAGGGAGACGGTTTTGGAAGCCATTCACAAGCTGTATTCTCAGCAGGTGATAGTCAAGGTACCTCTTCTACAACAAGGGAAGGGGTATTATTCCACTCTTTTTGTGGTACCGAAGCCGGATGGCTCGGTAAGGCCTATTCTAAATCTGAAGTCCTTGAACCTGTACATAAAGAAGTTCAAGTTCAAGATGGAGTCACTCAGAGCAGTGATAGCGAACCTGGAAGAAGGGGACTTTATGGTATCCTTGGACATCAAGGATGCGTATCTCCACGTTCCAATTACCCCTCACACCAGGGGTACCTCAGGTTCGTTGTACAAAACTGTCACTATCAGTTTCAGACGCTGCCGTTTGGTTTGTCCACGGCACCTCGGGTCTTTACAAAGGTAATGGCCGAGATAATATTTCTTCTTCGAAGAAAAGGCGTATTAATTATCCCATACTTGGACGATCTCCTAATAAGGGCAAGGTCCAGAGAACAGCTAGAGATGGGTTTAGCACTATCTCAAGAGGTGCTAAAGCAGCACGGATGGATTCTGAATATTCCAAAATCCCAATTAATGCCGACAACTCGTCTGCTGTTCCTGGGGATGATTCTGGACACAGTTCAGAAAAAGGTTTTTCTTCCCGAAGAAAAAGCCAAGGAGTTATCTGACCTGGTCAGGAACCTCCTAAAACCAGGAAAGGTGTCTGTACATCAATGCACAAGAGTCCTGGGAAAAAATGGTAGCTTCTTACGAAGCAATCCCTTTCGGCAGATTCCATGCAAAGGGATCTGTTGGACAAATGGTCAGGGTCGCATCTTCAGATGCACCTGCGGATAACCCTGTCGCCGAGGACAAGGGTATCCCTTCTGTGGTGGTTGCAGGAGGCTCATCTATTGGAGGGCCGCAGATTCGGCATGCAGGATTGGATCCTGGTGACCACGGATGCCAGCCTGAGAGGCTGGGGAGCAGTCACACAGGGAAGAAATTTCCAGGGAGTGTGGTCGAGCCTGAAAAAGTCTCTTCACATAAGCATTCTGGAACTAAGAGCAATCTACAATGCTCTAAGCCAGGCGGAACCTCTGCTTCAAGGAAGACCGGTGTTGATCCAGTCGGACAACATCACGGCAGTCGCCCATGTAAACAGACAGGGCGGCACAAGAAGCAGGAGGGCAATGGCAGAAGCTGCCAGGATCCTTCGCTGGGCGGAGAATCACGTGATAGCACTGTCAGCAGTATTCATCCCGGGCGTGGACAACTGGGAAGCAGACTTCCTCAGCAGACACGACCTTCACCCGGGAGAGTGGGGACTTCATCCAGAAGTTTTCCACATGCTATTAAACCGTTGGGTAAAACCAATGGTGGACATGATGGCGTCTCGCCTCAACAAAACACTGGACAGGTATTGCGCCAGGTCAAGAGATCCGCAGGCAATAGCTGTGGACGCGCTGGTAACACCTTGGGTGTACCAGTCGGTATATGTGTTTCCTCCTCTGCCTCTCATACCAAAGGTATTGAGGATTATACGGCAAAGAGGAGTAAGACTAGTGGCTCCGGATTGGCCAAGAAGGACTTGGTACCCGGAACTTCAAGAGATGGTCACGGACGATCCGTGGCCTCTACTTCTGAGAAGGGACCTGCTTCAGCAGGGTCCTTGTCTTTTTCAAGACTTACCGCGGCTGCGTTTGACGGCATGGCGTTTGAATGCCAGATCCTAAAAGGAAAAGGCATTCCAGAAGAAGTCATTCCTACCTTGATAAAGGCAAGGAAGGAAGTCACCGCGAAGCATTATCGCCGTATTTGGCGAAAATATGTTGCGTGGTGCGAGCAGCGGAGTGCTCCGATGGAGGAATTTCAACTGGGTCGTTTTCCTACATTTCCTGCAATCAGGATTGTCTATGGGTCTCAAATTGGGATCTATTAAGGTTCAAATTTCGGCCCTATCAATATTCTTCCAAAAAGAATTGGCCTCAGTCCCTGAGGTCCAGATTTTTATCAAAGGAGTACTGCATATACAGCCTCCTGTGGTGCCTAAGGTGGCACCGTGGGATCTAAATGTAGTTTTAGATTTCCTCAAATCCAATTGGTTTGAACCACTAAAGAATGTGGATTTGAAATATCTCACATGGAAAGTGACTATGTTACTGGCCCTGGCTTCGGCCGGGAGAGTATCTGAACTGGCGGCTTTGTTTTATAAAAGCCCTTATTTAATTTTCCATTCGACATAGGGCAGAGCTGCGGACGCGTCCGCATTTTCTCCCTAAGGTGGTATCAGCGTTTCACCTGAACCAGCCTATTGTAGTGCCTGCGGCTACAGACGACTTGAAGGACTCCAAGTTGTTGGACGTTGTCAGAGCCTTAAAAATATACATTTAAAGGACGGCTGGAGTCAGAAAATCTGACTCGCTGTTTATACTGTATGCACCCAACAAGTTGGGTGCACCTGCTTCTAAGCAGTCGATTGCTCGTTGGATTTGTAACAAAATTCAACTTGTACATTCTGTGGCAGGCCTGCCACAGCCTAAATCTGTTAAGGCCCATTCCGCAAGGAAGGTGGGCTCATCTTGGGCGGCTGCCCGAGGGGTCTCGGCATTACAACTCTGCCGAGCAGCTACGTGGTCAGGGGAGAACACGTTTGTAAATTTTTACAAATTTGATACCCTGGCAAAGGAGGACCTGGAGTTCTCTCATTCGGTGCTGCAGAGTCATCCGCACTCTCCCGCCCGTTTGGGAGCTTTGGTATAATCCCCATGGTCCTTTCAGGAACCCCAGCATCCACTTAGGACGATAGAGAAAATAAGAATTTACTTACCGATAATTCTATTTCTCGGAGTCCGTAGTGGATGCTGGGCGCCCATCCCAAGTGCGGATTATCTGCAATACTTGTACATAGTTATTGTTAACTAATTCGGGTTATTGTTTAGGAAGCCATCTTTCAGAGGCTCCTCTGTTATCATACTGTTAACTGGGTTTAGATCACAAGTTGTACGGTGTGATTGGTGTGGCTGGTATGAGTCTTACCCGGGATTCAAAATCCTCCCTTATTGTGTACGCTCGTCCGGGCACAGTACCTAACTGGAGTCTGGAGGAGGGTCATAGGGGGAGGAGCCAGTACACACCACCTGACCTGTAAAAGCTTTACTTTTGTGCCCTGTCTCCTGCGGAGCCGCTATTCCCCATGGTCCTTTCAGGAACCCCAGCATCCACTACGGACTCCGAGAAATAGAATTATCGGTAAGTAAATTCTTATTATTATTGAGATCTCCTGCATTACATGATTAATGAATGATTTCCGACACTTGTAAATTGCAAAAGTGACATGAAAAGTAAAAAAAAACCCAGACATGATACCTATGAGAAAAGTGAGACTAAAGACCCATACACACTGGGCGATGTTGAGCTGAGAGCAGGTCACTTTTGGTGTGTTGAGCTGCTTTCAGCTCAAAGCCGCCCAGTGTGTATGCACAAGTGATGATCGGTGGGCGCTGATGCCCGCTCCCGCTTCATCGCTGGCGGCCGCCATTTATCTACTGGTATTACCAGTAGATGAACGGCGGGGTGAGCGGCTTTCCATAGCGTCCTGCTATGGAAAGCCGCTCACCCCCGCTGACATCGCTGGTCAGAGGGCAAAAACGCCCAGTGTGTATGCACCTTTAAGTATAGTAACAGTGGAGGTCCATAAGCTATTAGTACAGAGTTTCATTATAGATGTCACACATATTAAATTATATCATAATATTGGGCCTAATTCAGGTTGGATCGCAGTGTGCGATCCAACCGTAATTTTTGAGAAAAAGATGCGGATGCATGCGCCGCGCCCGTCCTGCACATGCACCGGCATTTTCTGCAGGTGGGGCCACAGAAAATGCGATCGCCTTTGCCTGTCAATCAGGCAGAGGCAGTCGCGGGGCAGGGGGGGCGGGCAACACTCCGTTTCCAGGAGACGGAGCGTTGCGGGGGCGGTGTGGCGTGGACGGGGGGCGGAGGCGGCCAAACGGGGGAATGTCGGGGGCGTGATCACAGCGGCTACGTGACGTCACAAACTGGGCGGATCCCAGCATGCGCTCCAAAGGATAGCAAATTCTGCTAATTACAAATCCAACCTGAATTAGGCCCATTATATAATAAAAATAGAGACTAGTTAATAATAAAAATGTAATATTAGCAGTGGCGTGCGGTGAGGTCATTGGCTGGTGAGGCACTGCAGCCATAATGATCCGCAAAGTCCGGCGATGAACCTTACCGCCACTTGTGATGTCATGGAAGTAGGCTGACAGTGTCTGCCTACTTCTATTTTTTTATTTAAACATTTATTTATTTTTTGCAAATGTGTGTTTTAGGTAGCCCTTTAGTTGAAATAGTTGGGGCATTGGGATTAGAGTTAGGTACCTCTTTTTTACACATTACAGCAGACAGCGTCCCCTTTTTTACACATTACGGCAGACAGCGCCCCTTTATACACATTACGGTAGACAGCGTCCCCTTTTTACACATTACGGCAGAGACCCCCTTTTTACACATTACGGCAGACAGTCCCCCTTTTTACACATTACGGCACACAGTCCCCCTTTTTACACATTACGGCAGACAGTCCCCCTTTTTACACATTACGGCAGACAGCGTCCCCCTTTTTACACATTGCGGCAGCCAGTCCCCCTTTTTACACATTGCGGCAGACAGTATCCCCTTTTTACACATTAAGGCAGACAGACCCCCTCTTTTATTCATTGCGGCAGCCAGTCCCCCTTTTTTACACATTGCAGCAGCCAGTCCCCCTTTTTTACACATTGCAGCAGCCAGTCCCCCTTTTTTACACATTGCAGCAGCCAGTTCCCCTTTTTTACACATTGCAGCAGCCAGTCCCCCTTTTTTACACATTGCAGCAGACAGTCCCCCTTTTTACACATTGCAGCAGCCAGTTCCCCTTTTTTACACATTGCAGCAGCCAGTCCCCCTTTTTTACACATTACAGCAGCCAGGCCCCCTTTTTTACACATTACAACATTTTTTATGAGAGAGAGAGAGACTCGCCTTGGGGGGGGGGGGGGGGGGGGGGAGTGGGGGCACGATCCACCATCCACACACTCGCACTCTCCTCGGGTCCTCCTGGCAGCTGTGGCGCTGCTCCGGAGCGGACAGCCGGCGGCAGCAGGAAGAAGCAGGTCTCGGGCTGAGTAGGGCCGGCGGCGGCGGTACTCAGGTACGACAGTGGCGGCGGGACAAGGATAAGGCGCTCCTCACACTGGACACAGACGAGTACCCGCTCCACCGCTGCTGGACAATGTTAGCGACAGGGGCGTGCTATGGGTTGAAAGCACGCCCCTGACACTCTTCTGTGAAAGCGGCACTTCCACTCAGTGCCGCTTCAACTTCATTTTTTAATGGGCTTTTACTGCCCAATTCTTAGTCCCGCCTCCCCGCTTACTGTACTTATCACTGACAGCGGGAGGCACCGACAGCGGTGCCTCCTAAACTCAGTTAAACTAATATTTTAGACACTAGGAAATATTAAAATAATATAAAGCGTAATGCATATACTTATGACACAAAATATGTGTCATAAGTATTTTCTTTATATTATTTTAATGATTATGACAGGGGAGGCACTGCCTCCCCTGACTGCACGTCCCTGAATATTAGGGTAACTTTTATAAGGGAAAACTTTTTCAATAATACTCCCAGGGGTAAATTTACTAAGATTCGCAATTTCCGAAAAAAGGTCAAAGTTCAATCACGAATGACATCGACAGTGTAAAACTGCAACTTTTTGAATTGATTACGATGGATTTACTAAGCTGTCGTATTCGGGTTTTTCTTTTCTTCCGATGTCGATGTCATTCGTTTTTTTTTACCTATTTTTACGGCAGTGAGTAGCAAAACACTGCCGTTTTTTTTTACAATCAATCTCGGCCGGATCTGTGTGATCCGTGCTGGGGTTCTTATTTTTTTTATTTTTTATTAAACAATGTAAAATCCCCAAAAAAAATGCGTGGGGTCCCCCCTCCTAAGCATAACCAGCCTCGGGCTCTTTGAGCCGATCCTGGTTGCAGAAATATGGGGGAAAAATTGACAGGGGTTCCCCCATATTTAAGCAACCAGCATCGGGCTCTGCGCCTGGTCCTGGTCCCAAAAATACGGGGGACAAAAAGAGTAGGGGTCCCCCGTATTTTTAAAACCAGCACCGGGCTCCACTAGCTGGACAGATAATGCCACAGCCGGGGGTCACTTTGATATAGTGCCCTGCGGCCGTGGCATCAAAAATCCAACTAGTCACTCCTGGCCGGGGTACCCTGGGGGAGTGGGGACCCCTTCAATCAAGGGGTCCCCCCCCCAGCCACCCAAGGGCCAGGGGTGAAGCCCGAGGCTGTCCCCCCCCATCCAATGGGCTGCGGATGGGGAGGCTGATAGCCTTTGTTGTAAAAGAAAAGATATTGTTTTTAGTAGCAGTACTACAAGGCCCAGCAAGCCTCCCCCGCATGCTGGTACTTGGAGAACCACAAGTACCAGCATGCGACGGAAAAACGGGCCCGCTGGTACCTGTAGTACTACTACTAAAAAAATACCCAAAAAAAGACAAGACACACACACCGTGAAAGTATAATTTTATTACATACATACACACATACATACATACTTACCTTAAGTTCCCACGCAGGTCGGTCCTCTTCTCCAGTAGAATCCAAGGGGTACCTGTTGAAGAAATTATACTCACGAGATCCAGGGGTCCAGGCTCCTCGGGAAATCCAGGGGTAATCCACGTACTTGCATAAAATAAGAAAACGGAAAGCCGAGCCACGAACTGAAAGGGGCCCCATGTTTTCACATGGGACTCCTTTCCACGAATGCCAGAAACCCACTCTGACTGATGTCTAAGTGGGTTTCTTCAGCCAATCAGGGAGTGCCACGTTGTAGCACTCTCCTGATCGGCTGTGTGCTGCTGTACTGAGTGACAGGCAGCACACGGCAGTGTTACAATGTAGCGCCTATGCGCTACATTGTAACCAATGATGGGAACTTTCTGCCCTGCGGTTGACCTAAAGTGACGTCACCGCTGAGCAGAAAGTTCCCATCATTGGTTACAATGTAGCGCATAGGCGCTACATTGTAACACTGCCGTGTGCTGCCTGTCAGTGAGGACAGGACCACACAGCTGATCAGGAGAGTGCTACAACGTGGCGCTCCCTGATTGGCTGATGAAACCCACTTAGACAGAAGTCAGAGTGGCTTTCTGGCATTCGTGGAAAGGTGACCCATGTGCAAACATGGGTCCCCTTTCAGTTCGTGGTCGGGACACCGTTTTGTTATTTTTTTCAAGTACGTGGATTACCCCTGGATTTCCCGAGGAGCCTGGACCCCTGGATCTCGTGAGTATAATTTCTTCAACAGGTACCCTTTGGATTCTACTGGAGAAGAGGACCGACCTGCGTGGGAACTTAAGGTAAGTATGTATGTATGTGTGTATGTATGTAATAAAATTATACTTTCACGGTGTGTGTGTCTTGTCTTTTTTTGGGTATTTTTTTAGTAGTAGTACTACAGGTACCAGCGGGCCCGTTTTTCCGTCGCATGCTGGTACTTGTGGTTCTCCAAGTACCAGCATGCGGGGGAGGCTTGCTGGGCCTTGTAGTACTGCTACTAAAAACAATATCTTTTCTTTTACAACAAAGGCTATCAGCCTCCCCATCCGCAGCCCATTGGATGGGGGGGGGCAGCCTCGGGCTTCACCCCTGGCCCTTGGGTGGCTGGGGGGGGGGACCCCTTGATTGAAGGGGTCCCCACTCCCCCAGGGTACCCCGGCCAGGAGTGACTAGTTGGATTTTTGATGCCACGGCCGCAGGGCACTATATCAAAGTGACCCCCGGCTGTGGCATTATCTGTCCAGCTAGTGGAGCCCGGTGCTGGTTTTAAAAATACGGGGGACCCCTACTCTTTTTGTCCCCCGTATTTTTGGGACCAGGACCAGGCGCAGAGCCCGATGCTGGTTGCTTAAATATGGGGGAACCCCTGTCATTTTTTTCCCCATATTTTTGCAACCAGGATCGGCTCAAAGAGCCCGAGGCTGGTTATGCTTAGGAGGGGGGACCCCACGCAATTTTTTTTGAAAAAATAAGCACTTTCCCACCCCTTCCCACTGATATACATGCACGGATCTCATGGATCCGTGCATGCCTATCCAATCACGAATAAAAAAAGCAGGTCTGTTTTTTTTTAGCACTTTTTTACGAGTTGTAATTTTTCACGGCAGTGTTTGTTCTTTTTTTGCTTTGCACTTCTTAGTAAATGACCGAGATTCATACTTAAACAGCCGCGTTTTGACCGATGGTGTATTCATTCGTAATTTTTTACCTGAACTTGCAAAAAATTACGAATGCCCTCATCACTGCCGTGATTAGTGCTTAGTAAATTACCGAGATGACACTTTGATGAAAAAACGGCATCTCGGTCAAAATCGGGAGCTTAGTAAATATACCCCCCAGTGTCAGATCAGATTACCATATATATATATATATTTATTCTATTTATTCTACTGCTTTATTAAGCCCCTCATGGTAAATAGAATTCATTTTGAACATCCAGAATACTTCTTGTTTGAACAAACATTTATAGTGGTATTCTTCCCTACTTGTTTTTAGAATATGTTCTATTTCTCCTACTTTTAAACATTTAGGGTCTCGTTATGGATATCATAAAAATGTTTAGATACACTATGGGACGGCAGTCTTTTCACAATATTTCTGTGGTATTCTAAAAATCTGGTTTTAAGCATTCTAGATGAAGAATGCCCCCCCCCCCCCCCAAACCCATAAAAGCATCCCTTTGCGTGCTCCCAGAAAAGGAGTGTGGTTAACTGAGGAGGGGCGTGGTCAACTGGGGGCGTGGTTTCACTTTTCTGGTGAGCAACTCAGAGAGAGAGAGACCACGAGCAGAGCGACAGAGACCGGGGGCAGAGAAATATTGAGAGAGAGAGAGAGAGAGAGAGAGACCAGGGGCAGAGCGAGAGAGAGAAAGACCAGGGGCAGAGCGAGAGATAGAGACAGGGGAGAGTGAGAGACCAGCATCACAGAGAGAGGGAGACATGGGAGAGAGACAGAGACTAGTGGCAGAGAGAGAGAGAGACAGAGGGACCATGGGCAGAGAGAGAGGGAGATATGGGAAAGAGAGAGAGACCAGGAGCAGAGGGAGAGAGCGAGAAAGACAAGGGGCAGAGAGAGAGAGGAGACATGGGGGAGAGAGAGACAGACAGACCAGTGGCAGAGAGAGGGAGACATGGGAGAAAGAGAGAGACAGAGAGAGACCAGGGGCAGAGAAAGAGGGAGACATGAGAGAGAGAGACCAGGGGCATAGAGGGAGGGAGACATGGGAGAGAGAGACAGGCAGAGACCAGGGCAGAGAGAGAGAGAGAGAGGGAGACATGGGAGGGAGAGACCCAGGGCAGAGAGGGAGACCAGGGGCAGTGAGTGAGGGAGACATGGAGGAGAAAGAGAGGGGGACATAATCCCAGGTCACTATGTTCTGCTTACCTGCTCCTGTGGTGGTCATGCAGAGTGCAGTGTCCCTGCTGGACAGCAAATGGTGGTGCAGTTACAGGTGCCTCACCACTTCTCCTCTGCACCCCTCGCCTCAAGCGTCAGTCTGGACACACACTTGTTGGCATACAGGCAGCAGGACTCGCTAGGGAAGGGAAACAGTGCGGTGATACCAGAGCCGGCCCTAACCAACATGATGCCCTAGGCAAGATTTTGGCTGGTGCCCGCTAGCACCACCGCTGGTTCTGCCTCTGACCTTGCACCTCTTTCCCAGCACCATCACCCCTCACCCATAGCAGTCCTTGTACCCCCTATATTTTAAATAGGAACAATTTTACCTTGCAATAGTGTCCATAATTCATATTACATCCCACAGTAGTATCACTTTACCTTATAAACGTTACTCCTCACAGTAGAGCCCCTTATTCACATTACATCACACTGAATTGCTCCTTATTCACATTACACCACACCTTATTGCTCTTTATTCACATTAGACGACACAGTAGTGCCCTTTCTATATGCAACGCCACATAGTAGAGCACCTTATACACATAATGCCACACATGAGTAATGCATTTATACACAATTCCACACAGTAATGCCCCTTACACATATGAGACACATTAATGTCCTTATAAACATAATGCACCTTACACATTATGACAACCTTTATTAATGCCCTTTTACACATAATGTCCCTTACACATATGCCGCACATTAATAATGCCCTTATACACATAATGACACACATAGTGCCCCCTACACATTTGCTGCACATTATTAGTGCTCCAATACACATAATGACACACATACAGTAGTACCCTGTTACACATATGCCGCACATTATTAACGCCCTTATACACATAATCACACACATAGTGGCCCTTTACACATATGTTGCACATTATTAATGCATTTTTACATGACACACATAATGCTCCTTACACATATTCCAAACACTCCTGCACAACAAACCCACTCACATGCACACAGCACTCACACTTCCACTAACACTGTGACCTCTGCCTCTGCTTGGATACAGATGTGTCCTCACAAATCTTGCATCAATGCTAACGTCGGGCACCTTTTTTTTTTAATGAAAATGCATCTTATTTGCATTGCTATGTGGCTAGGATGCACAAGCAGCTTCTGCTGATTAAATTGATATGCAGCATGCCTATATACTGTGTGAGACTGTGGCTGTATCTGCATATGAAATGCTACAAACAGAATATACGCATGCCGCGTATCATTTTAATCAGCAGAAGCTGCTGATGCCCCTAGGCATATCAAACGCCCTAGGCAATTGCCTAGTTTGCCTATGCCTATGGCCGGCACTGGGTGATACAAAAGAGGAAACCAAGGATAGATGAGGCTGATGGGGAGAGGTAAATAGGGATAGACAGAGGGTGACAGCAGAAGGCAGAGGATGACAGGGAGAGACACAGGGTGACAGCAGAAGGCAGGTGATGACAGAGAGAGACAGAGGGTGACAGCAGAAGGCATAGGATGACAGAGAGAGACAGCAGAAGGCAGAGGATGACAGAGAGAGACAGAGGGTGACAGCAGAAGGCAGAGGATGACAGAGAGAGACAGAGGGTGACAGCAGAAGGCAGAGGATGATAGAGAGAGACAGCAGAAGGCAGAGGATGACAGAGAGAGACAGCAGAAGGCAGAGGATGACAGAGAGAGACAGCAGAAGGCAGAGGATGACAGAGAGAGAGACAGCAGAAGGCAGAGGATGACAGAGAGAGACAGACGGTGACAGCAGAAGGCAGAGGATCACAGAGAGAGACAGACGGTGACAGCAGAAGGCAGAGGATGACAGAGAGAGACAGACGGTGACAGCAGAAGGCAGAGGATGACAGAGAGAGACAGCAGAAGGCAGAGGATGACAGAGAGAGACAGAGGGTGACAGCAGAAGGCAGAGGATGACAGAGAGAGACAGCAGAAGGCAGAGGATGACAGAGAGAGACAGATGGTGACAGCAGAAGGCAGAGGATAACAGAGAGAGACAGACGGTGACCGCAGAAGGCAGAGGATGACAGAGAGAGACAGGGTGAAGCAGAAGGCAGAGGATGACAGAGAGAGACAGAGGGCGACAGCAGAAGACAGAGGATGACAGAGAGAGACAGAGGGTGACAAAGAGAGACAGAGGGTGAATGCAGGAGGCAGAGGATGACAGTGAGAGACAGAGGGTGACTGCAGAAGGCAGAGGATGACAGTGAGAGACAGAGGGTGACAGCAGAAGACAGAGCATGACAGAGAGAGACAGAGGGTGACAGCAGAAGGCAGAGGTTGACAGAGGGTGACTGCAGAAGGCAGAGGATGACAGAGAGAGACAGAGGGTGCCAGCAGAAGACAGAGCATGACAGAGAGAGACAGATGGTGACAGCAGAAGGCAGAGGATGACAGAGGGTGACAGCAGAAGGCAGAGGATGACAGAGAGACAGAGGGTGACAGCAGAAGGCAGAGGATGACAGGGAGAGACAGAGGGTGACAGCAGCAGGCAGAGGATGACAGGGAGACAGAGGGTGACAGCAGAAGGCAGAGGATGACAGAGAGAGACAGAGGGTGACAGCAGAAGGCAGACAATGACAGCGAGAGACAGAGGGTGACAGCAGAAGGCAGGGGATGACAGAGAGAGACAGAGGATGACAGCAGAAAGCAGAGGATGACAGAAAGAGACAGAGGGTGACAGCAGAAGGCAGAGGATGACAGAGAGAGACAGAGGGTGACAGCAGAAGGCAGAGGATGACAGAGAGAGACAGAGGGTGACAGAAGGCAGAGGATGACAGCGAGAGACAGAGGGTGACAGCAGAAGGCAGGGGAAGACAGAGAGAGACAGAGGGTGACAGCAGAAGGCAGAGGATGACAGAGGGTGACAGCAGAAGGCAGAGGATGACAGAGAGTGACAGAGGGTGACCGCAGAAGGCAGAGGATGACAGCAAGAGACAGAGGGTGACAGCAGAAGACAGAGCATGACAGAGAGAGACAGAGGGTGACAGCAGAAGGCAGAGGATGACAGAGAGACAGAGGGTGACAGCAGAAGGCAAGGGTGACAGGGAGAGACAGAGGGTGACAGCAGCAGGCAGAGGATAACAGGGAGACAGAGGGTGACAGCAGAAGGCAGAGGATGACAGAGAGAGACAGGGGGTGACAGCAGAAGGCAGACAATGACAGCGAGAGACAGAGGGTGACAGCAGAAGGCAGGGGATGACAGAGAGAGACAGAGGGTGACAGCAGAAGGCAGAGGATGACAGAGATAGACAGAGGGTGACAGCAGAAGGCAGAGGATGACAGAGAGAGACAGAGGGTGACAGCAGAAGGCAGAGGATGACAGAGAGAGACAGAGGGTGACAGCAGAAGGCAGAGGATGACAGAGATAGACAGAGGGTGACAGCAGAAGGCAGGGGATGACAGGGAGACAGAGGGTGACAGCAGAAGGCAGAGGATGACAGCGAAAGACAGAGGGTGACAGCAGAAGGCAGAGGATGACAGAGGGTTACAGCAGAAGGCAGAGGATGACAGAGAGAGACAGAGGGTGACAGCAGAAGGCAGAGGATGACAGAGAGAGACAGAGGGTGACAGCAGAAGGCAGAGGATGACAGAGAGACAGAGGGTGACAGAGAGAGACAGAGGCTGACAGCAGAAGGCAGAGGATGACAGAGAGAGACAGAGGGTGACAGTGAGAGACAGAGGATGACAGAGAGAGACAGAGGGTGACAGCAGAAAGCAGAGGATGACAGAGAGAGACAGAGGATGACAGAGAGAGACAGAGGATGACAGAGAGAGTCAGAGAGTGACAGAAGGCAGATTATGACAGAGAGAGACAGAGGGTGACAGCAGAAAGCAGAGGATGACAGAGAGAAAGACAGAGGGTGACAGAAGGCAGAGGATTACAGAGAGAGACAGAGGGTGACAGCAGAAGACAGAGGATGACAGAGAGAGAGACAGAGGGTGACAGCAGAAAGCAGAGGATGACAGAGAGAGACAGAGGGTGACAGCAGAAGGCAGAGGATGACAGAGAGAGAGACAGAGGGTGACAGTAGAAAGCAGAGGATGACAGAGAGAGACAGAGGGTGACAGCAGAAAGCAGAGGATGACAGAGAGAGACAGAGGGTGACAGCAGAAAGCAGAGGATGACAGAGAGAGTCAGAGGGTGACAGAAGGCAGATTATGACAGAGAGAGACAGAGGGTGACAGCAGAAAGCTGGGGATGACAGAGAGAAAGACAGAGGGTGACAGAAGGCAGAGGATTACAGAGAGAGACAGAGGGTGACAGCAGAAGACAGAGGATGACAGAGAGAGAGACAGAGGGTGACAGCAGAAAGCAGAGGATGACAGAGAGAGACAGAGGGTGACAGCAGAAGACAGAGGATGACAGAGAGAGAGACAGAGGGTGACAGTAGAAAGCAGAGGATGACAGAGAGAGACAGAGGGTGACAGCAGAAGGCAGAGGATGACAGAGAGAGACAGAGGGTGACAGCAGAAGGCAGAGGATGACAGAGGGTGACCGCAGAAGGCAGAGGTATCACAGGGAGTGACAGCAGAAGCAGAGGATGACAAAGAGAGACAGAGGGTGACAGCAGAAGGCAGAGGATGACAGAGAGAGACAGAGGGTGACAGCAGAAGGCAGAGGATGACAGAGAGAGTCAGAGGGTGACAGAAGGCAGAGGATGACAGAGATAGACAGAGGGTGACAGCAGAAGGCAGGGGATGACAGGGAGACAGAGGGTGACAGCAGAAGGCAGAGGATGACAGCGAAAGACAGAGGGTGACAGCAGAAGGCAGAGGATGACAGAGGGTTACAGCAGAAGGCAGAGGATGACAGAGAGAGACAGAGGGTGACAGCAGAAGGCAGAGGATGACAGAGAGAGACAGAGGGTGACAGCAGAAGGCAGAGGATGACAGAGGGTGACAGCAGAAGGCAGAGGTATCACAGGGAGAGACAGAGGGTGACAGCAGAAGGCAGAGTATGACAGAGAGAGACAGAGGGTGACAGCAGAAGGCAGAGGATGACAGAGAGACAGAGGGTGACAGAGAGAGACAGAGGCTGACAGCAGAAGGCAGAGGATGACAGAGAGAGACAGAGGGTGACAGTGAGAGACAGAGGATGACAGAGAGAGACAGAGGGTGACAGCAGAAAGCAGAGGATGACAGAGAGAGACAGAGGATGACAGAGAGAGACAGAGGATGACAGAGAGAGTCAGAGAGTGACAGAAGGCAGATTATGACAGAGAGAGACAGAGGGTGACAGCAGAAAGCAGAGGATGACAGAGAGAAAGACAGAGGGTGACAGAAGGCAGAGGATTACAGAGAGAGACAGAGGGTGACAGCAGAAGACAGAGGATGACAGAGAGAGAGACAGAGGGTGACAGCAGAAAGCAGAGGATGACAGAGAGAGACAGAGGGTGACAGCAGAAGGCAGAGGATGACAGAGAGAGACAGAGGGTGACAGCAGAAAGCAGAGGATGACAGAGAGAGACAGAGGGTGACAGCAGAAGGCAGAGGATGACAGAGAGAGACAGAGGGTGACAGCAGAAAGCAGAGGATGACAGAGAGAGTCAGAGGGTGACAGAAGGCAGATTATGACAGAGAGAGACAGAGGGTGACAGCAGAAAGCTGGGGATGACAGAGAGAAAGACAGAGGGTGACAGAAGGCAGAGGATTACAGAGAGAGACAGAGGGTGACAGCAGAAGACAGAGGATGACAGAGAGAGACAGAGGGTGACAGCAGAAGGCAGAGGATGACAGAGAGAGACAGAGGGTGACAGCAGAAGGCAGAGGATGACAGAGGGTGACCGCAGAAGGCAGAGGTATCACAGGGAGAGACAGAGGGTGACAGCAGAAGCAGAGGATGACAAAGAGAGACAGAGGGTGACAGCAGAAGGCAGAGGATGACAGAGAGAGACAGAGGGTGACAGCAGAAGGCAGAGGATGACAGAGAGAGTCAGAGGGTGACAGAAGGCAGAGGATGACAGAGAGAGACAGAGGGTGACAGCAGAAAGCAGAGGATGACAGAGAGAGAGACAGAGGGTGACAGAAGGCAGAGGATGACAGAGAAAGACAGAGGGTGACAGCAGAAGACAGAGGATGACAGAGAGAGAGACAGAGGGTGACAGCAGAAAGCAGAGGATAACAGAGAGAGACAGAGGGTGACAGCAGAAGGCAGAGGATGACAGAGAGAGACAGAGGGTGACAGCAGAAGGCAGAGGATGACAGAGAGAGACAGAGGGTGACAGCAGAAGGCAGAGGATGACAGAGAGAGACAGAGGGTGACAGCAGAAGGCAGAGGATGACAGAGAGAGACAGAGGATGACAGAAGGCAGAGGATGACAGCGAGAGACAGAGGGTGACAGCAGAAAGCAGAGGATGACAGAGAGAGACAGAGGGTGACAGAAGGCAGAGGATGACAGCGAGAGACAGAGGGTGACAGCAGAAGGCAGAGGATGACAGAGAGAGACAGAGGGTGACAGCAGAAGGCAGAGGATGACCGCGAGAGACAGAGGATGACAGAGAGAGACAGAGTGTGACAGAAGGCAGAGGATGACAGCGAAAGACAGAGGGTGACAGCAGAAAGCAAAGGATGACAGAGAGAGACAGAGGGTGACAGCAGAAGGCAGAGGATGACAGAGAGACAGAGGGTGACAGCAGAAGGCAGAGGATGACAGCGAGAGACAGAGGTTGACCGCAGAAGGCAGAGGATGACAGAGAGAGAGAGAGGGTGTCCGCAGAAGGCAGAGGATGACAGAGAGAGACAGAGGGTGACAGTAGAAGGCAGAGGATGACAGAGAGAGACAGAGGGTGACAGCAGAAGGCAGAGGATGACAGAGAGAGACAGAGGGTGACAGCAGAAGGCAGAGGATGACAGAGAGAGAAAGAGGGTGACAGCAGAAGGCAGAGGATGACAGAGAGAGACAGAGGGTGACAGTAGAAGGCAGAGGATTACAGAGAGAGAGACAGGGTGACAGCAGAAGGCAGAGGGTGAGAGGTAGAGACAGAGGGTGACAGCAGAAGGCAGAGGATGACAGGGAGAGACAGAGGGTGACAGCAGAAGGCAGACGATGACAGAGGGTGACAGCAGAAGGCAGAGGATGACAGAGAGAGACAGAGGGTGACAGCAAAAGTCAGAGGATGACAGAGAGAGACAGAGGGTGACAGCAGAAGGCAGATGACGACAGAGGGTGACAGCAGAAGGCAGAGGATGACAGAGAGAGACAGAGGGTGACAGAAGGCAGAGGATGACAGAGAGAGACAGAGGGTGACAGCAGAAGGCAGAGGATGACAGAGAGACAGAGGGTGACAGCAGAAGGCAGAGGATGACAGGGAGAGACAGAGGGTGACAGCAGCAGGCAGAGGATGACAGGGAGACACAGGGTGACAGCAGAAGGCAGAGGATGACAGAGAGAGACAGAGGGTGACAGCAGAAGGCAGACAATGACAGCGAGAGACAGAGGGTGACAGCAGAAGGCAGGGGATGACAGAGAGAGACAGAGGGTGACAGCAGAAGGCAGAGGATGACAGAGATAGACAGAGGGTGACAGCAGAAGGCAGAGGATGACAGAGATAGACAGAGGGTGACAGCAGAAGGCAGAGGATGACAGAGAGAGACAGAGGGTGACAGCAGAAGGCAGACAATGACAGCGAGAGACAGAGGGTGACAGCAGAAGGCAGGGGATGACAGAGAGAGACAGGGTGACAGCAGAAGGCAGAGGATGACAAAGATAGACAGAGGGTGACAGCAGAAGGCAGAGGATGACAAAGATAGACAGAGGGTGACAGCAGAAGGCAGGGGATGACAGGGAGACTGAGGGTGACAGCAGAAGGCAGAGGATGACAGCGAAAGACAGATGGTGACAGCAGAAGGCAGAGGATGACAGAGGGTTACAGCAGAAGGCAGAGGATGACAGAGAGAGACAGAGGGTGCAGCAGAAGGCAGAGGATGACAGAGAGAGACAGAGGGTGACAGCAGAAGGCAGAGGATGACAGAGGGTGACCGCAGAAGGCAGAGGTATCACAGGGAGAGACAGAGGGTGACAGCAGAAGGCAGAGTATGACAGAGAGAGACAGAGGGTGACAGCAGAAGGCAGAGGATGACAGAGAGACAGAGGGTGACAGAGAGAGACAGAGGCTGACAGCAGAAGGCAGAGGATGACAGAGAGACAGAGGGTGACAGTGAGAGACAGAGGATGACAGAGAGAGACAGAGGGTGACAGCAGAAAGCAGAGGATGACAGAGAGAGACAGAGAGTGACAGCAGAAGGCAGAGGATGACAGAGAGAGACAGAGGGTGACAGCAGAAAGCAGAGGATGACAGAGAGTCAGAGGGTGACAGAAGGCAGATTATGACAGAGAGAGACAGAGGGTGACAGCAGAAAGCAGAGGATGACAGAGAGAAAGACAGAGGGTGACAGAAGGCAGAGGATTACAGAGAGAGACAGAGGGTGACAGCAGAAGACAGAGGATGACAGAGAGAGAGACAGAGGGTGACAGCAGAAAGCAGAGGATGACAGAGAGAGACAGAGGGTGACAGCAGAAGGCAGAGGATGACAGAGAGAGACAGAGGGTGACAGCAGAAGGCAGAGGATGACAGAGGGTGACCGCAGAAGGCTGTTAGGGTCTCCTGCCCTGTGCTGCCACGTCGTCATGGCAACGGGGACACAAGTGCTAGCGGAGTAACCTGAGCGCAGCTGATACTCCGGTTCGGGTCTTTTGCTGTGCAGTGGTTATAGGCTCTGTGCACGGCAGGGGATCCGGTGCTGGTTTTTGTGCTCACAGTCTGTGAGGTCTGAGTGGGGCGTGGACAGCACCTGCTTTATAAGGCCTCTTCTCAGGGTAAGCAGATGCTGCTGAATCTTTGTTGGTTAGTCAGTTCATGAAAGTTAGCCAGTACTGTGTAGCTTTGTATTTGTTTGTTGCTTACTGCAAATAGGCCTGGGGATTTGGTATTACACTCTGCCAATCCAGACCTAGCAGTAAGACTGGAGTCAGTTGTTTAGCTTGCTGGGGTTCTGTTTCTACTCTGTGAACTTAGCAAGTTTGCGGCTGTATTCTAAGACTTGCCTGTCTAATCCTGTCTCACTGTGCTAGGTGTCAGGGGTCAGTTTAGTGGCAGTAAACTGAACCTGTGCACTGCAAGTGAGAATTAGGATTGTGGAGACTCTCCTTGTGTCTATCATTCCATCTCTGACCAAGGAGTTTACTGCCACACCCGTTGGTAACCCTTTAGGGTTTTGCTGTTGCCCTTAGCAACAGCATTTCGGGTTCTCTACGTATTAAAACACATCTTGCTTTTCCCATCTGAGCAGTTCTAATACAAGGGAGATACCCAGTTCCTTAGCCTCTGGGCTTCTCTGTTCACTTTGTGTGTATTTTGTTACCCTATCACCTTCTGTGTACGTTATGTCATATTCCTTAGTCTGTCTGTGAGTCCATTTGTTTTGCATAACAGTTCAAACACCAGTACATTCCTGCAGGCACTGGAGTGCATAACAGTTCTGACACCAGTACTTTCCTGCAGGCACTGGTGTGCATAACATATTCAGCAGCCTAATACTCCTGTTGAAATTTTGTGGGAATATGGAGCATACCCCTCAAAATACGTTGCAACAGGTGGTCGATCAGGTGCAGGTCCTGACTCGACAATTTAATGATTTGTCCATTAAAATGCACACCTCCCAGGCTGCTGGCGGAGCTCCCGCAGCAGCAGCATCTGCAGGGCTTAAGGAGCCGAAAGTAAATCTCCCGGATCGTTTTTCTGGAGATCGCTCGCAGTTCTTTTGTTTCAAGGAGAGCTGCAAGCTATACTTCCGGCTTAGGCCTCAGTCTTCTGGGTCGGAGATTCAGCGGGTGGGCATAGTGATTTCCTTGCTACAAGGAGACCCACAGGTCTGGGCATATGGGTTGCAGCCTGACTGTCCGTCGCTTAAAAGTGTTGATGCTTTTTTTACGGCACTGGGCATGTTGTATGATGACCCTGACAAGACGGCCTCAGCCGAGGCTCAGATTTCGATCCTTAAGCAAGGGCGAAGGCCAGTTGAGGTTTACTGTACGGAGTTTCGGAGGTTGGCCCATGATACCCAGTGGAATGACCCAGCCCTGAGACACCAGTACCGAAGAGGTCTTTCTAACCAGATAAAGGACCAACTGGTACAATATCCCTTGCCTGATAGCTTGGATCAGCTCATGCAGTTATCCATCCGGGTGGATAGACGGCTGAGAGAGCGTAGGCTTGAAAGGGAGACTGAGATTTCCTTCCTTCCCAAGGGAACCTCAGACTCTGAGGAATTTTCTGAGGAGCCTATGCAGATTGGGGCTACCCGCCTCTCCTCGCGTGAGAAGACGCGGAGGAGACAGCAGGGGTTGTGTTTGTACTGTGGGAATAAAGGTCATGTGGTAGTATCATGCCCAGAAAAGCCGGAAAACTTCAGGGCCTGAGGGTGATGGGAAATATCCTGTCAGGCCAGACGTCAGAATTTCCCAAGAAGACTTTTATCATTCCGGTGACCTTGAAGATCCTCGGTCAAACTGTCAAGACTGAGGCCTTTGTGGACAGTGGGGCCGACGGGGTTTTTATGGACCGCCAATTCGCCCTGAAACACTCTGTTCCCTTAGTACCCTTGGCATCGGAAATTGAGATTTGTGGGTTAAACGGGGAACCATTATCCCAAGGTAAAATTACCTCTTGCACTAGCCAGATTTCTTTGTTTATTGGAGCCACACACTCTGAAAAATTGTCCTTTTATGTGACTGTCTGTACTTTTGCCCCATTGGTGTTGGGGTTACCCTGGTTAAGGGCCCACAATCCTCAATTTGACTGGGTCTCTGGGGAGATTCTTAGTTGGGGTACTGATTGTTTCAGGAGTTGCTTGAGCCTTCCAGTCAGGCTCTCGCAGCTAAGTTTGCCAGGATTGCCAGGATGTTATGCAGATTTTGCGGACGTGTTCTCCAAAAAAGTTGCAGAGGTACTACCTCCCCATCGCCTCTGACTGTGCCATTGATTTGTTGCCAAATGCTAAGCTTCCCAAGAGCAGGTTGTACTCCCTGTCACGTCCTGAGACTCAGGCTATGGCAGAGTACATTCAGGAGAACTTGGCTAAGGGATTTATCAGACCTTCACAGTCTCCAGTTGGGTCGGGGTTCTTCTTCGTGGGTAAAAAGGACGGTTCGTTGCGACCCTGCATCGACTTCAGGGAATTGAACCGTATCACGATTAAAAACTCATACCCACTGCCTCTCATTTCGGTCTTGTTTGACCAGCTTCGTACTGCCACCATTTTTTCTAAGATTGACCTACGCGGTGCGTACAATCTAATCCGAATAAAAGAGGGGGATGAATGGAAGACTGCCTTTAATACCCACTCAGGGCATTATGAATATTTGGTGATGCCTTTTGGGCTCTGTAATGCCCCGGCAGTCTTCCAGGATTTCATGAATGATGTGCTCAGGGAATATTTGGATAGATTCTTAGTTGTATACTTAGATGACATCCTAATCTTCTCCCATTCCCTGGAGGAACATCGGAAGCATGTACGCTTAGTCCTCCAGAAACTCAGAGACCACCGGCTTGGGGCGAAGCTGGAGAAGTGCGAATTTGAAGTTCAGCAAATCGCATTTCTAGGATATATTATCTCCCCAGAAGGTTTCCAAATGGAGGGTTCCAAGGTACAGGCAGTCCTGGATTGGGTGCAGCCCACTAGTTTGAAGGCGCTTCAGCGTTTCCTGGGCTTTGCAAATTTTTATAGACGATTTATCGCTGGATTTTCGTCTATAGTGGCGCCCTTGGTGGCACTCACTAAGAAAGGGGCGGATGTTGCTCACTGGTCTTGTGAGGCTAAAGCGGCTTTTGCCCGTCTCAAAAGGGCATTTGTTTCGGCCAAGGTGCTGCGACACCCAGATCCAGAGCGTCCTTTTGTGGTGGAGGTGGATGCCTCTGAGATGGGTATTGGGGCAGTGCTTTCTCAGATGGGAGTGTCTGATAATCGCCTTCATCCCTGTGCTTACTTTTCCCGTAAATTTTCGCCTGCCGAGATGAATTATGACGTGGGTAACCGGGAATTGTTGGCTATTAAGGATGCACTCGAGGAGTGGAGACACTGGCTTGAGGGGGCTAAGTTTGTGGTCTCAGTTCTCACTGACCATAAGAATCTGGCATATTTAGAGTCAGCGAAGCGTCTCAATGCCAGGCAGGCACGATGGGCTTTGTTTTTTGCTCGCTTTAATTTTTTGATAACATATCGCCCTGGGTCAAAAAACATCAAGGCTGATGCGCTCTCGCAGAGTTTTGCTCCAATCCAGGAGACCACCGAGGAGCCGTTGCCCATTGTTTCCCCATCATGTATTAAAGTGGGCATTACCCAGGACCTCTTATCATTAGTCCTTAGAGCACAGGAGCAGGCTCCTCCAGACCTTCCGGTAGGTCTTTTGTTTGTGCCTCCTAGGTTAAGACAGCGAGTGTTCCTGGAATTCCATGCCAAGAAGTCGGCAGGTCACCCGGGTATTGCCAGAACTCGGGAGTTGCTATCTAGGGCGGTGTGGTGGCCCTCGGTGGCTAAGGATGTGGATCAGTGGGTTCAGGCATGTGACATCTGTGCCCGAAATAAGACTCCTAGAGGGGTTCCTGTTGGCCCATTACATCCACTCTCTATCCCATCTAAGCCATGGACCCACATTTCAATGGATTTTGTGGTGGACTTGCCCAAATCCTCGGGGATGACAGCCATCTGGGTTGTCGTTGACAGGTTTTCGAAGATGGCGCACTTCGTTCCACTGGTTGGGCTGCCATCGGCCAGACGCCTGTCTGAATTATTTATGCTGCATGTTGTGCGTCTCCACGGGTTGCCACTTGATGTGGTCTCTGACCGCGGATCCCAGTTTGTGGCCAAATTCTGGAGGGCATTTTGTTCCGATCTCCAGATTTCTGTCAGCTTGTCGTCAGGCTACCATCCGCAGTCTAATGGGCAGACTGAAAGGGTGAACCAGTCCTTGGAGCAGTTCCTCAGGTGTTATGTCTCCAAGTGTCAGACTGACTGGGTTGCTCATCTGTCCATGGCGGAGTTTGCCTATAACAATGCGGCTCACTCTGCTACAGGGATCTCTCCCTTCCTTTGTGTGTATGGGCATCATCCTAAGGCCAATTCATTTGACCCCCTGGACTCCACGCCTGGTGGTTCCTCTGTGGTTTCGGTCCTTAGAGGTATTTGGCGGAAAATGAAGAAAGCCCTTGTGTCTGTGTCATTAGTGACCAAAAGGGTTTTTGATAAGCGGAAAAGACCCTGCAGCTTCAAATTAGGAGACTTCGTCTGGTTGTCTACCAAGAATTTGAAGTTGAGACAGCCATCTCATAAGTTAGGCCCCCGGTTCATCGGCCCTTATAAGATCACCAGGGTTATCAATCCGGTGGCATTTCAGTTAGATCTGCCCCGTTCTTTGGGTATCAATAAAACATTTCATTGTTCCCTTTTAAAACGGGCGATTAGTAATCCTTCTTCCAGTGGAAGACCTTCCCCTCTTCTGATACGTGGCCAGAGGGAGTTTGTTGTTGAAAGGATTCTTGACTCCAAGGTGGTTCGGGGTCGGCTGTCATTTTTGGTGCACTGGAAGGGGTATGGCCCGGAGGAGCGGTCGTGGGTGCGCAGTTGTGATCTTCATGCCCCCAGACTGATACGCTCTTTCTTCTCGCAGTTCCCCGATAAACCCGGTGGTAGGGGTTCTTTGACCCCTCGTCAGAGGGGGGGGGGGGTACTGTTAGGGTCTCCTGCCCTGTGCTGCCACGTTGTCATGGCAACCGGGAGACAAGTGCTAGCGGAGTAACCTGAGCGCAGCTGATACTCCGGTTCGGGTCTTTTGCTGTGCAGTGGTTATAGGCTCTGTGCACGGCAGGGGATCCGGTGCTGGTTTTTGTGCTCACAGTCTGTGAGGTCTGAGTGGGGCGTGGACAGCACCTGCTTTATAAGGCCTCTTCTCAGGGTAAGCAGATGCTGCTGAATCTTTGTTGGTTAGTCAGTTCATGAAAGTTAGCCAGTACTGTGTAGCTTTGTATTTGTTTGTTGCTTACTGCAAATAGGCCTGGGGATTTGGTATTACACTCTGCCAATCCAGACCTAGCAGTAAGACTGGAGTCAGTCGTTTAGCTTGCTGGGGTTCTGTTTCTACTCTGTGAACTTAGCAAGTTTGCGGCTGTATTCTAAGACTTGCCTGTCTAATCCTGTCTCACTGTGCTAGGTGTCAGGGGTCAGTTTAGTGGCAGTAAGCTGAACCTGTGCACTGCAAGTGAGAATTAGGATTGTGGAGACTCTCCTTGTGTCTATCATTCCATCTCTGACCAAGGAGTTTACTGCCACACCCGTTGGTAACCCTTTAGGGTTTTGCTGTTGCCCTTAGCAACAGCATTTCGGGTTCTCTACGTATTAAAACACAACATCTTGCTTTTCCCATCTGAGCAGTTCTAATACAAGGGAGATACCCAGTTCCTTAGCCTCTGGGCTTCTCTGTTCACTTTGTGTGTATTTTGTTACCCTATCACCTTCTGTGTACGTTATGTCATATTCCTTAGTCTGTCTGTGAGTCCATTTGTTTTGCATAACAGTTCAAACACCAGTACATTCCTGCAGGCACTGGAGTGCATAACAGTTCTGACACCAGTACTTTCCTGCAGGCACTGGTGTGCATAACAAAGGCAGAGGTTGCACAGGGAGAGACAGAGGGTGACAGCAGAAGCAGAGGATGACAGAGGGTGACAGCAGAAGGCAGAGGATGACAGAGAGAGACAGAGGGTGACAGCAGAAGGCAGAGGATGACAGAGAGAGTCAGAGGGTGACAGAAGGCAGAGGATGACAGAGAGAGACAGAGGGTGACAGCAGAAAGCAGAGGATGACAGAGAGAGAGACAGAGGGTGACAGAAGGCAGAGGATGACAGAGAAAGATAGAGGGTGACAGCAGAAGACAGAGGATGACAGAGAGAGAGACAGAGGGTGACAGCAGAAAGCAGAGGATGACAGAGAGAGAGACAGAGGGTGACAGCAGAAGGCAGAGGATGACAGAGAGAGACAGAGGGTGACAGCAGAAGGCAGAGGATGACAGAGAGAGACAGAGGGTGACAGCAGAAGGCAGAGGATGACAGAGAGAGACAGAGGGTGACAGCAGAAGGCAGAGGATGACAGAGAGAGACAGAGGATGAGAGAAGGCAGAGGATGACAGCGAGAGACAGAGGGTGACAGCAGAAGGCAGAGGATGACAGAGAGAGACAGAGGGTGACAGAAGGCAGAGGATGACAGCGAGAGACAGAGGGTGACAGCAGAAGGCAGAGGATGACAGAGAGAGACAGAGGGTGACAGCAGAAGGCAGAGGATGACCGCGAGAGACAGAGGATGACAGAGAGAGACAGAGGGTGATAGAAGGCAGAGGATGACAGCGAAAGACAGAGGGTGACAGCAGAAAGCAAAGGATGACAGAGAGAGACAGAGGGTGACAGCAGAAGGCAGAGGATGACAGAGAGACAGAGGGTGACAGCAGAAGGCAGAGGATGACAGCGAGAGACAGAGGTTGACCGCAGAAGGCAGAGGATGACAGAGAGAGAGAGAGGGTGTCCGCAGAAGGCAGAGGATGACAAAGAGAGACAGAGGGTGACTGCAGAAGGCAGAGGATGACAGCGAGAGACAGAGGGTGACCACAGAAGGCAGAGGATGACAGAGAGAGAGACAGAGGGTGACAGCAGAAGGCAGAGGATGACAGCAAGAGACAGAGGGTGACAGCAGAAGGCAGAGGATGACAGAGAGAGACAGAGGGTGACAGCAGAAGGCAGAGGATGACAGAGAGAGACAGAGGGTGACAGCAGAAGGCAGAGGATGACAGAGAGAGAAAGAGGGTGACAGCAGAAGGCAGAGGATGACAGAGAGAGACAGAGGGTGACAGTAGAAGGCAGAGGATTACAGAGAGAGAGAGACAGGGTGACAGCAGAAGGCAGAGGGTGAGAGGTAGAGACAGAGGGTGACAGCAGAAGGCAGAGGATAACAGGGAGAGACAGAGGGTGACAGAAGTCAGAGGATGACAGAGAGAGACAGAGGGTGACAGCAGAAGGCAGACGATGACAGAGGGTGACAGCAGAAGGCAGAGGATGACAGAGGGTGACAGCAAAAGTCAGAGGATGACAGAGAGAGACAGAGGGTGACAGCAGAAGGCAGACGATGACAGAGGGTGACAGCAGAAGGCAGAGGATGACAGAGAGAGACAGAGGGTGACAGAAGGCAGAGGATGACAGAGAGAGACAGAGGGTGACAGCAGAAGGCAGAGGATGACAGCGAGAGACAGAGGGTGATAGCAGAAGGCAGAGGATGACAGAGAGACAGAGGGTGACAGAGAGAGACAGAGGGTGACAGCAGAAGGCAGAGGATGACAGAGAGAGACAGAGGGTGACAGCAGAAAGCAGAGGATGACAGAGAGAGACAGAGGGTGACAGAAGGCAGAGGATGACAGAGAGAGACAGAGGGTGACAGCAGAAAGCAGAGGGTGACAGAAGGCAGAGGATGACAGAGAGAGAAAGAGGGTGACAGCAGAAGACAGAGGATGACAGAGAGACAGAGGGTGACAGCAGAAGGCAGAGGATGACAGAGAGGGACAGAGGGTGACAGCAGAAGGCAGAGGATGACAGAGAGAGACAGAGGGTGACAGCAGAAGCAGAGGATGACAGAGAGAGACAGAGGGTGACAGCAGAAGGCAGAGGATGACAGAGAGAGACAGAGGGTGACAGCAGAAGGCAGAGGATGACAGAGAGAGACAGAGGGTGACAGCAGAAGGCAGAGGATGACAGAGGGTGACCGCAGAAGGCAGAGGTATCACAGGGAGAGACAGAGGGTGACAACAGAAGCAGAGGATGATAGAGAGAGACAGAGGGTGACAGCAGAAGGCAGAGGATGACAGAGAGAGACAGAGGGTGACAGCAGAAGGCAGAGGATGACAGAGAGAGACAGAGGGTGACAGCAGAAGGCAGAGGATGACAGAGAGAGACAGAGGGTGACAGCAGAAGGCAGAGGATGACAGAGGGTGACCGCAGAAGGCAGAGGTATCACAGGGAGAGACAGAGGGTGACAACAGAAGCAGAGGATGATAGAGAGAGACAGAGGGTGACAGCAGAAGGCAGAGGATGACAGAGAGAGACAGAGGGTGACAGCAGAAGGCAGAGGATGACAGAGAGAGACAGAGGGTGACAGCAGAAGGCAGAGGATGACAGAGAGAGACAGAGGGTGACAGCAGAAGGCAGAGGATGACAGAGAGAGAAAGAGGGTGACAGCAGAAGGCAGAGGATGACAGAGAGAGACAGAGGGTGACAGTAGAAGGCAGAGGATTACAGAGAGAGAGAGACAGGGTGACAGCAGAAGGCAGAGGGTGAGAGGTAGAGACAGAGGGTGACAGCAGAAGGCAGAGGATGACAGGGAGAGACAGAGGGTGACAGAAGTCAGAGGATGACAGAGAGAGACAGAGGGTGACAGCAGAAGGCAGACGATGACAAAGGGTGACAGCAGAAGGCAGAGGATGACAGAGAGAGACAGAGGGTGACAGCAAAAGTCAGAGGATGACAGAGAGAGACAGAGGGTGACAGCAGAAGGCAGACGATGACAGAGGGTGACAGCAGAAGGCAGAGGATGACAGAGAGAGACAGAGGGTGACAGAAGGCCGAGGATGACAGAGAGAGACAGAGGGTGACAGCAGAAGGCAGAGGATGACAGCGAGAGACAGAGGGTGATAGCAGAAGGCAGAGGATGCCAGAGAGACAGAGGGTGACAGAGAGAGACAGAGGGTGACAGCAGAAGGCAGAGGATGACAGAGAGAGACAGAGGGTGACAGCAGAAAGCAGAGGATGACAGAGAGAGACAGAGGGTGACAGAAGGCAGAGGATGACAGAGAGAGACAGAGGGTGACAGAAGGCAGAGGATGACAGAGAGAGACAGAGGGTGACAGCAGAAAGCAGAGGGTGACAGAAGGCAGAGGATGACAGAGAGAGACAGAGGGTGACAGCAGAAGACAGAGGATGACATAGAGACAGAGGGTGACAGCAGAAGGCAGAGGATGACAGAGAGAGACAGAGGGTGACAGCAGAAGGCAGAGGATGACAGAGAGAGACAGAGGGTGACAGCAGAAGGCAGAGGATGACAGAGAGAGACAGAGGGTGACAGCAGAAGGCAGAGGATGACAGAGGGTGACCGCAGAAGGCAGAGGTATCACAGGGAGAGACAGAAGGTGACAACAGAAGCAGAGGATGATAGAGAGAGACAGAGGGTGACAGCAGAAGGCAGAGGATGACAGAGAGAGACAGAGGGTGACAGCAGAAGGCAGAGGATGACAGAGAGAGACAGAGGGTGACAGCAGAAGGCAGAGGATGACAGAGAGAGACAGAGGGTGACAGCAGAAGGCAGAGGATGACAGAGACAGAGGGTGACAGAAGGCAGAGGATGACAGCGAGAGACAGAGGGTGACAGCAGAAGGCAGAGGATGACAGAGAGAGACAGAGGGTGACAGCAGAAGGCAGAGGATGACCGCAAGAGACAGAGGGTGACAGCAGAAGGTAGAGGATGACCGCGAGAGACAGAGGGTGACAGCAGAAGGCAGAGGATGACAGAGAGAGACAGAGGGTGACAGAAGGCAGAGGATGACAGCGAAAGACAGAGGGTGACAGCAGAAAGCAAAGGATGACAGAGAGAGACAGAGGGTGACAGCAGAAGGCAGAGGATGACAGAGAGACCGAGGGTGACAGCAGAAGGTAGAGGATGTCAGCGAGAGACAGAGGTTGACTGCAGAAGGCAGAGGATGACAGAGAGAGACAGAGGGTGACCGCAGAAGGCAGAGGATGTCAGCGAGAGACAGAGGGTGACCGCAGAAGGCAGAGGATGACAGAGAGAGACAGAGGGTGACAGCAGAAGGCAGAGGATGACAGAGAGAGACAGAGGGTGACCGCAGAAGGCAGAGGATGACAGCGAGAGACAGAGGGTGACAGCAGAAGGCAGAGGATGACAGAGAGAGAGACAGAGGGTGACAGCAGAAGGCAGAGGATGACAGAGAGAGACAGAGGGTGACCGCAGAAGGCAGAGGATGACAGAGAGAGACAGAGGGTGACAGAAGGCAGAGGATGACAGAGAGAGACAGAGAGTGACAGCAGAAGGCAGAGGATGATAGGGAGAGACAGAGGGTGACAGAAGGCAGAGGTTGACAGAAAGAGACAGAGGGTGACAGCAGAAGGCAGACGATGACAACGAGAGACAGAAGGTGACCACAGAAGGCAGAGGATGACAGAGGGTGATACAAGGCAGAGGATGACAGGGAGAGACAGAGGGTGACAGAAGGCAGGGGATGACAGAGAGAGACAGAGGGTGACAGCAGAAGGCAGAGGATGACAGCGAAAGACAGAGGGTGACAGCAGAAAGCAGATGATGACAGAGAGAGACAGAGGGTGATCGCAGAAGGCAGGGGATGACAGAGAGAGACAGAGGGTGACAGAAAGAGACAGATGGTGACAGCAGAAGGCAGAGGATGACCGAGAGAGGCAGAGGGTGACGGAGAAAGTGACAAGGATGGGAACATTGGCCCTCATTCCGAGTTGTTCGCTCGCAAGGCGATTTTAGCAGAGTTGCTCACGCTAAGCCGCCGCCTACTGGGAGTGAATCTTAGCATCTTAAAATTGCGAACGATGTATTCGCAATATTGCGATTACAAACTTCTTAGCAGTTTCAGAGTAGCTTCAGACTTACTCGGCATCTGCGATCAGTTCAGTGCTTGTCGATTTCCGCCCAGTAACACCCATTTCCTGTCAATCACACTACGATCGCCGGAGCGAAGAAAAAGCCGTGAGTAAAAATACTATCTTCATAGCAAATTTACTTGGCGCAGTCGCAGTGCGAACATTGCGCATGCGTACTAAGCAGAAAAACGCTGCGATGCGAAGAAATTTACAGAGCGAACGACTCGGAATGAGGGCCATAGTGGCCGGCAGGGTGACTGGGAAGGCAGGGGTGATGGAGATAGTGGGTGACTGGGAAGGCAGGGGTGACGGAGATAGTGGGTGACTGGAAAGGCGGGGGTGACGGAGATAGTGGGTGACTGGGGAGGCAGGGGTGACGGAGATAGTGGGTGACTGGAAAGGCAGGGGTGACGGAGATAGTGGGTGACTGGAAAGGCAGGGGTGACGGAGATAGTGGGTGACTGGAAAGGCAGGGGTGACGGAGATAGTGGGTGACTGGAAAGGCAGGGGTGACGGAGATAGTGGGTGACTGGGGAGGCAGGGGTGACGGAGATAGTGGGTGACTGGAAAGGCAATGTATGTATGTCAGTGTATGCATAGGTGTCAGCATGTATATGTCGATGTATGTATACTGTAGGTGCCAACGTGTGTATATCGATGTACAGTATGTTTAGGTGTCAGCGTGTGTATGTGGTGCTGTGTTACATCTGTATGTGTATGATATACGGTACAGTAATACAGGTATATTATACACAGTAACAGCCCTCACAGTACATTATTACAGACACTAGAAGCCCCCTCACAGGGAGCCGCTGAGATCCCTACAGTGCACACAACGGAAAACTGCATCCTATACATATATCACACAGAGTACGTGATACATACATGTCATACACGATACATACATCATACACATACATACATCACACACCTACATAATACATACATCACACACATACATAATACATACATCACACACACAGTACATGATACATACATAAGGCAAACACATGAGACAGACCTGGGGTGATGAGGCCATTGGCCCCCAGGCAGTGCCTCCGGTGCCCTCCTCAGTCTCCAGATGTTGTAGTTGAGGTAGGTAGCAACCACCCCCAGCTTGGCCAGCCTGAACCAGGCCCCCAAGAAGAGGGGCTCATTCCCCAGCAGCAGGGCCACCATGGTCCAGGCAGCTGCGGAGCTGCAGCAAGAAGAGAACTTGGAGGGACAGCACCGCCTGCTCTTCCAGCGCCGCACACTCCAGTTCAGCCGGGAGGCCTGCACTGCAAACCGCAGCCGTGGACATACTGTAATAAAAATCACTTTGGATATACTGCCCTAGTGTCGCCCCCCTCTGCCGGGGAATCCAGGACACGTGCCCCACTTGCCCCACCCTAGTTGCACCACTGTTTCCAACATATTTAAAGTTGTAGTCACAAGTTAATATGTATATAACAAAAGAAGTTTTAGAGTTGATTGCCATGATATATTGTGGTTTGGGCAGATGGACGTATTCAGGGGTTTAGGAAAGCTGGGGGCTAATAGAATTTTAAGAGATCTAGGGGGTCATTCCGACCCGATCGATCGCTGCGTTTTGTCGCAGCGCAGCGATCGGAACTGTGCATGCGCCGGTGCCGCAGTGCGCCGCTGCATGGCAGCCGTTGTTGCCTAGTGATCGCCTCTGAGATAGAGGCGGTCACTGGGCGGGAGGGGGCTGAATGGCGTGGCCGGACCGTTGGGGGGCGTGCCGCGGCGGTTGCGTGACATCACATGCAGCCGCTGCGGGCCGGCGAGCGACGAGTAGCTCCCGCCCAGCATGCCAAAGCTGCGCTGGTTGGGAGCTACTCTTGAAGTACAAAGGCATCGCCGCTGTGCGATGCATCTGCCCTTCTGCGGGGAGGGGGGGGGGTGTGGCACTGACATGTGGAGCGGAGTAGCCCTCTGCTGGGCGTCCCCCGCATGTCTGAGTCCATGATCGTAGATGTGCTAAATTTTGCACAGCTACGATCAACTCGGAATGACACCCCTAGTCTCACAAAAGACAAAAACTGGTTTCGGGGGAAGAAGATCATACAATAAGTTATCCTGTTTCAATATATTAGGTTCTTCTGTATGATGTTTTTGATCTCTGGACAATTACTATTATACGTAGCTATGGTTGCTACAGTATTTCTTTGTCTGTGGTTTCTTCTTTTTTTCTCTTTCTGTTTTAAAAGTTCTTATCTATCAATAGATATAACTTCCTTAAAGGCTTTCCTTACAATAGACTCCCATTGTTCAAAAGACTCCATCATCTCCTCAGCTTGTTTCTCAAAAGTCTTTAGGGCCTTATTCAGCTATGTGATGGCATTTCCCCGATTTTGTGCCCAGTGCGCACGTGCAGGGTCCGTTCTGTATGTGTGTGCGGGCCGGGTAATGCAATAGCATTGCAGTGATGCAAACGCCTCTGCCTGTCTGACAGGCAAGGGCGTTCGCAAGGTTGTTGGGGTCGGCGATGCGGCATTGTGTGGGCATGGCGGAGAAAATGGGCAAAATGGGCAAGGGTCCGGGCCATTTTCGGGAATGCCGCGTGACGTCACATACGGCCACTGCAACAGAAAACATGGCCGCCCTGTTGGCTGCGCACGCAGGGGGCAACCCTACTTTGCTGCAGTCGGAATCTAATCACAATGCGATCGCAGTGCTGGGTGGCCCCCAGCATGCGACCGAGAGCAGTAGCAGAATCTGCTACTGAATCTGATTAAGGGGGTCATTCAGAGTTGATCGTAGCCCTGCAAAATTTTGCAGGGCTATGATCAGGACCAGAGACATGCGGGGGGACGCCCAGCACAGAGTTAGTCCGCCCCGCATGTCAGAGCCACCGCCCCCCCCCCCCCTCCCGCGCAAAGGCGATGCCTTTGCACTTCAAGAGTAGCTCGCGGCCAGCGCAGCCAACGCCGCCGTTTCGCTCCCTCCGCCCATCGTCCGCCCTTGCCTGTCAATCAGGCAGAGGCGATCGTAGCTTAGCGACGGAGGGCCATGCGCCGGCGCCCTGCGGAGCCGGTGCATGCACAGTTCTGAGCCGATCGCTATGCTGTGAAAAACTGCAGTGTGCGATCGGGTCAGAATGACCCTCTAAGGCCCTTAGAGGCTAATTCTGAGATTGCAGCTGAAGCGGCCCGCAGCGCGGTTTGCCGATGGAGGCAAACTGCGCTTGTGCAGCAGGCGCATCATGGCTGCGCGATCCTTCACATTGCGGCCGCATCCCTAAAGAATGCGACCGCAATGTGACTGACAGCGGCGGACGTTCGCAGGGGTGGGGTCTTCCAAACAGGGGCGGGCCGGGACCGTTTTCGGGGCAGCTGCATAACGTCACACGCAGCCACTCCGATTAAAAAAATGATGGCCGACCACCTGCTGGACAGCCTTGTCCTGTGCTGAGCGGACCCCAGCCAGCGATCTGCCTCTATCCCTGGATCAGCCCCTAAGTTCGGAACCGTTCCTCCTCAAACAGAGTAATTGTTCTTTGGGGATATATTTCTTCCAAGGTGGATAATGTGCACTGTTATAAAGCAGTTCTGTGTGGGGTCACTCGCTAACTTTTTATAGGGGTGTGGTATGCTTGATCGGCGGTCAACATACCAACGCCGGGATCCCGGCAGCGGAATCACGGCGGGGAGTGTAGCAAGCCCCTTGCGGGCTCGGTGGCGACCGCCACTCTGTGGGTGTTGTGGACACCCACGAGTGGGAATAATCCCTGTTGGTTGGCATGCCGACCGTCGGGACAGTGAGGGGGCGGGATGTAGGCGGAGGTCATGTGACCGTCAGTCCCCTAACCGTCGGTCTGATGAATGCATCCCTTTTATAGAACAGTGGATTATCAAGCTGCCTTCTAGCCACTTGTATATAGGCAAACTGCGCATGCGCAGTGGGTGCATCGCAGCTGCGTGACCTTACACATTATGGCCACACAGCGCCGAAGGATGCGGCCGCAATGTGATTGTCAGCGGCGGATTTTTCGTGGGGCAGTGATGCGGCGTTTGGGGGGGGGGGGTGAGTCCAATGGGGGCGGTCTGGCATCGCTTTCGGGGCAGCTGTGTGACGTCACATGCAGCTGTTCTGATTTAAAAAATGGTGGCCGACTGCCTGACAGTGCAGCCAGGGGTCAACCTTAGTTTGTCGCGTCCACAAGCTAATTGCGGATGCATCGGGAGGAGGCCAGTCACACATGTTGGGCAGCCTTGCATGTGAGGAGATGTATGCAGATCTGGCTGCGTAAACAGGAATCTGCGCTCATCTCTAAATCAGACCCATAGGGGGTCATTCCGAGTTGATCGCTCACTAGCTGCTTTTAGCAGCAGTGCAAACGCTAAGCCGTCGCCTACTGGGAGTGTATTATAGCTTAGCAGAAGAACGAACTAATGCATCGGAGTGCGGCAGCAAAAAAATATTGTGCAGTTTCTGAGTAGCTGCAGACCTACTCAGCGCTTGCGATCACTTCAGACCATTCAGTTCCGGATTTGACGTCACAAACATGCCCTGCATTCTCCCAGCCACGCCTGCGTTTTTCCGAACACTCCCTCCCTCAGTTGACACCCAGAAACGCCCACTTCCTGTCAATCACTCTGCGGACGCCATTGCGACTGAAAAGCTTCGCTAGACCTTGTGTGAAACTGCATCGGTCGTTGTGAAAGTACTTCGCACATGTGCAGGAGTGCCATTTTTTCACTTAATTGCAGCATAGCGAACATTTTCAGCTAGCGATCAACTCGGAATGACCCCCATAATCTATGGTATTCTGGACAACCTTCTGTATGATTGCAGCTAAACTCATTTAGGACCCCATCTATCAGTGAATATTTGAATTTAGGGGCTAATTCAGTAATCCTTTGTATCGCATGCTGGGAGCCACCCATCACAGGGCAAGGCCTCCCCCCCCCCCCCTCCCCTTAACAAGCATAAATTGCGATCGCTTCGCAATTTCAGCTAGTCAGCAGAAACTAAGGATGCCTCCCACAGGAATCCTGGCGCCATCTTACCCGTCGCGGCGTTTGCGTGTGTTGTCACACAGCCGCCACAACCACGCCCCTGTTCGAGCCGCACCGCCCACCTTTTGGGTTGCCCGCCCCCCCACCCCGCGATCGCCTCTGCCTTTTCAGCAAAAATTTCCGGTTGGATGGCACACTGCGATCTACCCTGAATTAGCCCCCTAATCCTCGCACACTCCCATTTTCAGGGATTAACCACAAATATTTAGCATTCCCTGAATATATGATATCTCCAATACCTGCTGCAATCCCTCCATTCCCACCGGCAGCCGCAGTCCCCATTAGTTTCTATGGGGGATGTGATGTGACCAGATTTACCAACGTCCATAATGTGAAACATTCCAGAGACTGGTCCCCGCAGCTACTGCCATCTGAAGATGGCCTTAGCCCATTGTAGTGGGTGCCTTGAAGACCGCGTTTGGGAACCTCAGGCCTAGAGGCTACACATTGCATAATTAGCCAGCGGAGGATTCCCCTGAACTCCCCCCAACAATGGCCACCGTGCATGTGCGGTCAGCAGGATGGCGCAGTAGCCGCGGCAGCAGACTTAGCTCATCGCAAGGATGGGCTTCTTTCCGAGCCTCTGTCCCTGCAGCTGCTGCATAATACCTTCACCCAGAGTAATCGCATGTCGCATTGTGATTCCTGTCGCTAATGTCGCACCCAGATCACATTTCAAACGTGATTATTCATAAATGGGCCCCTTACAGAAAGGGAAGGAAATAATCATGAGAACAGTCTTTACTACACCCTGGGTGCCAGATTTGAGCGGGCGAGAGACCTCCATTCAGCTCCCTCAGCCAGCTAAAATTGGGATACGGTCGTTAGGTCGACCCAACGTAGTTCGACAGTCATTAGATCAGCCACGATAGGTCAATATGCATTAGGTCTTCATGGTAAATAGGTCGATGGGTCAAAATGTCGACATGAGTTTCTCAAAAAACAACTTTTTTTTCATACTTTACGAACCACGTGGACTACGATTGGGAATAGTAACCTGTGCCGAGCGCAGCGGTAGCGCGCGAGCCCTGCAAGGGGACACGGTGGGGTTCCGGTCACTGTACGGAGAAAATGACACAAAAAAATATTAAAAATTCATGTCGAACTTTTGACCTGCTGACTTAATGCATGTCAGCTATCGTGGTCGACCTAATGACTGTTGACCTAAAGGTCCATACACACTTAACAATAAAATGAGCGACGCCGCTCATTTTATCGTCAAGTGTGTATGCCGCCAGCGACGACCGATGCGCGGCCCCGCGGGTCGGCAACGATCGTCGCTGTCGGTAGGGCATGCATGAAGGATGTGGACTGTCGTCCACGACCTTCATGCAGGGCTGACTGGGGCGTGATGTCACTGAGCGATATGAGCGGTCATATCGCTCAGTGAGTACAGGCGCCGCCGACCGGCCGGCCCGGGAGGGGGAAACATTAGACGATGTTGCTCACAGAGCGACATCGTCTAATGTGTATGGGCCTTAAGTTGGGTCGACCCAATGACCCATACCCCTGCAATCAATCCTGTGTGGAATCTGCGCTTCAATCCTGCTTTGCCGGCATCAAAGATTTTCAGATCGATTATGTGGTCTGCAGCAGTCTAGATCTATCAACTGCAGAGCTGCTGTGGTTATAGTGAGTCTTCCTGATCCGAGGCAGCAGCTGCTGTATATCTCACTGCCAGCCTGCTGAAAACTCACAGCAGCAGCAGAGCCCACATCCCAGCAGTCTCCTCTCGTACAGCCTTACACCATGTAGGTACAGTGCTTATTATATGGGTTCTCTATCTGCAGACCTGTCTATACCTGTAGCTGTGCATGCAGCACTCAAGTAGTTACATGTGACTGCAATTGCATCATCTCTAGTGCAGTACACAGTCCTCCAGCTGCTTATTAGGGCCCTTTATGGGGCAATGCAGTGGGAGTGTTTTTCATTCACTAAGTTTCTTTCTTCCTCACAATAAAGCTACCAGCTCCATAGCTTACAGTCCTGACTACGTCTGACTGAGAACATATTCCTGCTTAGGCTGTAATGTATAGCACAACCATGCCCGATTCTTCATGTTTCTCTTACGTCCTAGAGGATGCTGGGGTTCCATTTAGTACCATGGGGTATAGACGGGCCCCTTGGGAGCCATGAGCACTTTAAGAGGTTAATAGTGTGGGCTGGCTCCTCCCTCTATGCCCCTCCTAACAGACTCAGTTTAGAAAATGTGCCGGGAGGAGCCGGTCACAGCTAGGGGAGCTCCTAGGAGTTTTTCTACTTTTATTGTTTTTCTGAGTTAGGTTACAGGAAGGCTCCTGGCAACAGCCTCCCTACTTCGTGGGACTTAGGGGGGGAGTAGGAACCAACTCTAGAAGTTAATGGTTCTCTATCTCCGCTGACAGGACACTGAGCTCCTGAGGGTGCTGATCGCAAGCCCACGAGGCGACCGCTCACTCCTGCAGCACGGCCGCCACCCCCTAACAAATCCAGAAGAAAGAAGAGTGGTGAGTACAACGCCGGCGGCCCGGGAAGCGGGTCACCAGCGGGAACGGCAGCACAAGGGTGGGAGCGCGAGGCTCAGCGGCACACTGTGTACAGAGCTGTGAGGGGCGTCCTGGGCCAGCGCATATACCCTACACTGGTCACATAAGGTCACCAGGCGCTAATCCCGCTGTTAGCAGAATAATTACCTCAGGCCACTATAAACAATAAGTGCGGGAAGACGCGCCATTACAGGGGGCGGGACTTCTCCTCAGAGCGGATCCAGCACTCACCAGCGCCATTTTCTCCCTGCAGATCATCAGAAGAGAGACGTTGACAGGGAGCGCTGCCCTCCACATAACTCCAGCATACCTCCGCGGTACCAGGGTGTTATAGCATACTTGCCGACTTCTGGGCTGCTCTCTCCGGGAGAGAGCAGCCCGTCGGCTCAACAGGGGGGGGCTGGATGTCAGGTGACGCCAAGGGGGGCGGACCAGAGGCGGAACGGGGGCGGGCCGGAGGCAGAACGGGGCGTGGCTTCTGATTCGCGTCATTTAAGCCACGCCCCCCGCTGTGTAATGCCGCGATTACCGGCATTATACAGCAGGGGGCGTGGTTAAAGCGTCATCGCCTGCCCGGACCGCCCACTTTACTCGTTAAGTGGGCGGCGGGCAGGGGGTGACCCCCGTAAATCGGGAGACGTGCCTGCTCTTCCGGGGGGCCGGGAGGGTCACCCGTTTTTCGGGAGCCTCCCGGCCATTCCGGGAGGGTAGGCAAGTATATGTTATAGACAGGGGGGGGGGGGAGTGTTTATAAGTACTGTTTACCCTATTAAGGTTACTCAGTCAGCGCCGGCCGTTTGTTATATTAACTGTCTACTGGGGCGCTGTGTGGCTGGCTCCTTATACTCTGTGACTCTCTGAAGGTACTCTGGGGAAACTGTGTCTGACATTTTCCTGTGTGTGTGTGGCTGTATATCTCACATTAACATAGGGACTTGTGTACTGTGCTGCAGAGTGTGTATCTTTCTCCTGAAGAGTCTATTCCATGTACTCAGGACTGCCATGCTCCTTCTCAGCCTTCTGAGTCCGAACCCCCATGGTTGGATTCTATAAGGGGAATGATATCCCAGATTTCATCTAGGATGTCACATAATGAGAATGAAACACAGGTTTTGAAACCATCTGTAGCGGTTTTGAAGTGTTCAGCTCCCACTACCTCATCTAAGGCCCCTATTACTTACCCTAAAAAGCGTGTTCTGGCCCAGATAATGCAGGCTTCACACAGACACCGACTGTGATACAGGGGACGGTGATGGGGATATGCTGGGGGGAGATGCATCCCTTGCTAAGGGGGTGCAACTAATGATTGAGGCCATTAGGTACATTTTACACATAACTGAAACAGTTCCTGAGCAGGTAGAGGAAGCTTACTTTACAGACAATAAGAAAACCTCTCTTACTTTCCTCGCTTCTAAGGAGTTAAACTCCTTGTTTGAAAAATCCTGGGAAAACCCAGAGAAAAGCTTCCAGATCCCGAAAAGGAATCTCATTGCTTTTCCCTTCCCTGAAGAGGACAGGAAAAAGTGGGAAAACCCGTCGATTGTAGACGCTTCCGTATCTCGGTTGTCTAAAAAGGTTGTTTTACCTGTCCCTGGTTCAACCGCTTTAAAAGAGCCGGCTGACCGCAAGATTGAGACTATGCTCAAATCACTATACACAGCTACAGGCGTAGCTTTAAGACCCACTATTGCATGTGCGTGGATTTCTAAAGCCATAGTAAAGTGGTCAGGCACATTACTAGAGGACTTAGATACTATGGATAGGAGTGACATTGAATTGTTTTTGCGTCACATACAGGATTCTGCAGGTTTCATGGTGGAGGCCATGAAGGACCTTGTCTACTTAATGCAAGGGCTTCTTCCATGGCTATCTCAGCACGCAGAGGACTCTGTTTGCGCCAACGGTCTACGGATGCGCAATCCAAGAAAAGTGTGGAGAACCTACCCTTCACAGGTCAGACTCTGGGGACGCATTGGATGCGTGGATCTCCACGGCAACTGCGGTAAGTTGACCTTCCTTCCCTCAGCGACACCGCCGACTAGGAAGTCTTATCCTACGTCTACAATGCAGTCCTTTCGGACCGCAAAAGTTAAAAAGTCCAAACCCCCTTCCACTTTCTTTAGAGGCGGCCGGGAGAAATCCAGAAAACCAGCAGGTTCCCAGGAACAGAAGCCAGGTTCTGTTTCCTCCAAGTCTTCAGCATGACAGTGGACCTCCAAGCCTGGTAATCGGGCAGGTGGGAGCCAGACTAAAGGATTTCAGTCACATCTCGGCGTCTTCTTGCCTAGACCCCTGGGTAAAAGATATTGTTGCCCAGGGGTATAGACTGGAGTTTCACGAACTCCCACCTCACAGATTCTTCAAGTCAGGCTTACCAGCTTTGCCGACAGAAAGTGCTATCCTACAGGAAGCCATTCAAAAATTGTTGCACACAGGTGTCATTGTTCCAGTTCCACCTCACCTAAAGACATGGGTTATTACTCCAACCTATTTGTGATACCGAAACCGGATGGTTCGGAAAGGCCGATTTTAAACCTAAAATCCTTAAACCCCTACTTGAGGGAATGTAAATTCAAGATGGAGTCTCTGAGAGCGGTGATCTCAGATCTGGAGGAGGGAGAATTCCTGGTATCCCTGGATATCAAGGATGCGTACCTTCATGTTCCAATCTGGCCGCCTCATCAGGCTTATTTAAGATTTGCGCTGCTGGACTGTCATTATCAGTTCCAGGCGCTGCCATTTGGCCTCTCCACAGCACCGAGGGTGTTCACCAAGGTCATGGCAGAGATGATGCTACTCCTCCGCAAGCAGGTAGTGAACATAATTCCATATCTGGACGATCTGCTGATAAAAGCATCTTCCAGGGAGAAGCTGTTACAGAGCATTGCTCTCTCAGCTCGACTACTCCAGGATCATGGGTGGATCCTGAACCTTCCAAAGTCACATTTGAAGCCGACAAGGAGACTGTGCTTCCTGGGGATGAGTCTTGACACGGAAGTACAGATGGTGTTTCTACCGGTGTAGAAAGCGTTGGTGATCCAATCAGTGGTCCAGGATGTCCTGAAGCCTGCCCGGGTATCGGTTCATCAGCGCATTTGTCTCCTGGGGAAGATGGTTGCCTCCTACGAGGCTCTACAGTACGGAAGATTTCATGCACGGTCTTTCCAACTGGATCTCCTGGACAAATGGTTGGGATCTCATCTTCACATGCACAAGGGATTCGCTCCTTTGGTGGCTACAAACTTCTCACCTTCTCGAGGGCCACAGATTCAGGATTCAGAATTGCATCCTTCTAACCACGGACGCAAGTCTCAGCGGTTGGGGAGCAGTCACCCAAGGGGAAAACTACCAAGGAAAGTGGTCAAGTCTGGAACCCATCCTTCCGATACACATTTTGGAACTAAGGGCGGTGTACAACGGCCTTCTACAAGCTGCACATCTTCTGCAAGATCAGGCCATTCAGGTTCAGTTGGACAGTGTCCTACATAAACCGACAGGGCGGAACGAAGAGCAGAGCCACAATGTCAGAGGTAAGAAGAATCCTCCTCTGGGCAGAAAAGCACGTGGTGGCGCTGTCGGAAATCTTCATTCCGGGAGTTGACAACTGGGAAGCTGACTTCCTCAGCAGACACGGTCTCCATCCAGGAGAATGGAGGTGTTCGCGGAGGTAACAAGTCGGGGTGTACCTCAAATAGACATGATGGCCTCCCGCCTCAACAAGAAGCTTCGGAGGTACTGTTCCAGGGATCCACAGACGGTGGCTGTGGACGCCCTGGTGACTCCGTGGGTGTTCCAGACAGCGTATGTGTTCCCTCCACTTCCACTCATCCCAAGGGTTCTCAAACTAATAAAAAGAACAAGAGTTCAGGCAATCCTCATTTCTCCGGACTGGCCAAGAAGGGCTTGGTACGCGGATCTTCTGAATTTACTGCTGGTGGATCCGAGGCCTGTTCCTCTTCGCGAGGGCCTTATGCAACAGGGGCCGTTCGCTTATCAAGACTTACCACGGCTACGTTTGACGGCATGGAGGTTGAACGACAGATATTAGCTCGGAAGGGCATTCCGAAAAAAAGTAATTCCTATCCTGATACAGGCTAGGAAGGAAGTAACGTCTAGACATTACCATCGGATTTGGAAAAAGTATGTGTCTTGGTGTGAATCCAAGAAGTTTCCTGCGGTCAAGTTTCAACTAGGACGGTTTCTCCTCTTTCTGCAAGCAGGTGTGGATGTTGGCCTACGCTTGGGTTCCATTAAAGTCCAGATTTCGGCCTTGTACATTTTCTTCCAGAAAAAATTGTCTGCTCTCCCTGAGGTTCAGACTTTTTGGAAAGGGGTTCTGTACATCCAACCACCTTTCGTGCCTTCTACGACACTGTGGGATCTTAATGTGGTGCTGCAGTTCCTGTAATTGGATTGGTTTGAGCCTTTACAAGAGGTGGATGTCAAGTTTCTTACTTGGAAGGCGGTCACACTGTTGGCACTGGCATCTACTAGGCGTGTGTCCGAATTGGGAGCATTGTCCTACAAGAGCCCCATATGTTATGATCCTGATACTCAGGTCAGGGGAGATCTTATACGGTGGGACCTGAGTACCAGGACGTAATGCTGGGAAAGGGAAATGGAATGGGAATAGCCCCTGGCACCCTATCTCCGTTGTCTCACCCGTGCTGTCAGTACACTCTTGCGAGACTATGGTTTCTTGGGCCCATGGCAGCCGCGTTTGAAGGGCGGATTACGTCTGCCCAACTCCGATGCCCCCTCAGGTCTTAATGAGAGACAAAGAGTGAACTGAGACAGGGTGATAACAAGGGGCCCTCTAACTAAACAACAAGGCCAGGGGCTACTGGCAAACCTGAAACTAAAAGTATGCGCGGATTACCGCCAGGGAAAAGAACAACCAAAATATTCCACTTGTCCACTCTCCTACATGGCACCGCCGATTACCGGAGAGGACTATGGAAGCGGAAACCTCCGCAAATGCACCAGTACAATGAAACAATACTAAAGTGGCCTAGGCCGCAACATGCGGCAGGGCCGCCACTCACGAATCCAAGAGAGAACCTCAATCGACTGCCACAGGTAACTTAGGACCAGAAGAACTCCTTGGGACCAGGTGACTAACTCCAAGATTCAGGAACTCAGAGAACGGGAGGGACCGGACACAGCTAACCAGGAACAGACGTTCACCAAACATGAGCAGCATGCAGGAAGCTATCACCGGCGTCTGTGTGAGGCACTGAGGAGGCATTTAACAGGGAACCCTCCAATCAGAGTACAGAGCCTAATTACAATAAATGTCGTGCAGCTGCCTTGCTGCACGACCAGAGAAACATGTGTGAACACTTTAATTAATCAACCCTGCAACGGGGAACGCGGTCCGCCTTTGGCGTCCCCGTTGCTAAGGTCCCGGCGGCTTGGCGCGCCCGGCATCCTAGCGTTGCTAGGGACCCGGCGGCTCAGCGCGCACGGCGTCCTAGCGTTGCTAGGGACCCGGCGGCTCAGCGCGCACGGCATCCCTAGTTGCTAGGCGCCAGGCAAGGAGGAAGCCCCGGACCGCGGCGCCTAACACCTACTTGATTTTCCATGAAGATGGGACTGAGCTCAGAACTCGTCAGCAATTTCTTCCAAAGGTTGTGTCGGCTTTTCATATGTGTGAGCTGATATGAATCTCGCCACTATCTGTGTATTTCCTTCTCTCTAAGTATGTCCGTCTCCTTGGGCACAGTTTCTAGACTGAGTCTGGTAGGAGGCGCATAGAGGGAGGAGCCAGCTGACACTATTAAACTCTTAAAGTGCCCATGTCTCCCAAGGGAGCCGTCTATACCCCATGGTACTAAATGGAACCCCAGCATCCTCTACGGACTACGTGAAAAGGATTTACCGGTAGGTAATTAAAATCCTATTTCTCTTACGTCCTAGAGGATGCTGGGGACTCCGTAAGGACCATGGGGATAGACGGGCTCCGCAGGAGACATGGGCACTTTAAGAAAGACTTTAGGTCTGGGTGTGCACTGGCTCCTCCCTCTATGCCCCTCCTCCAGACCTCAGTTTACTACTGTGCCCAGAGGAGACTGTGTGCATTTCAGGGAGCTCTCCTGAGTTTCCTGACAGAAAGTATACTTGTTAGGTTTTTTATTTTCAGGAAGCCTGCTGGCAACAGACTCCCTGCATCGAGGGACTGAGGGGAGAGAAGCAGAATTACTTCTGTGAGTTGAAAGGCTCTGCTTCTAGGCTACTGGACACCATTAGCTCCAGAGGGATCGGTACGCAGGTCTCACCCTCGCCGTCCGTCCCAGAGTCGCGCCGCCGTCCTCCTCGCAGAGCCGGAAGATAGAAGCCGGGTGAGTATGAGAAGAAAAGAAGACTTCAGAGGCGGCAGAAGACTTCATGATCTTCACTGAGGTAACGCACAGCAGTAACGCTGTGCGCCATTGCTCCCATACACCTCACACACGGCAGTCACTGTAAGGGCGCAGGGGGGGCGCCCTGGGCAGCATATGAACCTCTCTTTGGCAAAAATATATATGTATACAGTTGGCCACTGTATGTATATATAAGAGCCCCCGCCAATTTCTAGTGTATTTGAGCGGGACAGAAGCCCGCTGCCGAGGGGGCGGGGCTTCTCCCTCAGCACTCGCAAGCGCCATTTTCTCCACAGCACAGCTGAGAGGAAGCTCCCCGGACTCCCCCCTGCTTATACCACAGTGAAAGATGGTTTTAAAGAAGAGGGGGGGGGGGCACATAATTAGGCGCATATATACATATATACACAGCGCTACTGGGTAAACATATATTTATTGTGTTTTTTCCTGGGTCATATAGCGCTGGTGTGTGTGCTGGCATACTCTCTCTCTGTCTCACCAAAGGGCCTTGTGGGGGAACTGTCTTCAGATAAGAGGATTACCTGAGTGTGTGGTGTGTCGGTACGCGTGTGTCGACATGTCTGAGGTAGAAGGCTCTCCTAGAGAGGACGGGGAGCAAATGAATGTGGTGTCTCCGTCGACAACGCCGACACCTGACTGGATGGATGGATATGTGGAATGTTTTAAGTGCTAATGTAAATTTATTGCACAAAAGATTAGACAAAGCTGAAGGTAGGGTACAGCCAGGGAGTCAACCCATGTCTGTCCCTATGTCGCAGGGACCTTCGGGGTCTCAAAAGCGCCCTCTATCCCAAATAATAGACACAGATACCGACACGGATTCTGACTCCAGTGTCGACTACGATGATGCAAAATTACAGCCAAAATTGGCTAAATGTATTCGATATATGATTATTGCAATAAAAGATGTTTTGCATATCACAGAGGAACCCCCTGTCCCTGATACGAGGGTACACATGTATAAGGGAAAGAAACCTGAGGTAACTTTTCCCTCCTCACATGAGTTGAACGAATTATGTGAAAAAGCTTGGGAATCTCCAGACAAAAAACTGCAGATTCCCAAAAGGATTCTTATGGCGTATCCTTTCCCGCCAACGGACAGGGTACGGTGGGAATCATCCCCTAAGGTGGACAAAGCGTTGACACGCTTGTCAAAAAAGATAGCGCTACCCTCAAGGATCCTGCAGACCGCAAGCAGGAGATTACCTTGAAATCCATTTACACACATTCTGGTACATTACTCAGACCGGCAATTGCGTCGGCCTGAGTTTGTAGCGCGGTAGCAGCATGGACAGATTCCTTATCTGTGGAGATTGAGACCCTAGATAAGGATACCATTTTATTGACCCTAGGCCATATAAAGGATGCTGTCTTATATATGAGGGATGCTCAAAGAGACATTCGTTTACTGGGTTCCAGAATAAACGCTATGTCAATTTCTGCTAGACGAGTCCTCTGGACCCGGCAGTGGACAGGTGATGCCGACTCAAAAAGACATATGGAGGTTTTACCTTACAAGGGGGAGGAATTGTTTGGGGAAGGTCTCTCGGACCTGGTCTCCACAGCTACGGCAGGTAAATCAAATTTTTTGCCTTATGTTCCCTTACAACCTAAGAAAGCGCCACATTATCAAATGCAGTCCTTTCGTTCAAATAAAAGCAAAAGAGTGCGTGGATCGTCCTTTCTTGCCAGAGGTAAGGGCAGAGGTAAAAAGCTGCACAGAACAGCTAGTTCCCAGGAACAGAAATCCTCCCCGGCCTCTGCAAAATCCACCGCATGACGCTTGGGCTCCGCGGGGGGAGTCCACCCCAGTGGGGGCACGTCTTCAACTTTTCAGCCACATCTGGGTTCACTCACAGGTGGATCCCTGGGCAATAGAAATTGTTTCTCGGGGATACAAGCTGGAATTCGAAGAGGTGCCTCCTCGCCGGTTTTTCAAATCGGCTCTACCGACTTCTCCCCTAGAAAGGGAGATAGTGTTAAATGCTATTCACAAATTGTGTCTTCAAAAAGTGGTGGTCAAAGTTCCCCTACTTCAGAGAGGGAAGGGATACTACTCCACCCTGTTTGTAGTTCCGAAACCGGACGGTTCGGTCAGACCCATATTGAATTTAAAATCCCTGAACCTATACTTAAAACATTTAAAGTTCAAAATGGAATCGCTCAGAGCGGTCATCGCCAGCCTGGAAGGGGGGGATTTTATGGTATCTCTGTACATAAAGGATGCATACCTTCATGTTCCCATTTATCCACCTCATCAGGCGTACCTGAGATTTTCGGTACAGGATTGTCATTACCAATTTCAGACGTTGCCGTTTGGGCTTTCCACGGCCCCGAGGATTTTCACCAAGGTAATGGCGGAAATGATGGTGCTCCTGCGCAAACAAGGTGTCACAATTATCCCGTACTTGGACGATCTCCTCATAAAAGCGAGATCAAGAGAGCAGTTACTGAACAGCGTATCACTTTCACTGAAGGTGTTACAGCAACACGGCTGGATTCTTAATATCCCGAAGTCGCAGCTGGTTCCTACGACTCGTCTGAGCTTCTTGGGCATGGTTCTGGACACAGACCAGAAAAAGGGTTTTCTCCCGACAGAAAAGGCTCAGGAACTCATGACTCTAGTCAGGAACCTATTGAAACCAAAACAGGTGTCAGTGCATCACTGCACTCGAGTCCTGTGAAAAATGGTGGCAACATACGAGGCCATTCCCTTCGGCAGGTTCCATGCAAGGACTTTCCAATGGGACCTATTGGACAAGTGGTCCGGGTTACATTTACAAACTCATCAGCGGATCACCCTGTCCCCCAGGGCCAGGGTATCTCTCCTGTGGTGGCTGCAGAGTGCTCACCTTTTGGAAGGACGCAGGTTCGGCATTCAGGATTGGATCCTGGTGACCACGGACGTGAGCGTCAGAGGGTGGGGAGCAGTCACACGGGGAAGAAACTTCCAAGGACTCTGGACAAGTCAAGAGACTTGTCTTCACATCAACATCCTGGAACTGAGGGCCATATACAACGCCCTATATCAGGCGGAGAACTTACTTCGCGACCAACCAGTTCTGATCCAGTCAGACAACATCACCGCAGTGGCTCATGTAAACCGCCAAGGCGGCACATGTAGCAGAGTGGCAATGACGGAAGCCACCAAGATTCTTCGCTGGGCGGAAAATCATGTAAGCGCCCTGTCAGCTGTGTTAATTCCGGGAGTGGACAACTGGGAAGCAGACTTCCTCAGCAGACACGACCTGCATCCAGGGGAGTGGGGACTTCATCAGGAAGTCTTCGCACAGATTGCAAGTCAGTGGGGACTACCCCAGATAGACATGATGGCATCCCGTCTCAACAAAAAGCTACAGGGGTATTGCGCCAGATCAAAAGATCCTCAAGCGGTAGCAGTAGACGCCCTAGTGACACCGTGGGTGTTCCAGTCGGTTTATGTGTTTCCTCCTCTTCCTCTCATACCCAAGGTATTGAGAATAATAAGAAAAAGAGGAGTGAGAACAATTCTCATTGTTCCAGATTGGCCAAGAAGGACCTGGTATCCGGATCGGCTGGAAATGCTCACAGAAGATCCGTGGCCTCTTCCTACACAGGGGCCATGTCTGTTCCAAGACTTACCGCGGCTGCGTTTGACGGCATGGCGGTTGAACGCCGGATCCTAGCGGAGAAAGGAATTCCGGATGAAGTCATTCCTACGCTGATAAAGGCTAGGAAGGACGTGACAGCTAAACATTATCACAGTATATGGCGAAAATATGTTTCTCTTGGTGTGAGGCCAGGAATGCTCCTACGGAAGAATTCCATCTGGGCCGTTTCCTGCACTTCCTACAGACTAGAGTGAATTTGGACCTAAAGTTAGGATCCATTAAGGTTCAGATTTCGGCCTTATCCATTTTCTTTCAAAAAGAATTGACTTCTCTCCCAGAAGTACAGACTTTTGTGAAGGGAGTGCTGCATATTCAGCCTCCTTTTATACCTCCGGTGGCGCCTTGGGACCTTAACGTGGTGTTGAGTTTCCTTAAGTCGCACTGGTTTGCGCCACTTCAAAGTGTGGAGTTAAAATATCTCACTTGGAAGGTGGTCATGTTATTAGCCTTGGCTTCGGCTAGGCGAGTGTCGGAATTGGCGGCGTTGTCTCATAAAAGCCCCTATCTGGTTTTCCATATGGATAGGGCGGAATTGCGGACTCGCCCTCAATTCTTAAGGTGGTGTCATCTTTTCATATGAACCAACCTATTGTGGTGCCTGTGGCTACACAAGATTTGGAGGATTCTGAGTCCCTTGATGTGGTCAGGGCTTTGAAAATTTATGTGGCCAGAACGGCTAGAGTCAGGAAAACGGAAGCACTGTTTGTCCTATATGCAGCCAACAAGGTTGGCGCCCCTGCTTCGAAGCAGACTATTGCTCGCTGGATCTGTAATACCATCCAGCAGGCGCATTCTACGGCGGGATTGCCGTTACCAAAATCAGTCAAGGCCCATTCCACTGTGAAGGTGGGCTCATCTTGGGCAGCTGTCCGAGGGGTCTCGGCATTACAACTGTGCCGAGCTGCTACTTGGTCGGGTTCAAACACCTTTGCAAAATTCTATAAGTTTGATACCCTGGCTGAGGAGGACCTCCTGTTTGCTCAATCGGTGCTGCAGAGTCATCCGCACTCTCCCGCCCGTTTGGGAGCTTTGGTATAATCCCCATGGTCCTTACGGAGTCCCCAGCATCCTCTAGGACGTTAGAGAAAATAAGATTTTAAACCTACCGGTAAATCTTTTTCTTGTAGTCCGTAGAGGATGCTGGGCGCCCGTCCCAAGTGCGGACTACTTCTGCGAGACTTGTATATAGTTTTGCTTACATAAGGGTTATGTTATAGTTCCATCAGGTTGGACTGATGCTACGTTATTTTTTCATACTGTTAACTGTTTAATTGATACACAAGTTATACGGTGTGATTGGTGTGGCTAGTATGAATCTTGCCCTTGGATTAACAAAAATCCTTTCCTCGTACTGTCCATCTCCTCTGGGCACAGTTTCTCTAACTGAGGTCTAGAGGAGAGGCATAGAGGGAGGAGCCAGTGCACACCCATACTTAAAGTCTTTCTTAAAGTGCCCATGTCTTCTGCGGAGCCCGTCTATCCCCATGGCCCTTACGGAGTCCCCAGCATCCTCTACGGACTACGAGAAAAAGATTTACCGGTAGGTTTAAAATCTTATTTTATATATATATATATATATATATAGAAAGGCAGCATAAAGGGGCTCTCACCAGAATTTTGCACGTAAAAAGCATTGAGTATTTTATTTATACTTATCAAGGTGATTTCACAAAGAGAGTTCTTTCAACGTTTCGATCCATCAGGAAAATACAGCATAAGCAGCATGTACAAAAAATTGCATCCGTTCATGTACACCAGTATATATATATATATATATATATATATATATATATATATACAGGTTGAGTATCTCATATCCAAATATTCCGAAATACGGACTTTTTTGAGTGAGAGTGAGATATTGAAACCTTTGTTTTTTGATGGCTCAATGTACACAAACTTTGTTTAATACACAAAGTTATTAAAAATATTGTATTAAATGACCTTCAGGCTGTGTGTATAAGGTGTATATGAAACATAAATGAATTGTGTGAATGTACACACACTTTGTTTAATGCACAAAGGTATAAAAAATATTGGCTAAAATGACCTTCAGGCTGTGTGTATAAGGTGTATATGAAACATAAATACATTCTGTGCTTAGACTTGGGTCCCATCGCCATGATATCTCATTATGGTATGCAATTATTCCAAAATACGGAAAAATCCCATATCCAAAATACCTCTGGTCCCAAGCATTTTGGATAAGGGATACTCAACCTGTATATATTAATAATGTCTAGAGAAGATAGAATAATGGGGGGCGCCAATAGTGCATTAAAATATGACAATTTATTGACACATCATGAAACACAGGTCTAAATATGTGTGCGTACCACGGGGCGTGGCTTATGGATGGACGCTGAACAAGGCAACATGCAGTGGTGAATCCTTTTTGTATCTTTGATTATAAAACAAATTTATCATCGGTGATAATACCGCCATCTTTGGTACGCTCACATTTTTAGACCTGTGTTTCATGATGTGTCAATAAATTGTCATCTTTTAATGCACTATTGGCGCCCCCTATTATTCTATCTTCTCTAGACAAAATCTTTCCCCGTCGGGAGAACGGGGTGGACGACAGCTGATCTAAACGGCAGTGTGCAGCCAGATTGTCTGGAGACTTTACCTGTTTCAATTTGGATCTAACAATCTGGACTTGGACTTGTAGTTCCACAGACATTCTCCATTTAAACCCGGTTTGCACTCACACCTCCAATTTCTTTTTCCATACATATATATATATATACACACACACACACACACACACACACACGCACACACACACGCACACGCGTGTATTTGGACAGCCACCGATTGTCAAGTTGACCCACTTAAAAAGATGAGAGGTCTGTAATTTCCATCATAGGTACACGGTACACTACAACTGTGAGAGATAGAATCTGAAGGAAAAAAAAAAGGAAATCACATTGTATGATTTTTAAACAATTTATTTGTATATTCTTGCGGAAAATAAATATTTGGACCATCGAAAAGTTTAACTCAATGCTTTTTAATATAACCTCGGTTGGCAATTACAGAGGTCAAACGTTTCCTGTAGTTCTTGACCAGGTTTGCACACACTGTAGCAGGTATTTCTTTTTCATCCACTAGGGGTCACTGGAGTACTCTAGGGATATGGACGGGCGTTAGCCGGGATAGGCACATATTTCAATGTTTAAATTAGTAACTCTCCACCCTTGCCATACTCCCATAGAGGCTCCAGTATTTTTCTGTGCCTCAGTCGGGAAGGTACAGTGGACGGAAGTTCCTTAGATACTTCAATTTCAAGATTATTATTCATTTTTTCTACTCGATCCCTTCCCAGCTTATCAGAGAAGCTCGGGTCCGGGATCGTTGGTGCTGCAGAAGTTTAGCAGATGGCTTGTCGGGGCTCATGAGAGGGGCCCCACCATAGACCACAATCAGCAGAGCTGATTGCAGCTTCAGGCTGCACAAAGGAGCTGGATAGTGCTTAGCTGAGAAGCCCCGTCATAACCTCCCCTGGAACAGGTAATGAGCGGTTAGACAGCTCACACTGCCACCGCTCCCTTGCTTTATATTGCGGGGGGGTGTTGGCCGTGCAGCTCACGCTGCCGCCCGCTATGTGGGGACTATATATTTGTCTGTAAAAAGTCCCAAAAGTACCCCCCTGCTGCCCTGTCCCAGCCGCATATTGTACAGCACCACCCCAGCCGCCGCTCCCTAGCCGCCGGCCACTGTTCCTAGCCGCCGGCCACTGTCCCTAGCCGCCGGCCACTGTGTGCAGACACATGATCTTTCCGGCGCCCGGCTCTGCCGCAGAGACACTCGCCGCTCCTCGGCTCTCAGAGACTCTCCACATCCGCCTCCCTCCCAGCGACTATAAAGGGGGAGAGCGGGCAGGCTGACCGCGGTCAGCTCTCGCTGCTGCCGCGGCCCTCTCCTTGATCCGCTCCCCGGTCTCCGGCTCCACAGCCCTCCTAACATCAGCGGCTCTGTATTGATAAGGGGGAGAGGGGGCAGATGACCATGGACAGCTCACTCTGCTGCCGCGGTCCGACACTACAGGGGAGATTGCGGGGAGAAGGGGGGGGGGGGGAGGAATGCCCGCATAGAACATAGCGGGAGGCCCCATAACTAAGCTGCATTTTAATGCAGCAAGCAGTTCAGGCTATTAGGCCTGTGTAAGGGACATAAGTTATTTGAAGGACACTATCAGGCTTTTAAGTCTATGTTCCAATGTGTGGGGTGTCCATGTATGGGTATATATGTATATATGTATATATGTATGTATATATATATATATATATATATATATATATATATATGTGTGTGTGTGTGTTTATTTCTATGTAGTATGTATATGTGTATAGAGACTGTATATACTATATACTCAAGTAGCCACTAATATTGGTAAAAAGCACATGGCAGGAAGCCATTTTAACATTCCTTCCTGGTTCTTCTTCCAGGAAGTTGCTGTCCTACAACTCTAGGCCACCAGATGGTGCATGGGAGTTAGTCGAGGTGCGGACAGCTCAGGTTTCACTGATTGTAGTAGTGGCCCACGTGCACTGCACTTCGGGCTTATACAGAGTCGTGTGACTGGTCTGACTTTGTCTACTAATGCGAACAAGCAGCTTAGCTGCACAGTCTGTCAGAGTGTGTTACCTGAGGGAACACTAATGACGCGTTTCCTAGCGGGATTAGCCGCTGCAACGGGCGGCTAGATCTGAGGCTAGGGCAATTCCTCCTGAGATGCCAGAACGAAGATCCAATTCTAGCTCAATTTCTGAAATATAGTTATCATTTGTCTTATAACTTGCCAGTGTCGGCTATGTTGCATTCTGACAATCCACGATACATCTCATATCTCAAGAGGAGCATGAGGTACGTGAAAGGGGCTAGGCATCAGTTACTGACAGTCCGGCTATTGATAATCTTCGCAATACGTCAGGTTCTGCAGGTTACAGAGTCTGAAGCCCCTTTGTAAGATGATAACGTGTGGTTTGCTATATGAAAAAACACCGGTGTGTTTTCCTTTAGTCAGAATCTCTTAATAACCAGTTAACAGATGTCAAAACTCCAGCTCTACAACGTTAAAAACCCGTCAGAGCGTAGGCTAGAAGCTATGCTAAAGTCATTGTATATAGCAGTAGGGGTGTTACTTAGACCTGATTTGGTGGGAGTTTGGGTGAATAAGGCTGTAATTTGCGTGGATAACACAGCTAAAGTCGGCTCTACAACAAGACCACCTCATACTTCTCATTGATCACATCTGAGAATCAGCTGAGTATCTATGTACGTCTTCTATGGATGTCGGCCAGGTTAGTTCTCCCCTTCTTAGTTGCAACAATTGCGGCACGACGTGTGCTTGGGGCTGCGTTCTTGACAGGCAAAGAATCAGCGTTCAAAAAAGGGCTCCTGTAGCCTAGTGGATAAGGCTCCTGACCCGCAGTGCAGTGCCACCGGTTCAAGATTCTGCTGCTCCAGAATTTTGTTTCCCTTTAGACCTCAGTCCTTTCGAGGCCGTGCTACAGGAACAACCACACACAGTAGACGTGGTAGAGGAAGTGGTTTTCAACAAACCACTGACCGTTGTCAGGACACTAAGTATACCGACAAGCCAGGGGCAGGATGGGTTTCCAGACCGTCTCCAATCTTCAGTTGTGGGCATCCACAAATGGGTGGATCCGCAATTTAGTGTGCAAAGGTTCCACAAGAAGGCGGTTCTGCATTCCGCGATACAGTCTCTCGTAGACTCAGCAGTTGGATTTCGGTTCCAGTCACCAACAGGACAAGTTGGTAGTTCCAATGCCACATGGCTCTGTCAAACCAACTAAAGGAGCTCAATCAGTAAGTCGCTTACTAAAGATTAAAGGGCCTAATTCAGACCTGATCGTAGCAGCAACTTTGTTAGCAGATGGGCAAAACCATGTGCACTGCAGGAGGGGGCAGATATAACATGTGCAGAGGGAGTTAGATTTGGGCGGGTTATATTGTTTCTGTGCATGGTAAATACTGCCTGCCTTATTTTTACACTGCAATTTAGATTTCAGTTTTAACACACCCCACCCAAATCTAACTCTCTCTGCACATTTTATATCTGCGCCCCCCCCCCCCCCCCCCCCCCTGCAGTGCACATGGTTTTGCCCATCTGCTAACAAAGTTGCTGCTACGATCAGGCCTGAATTAGGCCCAAAGATGGAATCCCTGCAGGTAGTGACTGCAGGTTGGGATCCACAGTTATTCAGAATTTTGATGGATCTCAAGAATGCGTACTTAGACGCATCAGGCCTACTTATATTTTGCAGTAAAAACCATTATCAAGGTCAAGCGCTACCGTTTGGCTTCTCATCGGCGCCTCGGGTAGTCACAAGTAATGTCTGTCATGATAGCTCATCTCAGATTCCTGGGAGTGATAACAGTTCCGTACTTTGGAGATCTGCTCATCAAAGATACGTCTCAACACTTTTATGCCTGCAACGTGCATCACTAACGTACAATGGCCTAGTTCAGTACGGTTGGATTGTCACACTCAAGAACACAACACACAAAGTGTTCGTCATCGGGTACGGTTAGTACGCAATCCACAGACAGTCGGTGCATTCAACTGCTAGGAAAGATGGTGGCGTCTTTCAAAGCACTCCAGTTCGGAGTTATCGCTCAAGTCCTTTTCAACGGGATGTTCTTGCACACATCTACAAATTCATCAGGTAGTGCGGTTGTCTCCAAGGGCCAGAGTTTCAATACTCTGGTGGCTCCAAGTACACAATCTCGCCGCACGGACGTTCAGCGGCTGGAATTGGGTAATTCTAACGATGGACGCGAGTCTCAGAGGTTGGGGAGCTGTGGTCCAAAATTGTCAGCTTCAGGGTCTCTGGTCAGATCACAAAAGATTGCTGTCAATTAAAATGTCCTGGAACTCAGGGCAATTTACAACGCGCTGCGACAAGCAGTGCACATGCTCCATTCTCAGACGGTCCAGGTGCAGTCAGACAACGTGACGGCGTTCGCATACATCAATGAACAAGGAGGAACTCTAAGTCGCATGGCCATGCGGCAAGTTGCTTGAATCCTTAATTGGGCCGAGCATCACCAGGTGATATTGTCGGCAGTGTTCATTCCACACCTGATTATCTCAGCTGTCAGGAATTTCATCCAGAAAACTGGGCATTGAATCCAGAAGTGTTCGAGAAGTTGGTCCAAGAGGTGGAGTTACCCACAGGTGGATCTAATGGCATCTCGCCAAAATCATAAAACATTCCAGTATGTGTCCAGAACAAGAGCCTCAAAGGCAGTGGCAGTGGATGCTCTCACGATCGAGTGGTCGTACAGCTTTGTGTATCTGTTTCCACCGTTTCCGCTCCTTCCTCGGTTGCTAAGCGGACCAAACGATAGTCTATGACGGTCATACTGGTGGCGCCTCATTGGCCTCGGAGAGTATGGTTCTCTGATCTCCGTGTGCTACTCGCAGACGATCCTTGGCCGCTCCCGCTACGTCCGGACCTGTTACAACAGGGTCCGTCCCTTCACCCCGATTTAGCGCAGATACGCTTGACGGGGTGGCGGTTGAAAGCGCCCTCCTAAGGAAAGAGAGTATTCCGGAACGGTTATTCCAACCATGTTACGGGCTAGGAAGCCAGTTACAGCAGCTCATTATCACAGAATTTGGAGTGCCTATATAGGTTGGGTTGGTGTGAGCTCGGAAGTTTCCGACATAATTTTTCAAGTTATCCGATCTTTTGCTATTTTTACAGACGGGGTTTGATGGAGGACTACGTTTAGCTACATTAATGGTGCAGGTCTCTGCCTTGTCAATTTTACAAGGTGTCCTCAGAGTACAACCTCCATTTATACCATGCCATGGGACTTGAATCTGGTTTTAGACTTTTTACAGTCTTCATATTTTGAACCCTTCCAACAAGTGGATGGGAAGTTTCTCACTTTGGAACAGTTTCTCTTAGCTTTAGCTTCAGCAAGGCGTGTTCAGAATTGGTTGCCACCGTATCTGCCGTTTCATGATGAATAGAGCGGAACTTCAGACGAATCCCGCTTCCTACCACATATAGTATAATGTTTCCACATTAATTAATCAATCGTAGTTCCTGTGTTATCAGAAGGTTCAGGAACTTCAGCTACTTTGGATGTGGTACACGCACTACGTGTTTGTGTAGCCCAAATATCAACTGTACGTAAAACAAATACATTGTTGTTCTCTATGATGTAGTTAAGATAGCTTGGCCAGCTTCCAAGCAGACCTTATCCAGATGGATTAAACTGACCATACGTCAGGCTTATCTTCTTGCTAGGCTACAACCGCCTACATCAGTGTCAGGCCATTCCACACGTTCTGTGGGAAAGTCATGGGCAGCAGGTCATGGAGCTTTCTACGACGCAACTTGGACGAGCTGCTACATGGTCATCAGTGCACACGTTTGTGCGCTTTTACAAGTTGATACGTTTACGGCATCAGCATCTAGCTTTGGCCGTCTAGTGTTAAAGGTGCCAAACGGCTCTCCCGCCTGGCGGGGAAATTTGGTACATCCCAAGAGTACTCCAGTGACCCCTAGTGAATGAAAAAGAAAATAGGATATTGGTACTTACCAGATAAATCCTTTTCTTTGAATCCATAGGGGTCACTGGACGCCCACCCAGAGCAGTTTACCTGTCTTGTGGTAAGTTCAGTGGATCTTATGGTAACACATATTCTCACTGATTGTTACAATATTACGTGATTTCTATTATTGTGCCAAATGTTTGTTGTCAGTTACATTACGTGTCAACTTTAGGGTTGTCCGTTATGTTATAAGGTTATATGTAATTCTCTATGGTTCATCCTCTCTATCGCTCCTCTTCGGCTCAGTAAAAATAATGGAGTCTCTATGGGAGTATGGCAGGGGTGGAGAGTTACTAATTTAAATATGTGCCTATCCCGGCTAACGCCCGTCCATATCCCTAGAGTACTCCAGTGCCCCCTATGGATTCAAAGAAAAGGATTTATCTGGTAAGTACCAAAATCCTATTTTTGGTCCACTCTTCCATGCAGATCTTCTCTAGATCTGTCATGTTTTGGGGCTGTCGCTGGGCAACACAGACGTTCAACTTCCTCCACAGATTTTCTATTGGCTTGAGGTCTGGAGACTGGCTAGGCCACTCCATGACCTTGAAATGCTTCTTACGGAGCCACTCCTTAGTTGCCCGGGCGGTGTGTTTGGGGTCATTGTCATGCTGGAAGACCCAGCCACGTTCCATCTTCAATGCTCTTACTGAGAGAAGGAGGTTTTTGCCCAAAATCTCACGATACATGGCCCCGTTCATCCTCTCCTTAATACAGATCAGTCGTCCTATCCCCTTTGCAGAAAAGCAGCCCCAAAGCATGATGTTTCCACCCCCATGCTTCACAGTGGGTATGGTGTTCTTGGGATGCCATTCATCATTCTTCTCCCTCCAAACACGGCGAGTGGAGTTTATACCAAAAAGTTTGATTTTGCTCTCATCTGACCACATTACATTCTCCCAATCCTCCTCTGGATCATCCAGATGGTCACTGGCAAACTTTAGACGGGCCTGGACATGTGCTGGCTTAAGCAGGGGGACCTTTCGGGCGCTGCAGGATTTCAATCCATGACGACGTAGTGTGTTATTAATGGTAACCTTTGTGACTGTGGTCCCAGCTCTCTTGAAGTCATTGACCAGGTCCCCCCATGTAGTTCTCGGCTAATTCCTCACCGTTCTCAAGATCATTGATACTTCACGCGGTGAGATCTTGCATAGAGCAACAGGTCGAGGGAGCTTGTCAGTGATCTTGTATTTCTTCCATTTTTTAATAATTGCGCCAACAGTTGATCTCTTCTCACCAAGCTGCTTGCCTATTGTCGAGTAACTCATCCCAGCCTTCTGCAGCTCTACAATTTTGTCCCTGGTGTCCTTAGACAGCTCTCTGGTCTTGGCCATGGTGGAGAGGTAGCAGTCTGACTGTTTGAGGGTGTGGACAGGTGTCTTTTATACAGATAACCAGCTCAAACAGGTGCCATTAATACAGGTAATGAGTGGAGGATAGAAGAGCTTCTTAAAGAAGTAACAGGTCTGTGAGAGCCAGAAATCTTGCTGCTTGGTAGGTGTCCAAATATTTATTTTCCACAAGAATATACAAGTAAGTTGTTTAAAAATTATACAATGTGATTTCCTGGGGTTTTTTTGTTTGTTTTTTCAGATTCTGTCTCTCACAGTTGAAGTGTACCTATGATGGAAATTACAGACCTCTCTCATCTTTTTAAGTGGGTCAACTTGTACAATCGGTGGCTGTCCAAATACTTTTTTGCCCCACTGTATACACAACTCCTTTCTGCGCTGATCACACTCATCGTTTGGGTGCAAGGGGGTGAGTTGGGACAAGAAAGGGGAGCAGTCAGGATTCATTGTTAGACTGCCCCCAGTAAAACAGAAGTCTAGATCCTGTGTAATGTAAGATGCATAAGGGATACCAATGTATTGCACAATGTACTATAAAGGTCATTGCTGCTGTGTGGCATACTGTGAACAAGAGGCTCTATTGTGTGATACAGCATGTGGTGTAATTTGTTGTTTTTGTTTTTCCGTGAGGTGGACCAACAACTGCCTTGGCATGGGTGTCAAAAATCCTAGGGCCTAATTCAGATCTGATCGCTGCTGTGCGTTTTCGCACAGCGGGCGATCAGATCCGAACTGCGCATGCGTCTGAGCCGCAATGCGCAGGTGGGTCGGACGGCTAAAATGGTCAGCGACGGGATGGTGTGAAGGATCCATTTGCATTGGCGTTCGCATGGTGATTGACAGGAAGAGGCCGTTTGTGGGTGGCAACTTACCGTTTTCAGGGAGTGTTCGGAAAAACGCAGGCGGGCTCAAGCGGTTTCAGGAAGGGATTCTGACGTTTGCTCTGGCCCCGATCAGCAGATTCAATCGCATTGGAAGAGTAAGTCCTGGGCTGCGCAGAGACTGCACAAGCAGCTCAGCTACACATGCGATCGCACACTTGCACAGCTAAAATACACTCCCCCTGTAGGCAGCGACTATCTGATCGCAGGGCAGCAAAAAGCGCATCCCAGCGATCAGATCTGAATTAGGCCCCTATTTTCGTCCCTGACACTGCTACTTGGTGGGTGCTGGGAAATCAGGCACTGCCCTTCTGCTTCAAACAATAGTTACAGCTCCCCCTGTGTGCAGAATGTGACGCCACTGATATAAGTGTCAGAGACTTTCACTTTCATTTCCCTCTTCTGCTTCCAGCGATGGCGTCTGCTGCTGATCTGAGAGAGGAGCTGGACTGTTCCATCTGCCTGAGCATTTATACTGATCCTGTAAACCTGAGATGTGGCCACAACTTCTGCAGGGTCTGTATTGATCGTGTGTTGGATACACAGGAGGAGGCTGGAGCTTATACCTGTCCTGACTGCAGAGCAGAGTGTGAGGAGCGTCCTGCACTGCAGAGGAACATAACGCTGTGTAACATAGTGGGGAGTTTCCTATCTACTCGGTCAGATCAGGAGGAGACTGGGATCTTCTGCACTTACTGTATTCACTCTCCTGTACCTGCTGCTAAATCCTGTCTGCTGTGTGAGGCTTCTCTGTGTGATAATCACCTGAGAGTACACAGCAAGTCAGCAGAACACGCCTTATGTGATGTCACCACTGCCCTGGGGAACAGGAAATGCTCCGTCCATAAGAAGATCCTGGAGTATTACTGCACTGAGGATGCTGCCTGTATCTGTGTGTCATGCTGTCTGATCGGGAAACACAGAGGACACCAGGTGGAGTCATTAGATGAGGCCTTTAAGAAGAAGAAAGAGAAATGGAGAAACATTCTGCAGAAACTGACCACAAAGAGAGCAGAGACTGAGAAAAGAGTCCAGAGACTGCAGGAGCGCAGGAGAAAAGATCAGCGAAAAGCAGCGCGTGTAACAGAGAGAGTCACTGCCCTGTTTAGAGACATCAGGAGACAGCTGGAGGACCTGGAGAAGAGAGTCCTGAGTGAGATCTCCAGGCAGGAACAGCGCGTTTCACTCTCAGTCTCTGATCTGATCCAGCAGCTGGAAATAAAGAAGGACGAGCTGTCCGGGAAGATGCGTCACATTGAGGAGTTGTGTAACATGTCTGATCCAGTGACTGTCTTACAGGAACCAGACACAGGGGACTTGTGTGATACTGAGGACACAGAGAGACATGATATCCAGGTACATGATGAAGGAGATCTGGATGCGGGTCTCATCTCAGGGACATTACACACATTATCTGATATAATAACATATATAGATACAGGGATTTATGTGCAGGAAGCTACAGACCTATTACTGGATGTAACCACAGCTGGTGATTATGTACAGATATCAGGTGACAGGAAAACTGCATCCTGCTCACATAGAAACCAGAATCACCCAGTAACACCAGAGAGATTTGAGGATGATCAGGTAATAAGCACCAGGGGATTCTCCTCAGGGCGACATTACTGGGAGGTGGATGTCAGTAAGTCAGAGGTGTGGAGGGTGGGGATGTGTTATCCCAGTATAGACAGGAGAGGATTGCAGTCAGTCATTGGATATAATAACAAGTCCTGGTGTCTGTGTAGGGATAATAATCAGTACACAGTGAGACATGACAGTAAAGAGATCCAGTTACCTGGCAATACCTGCTGTGACGTGGTGAGGGTATATCTGGATCATGAGGCAGGACAGCTGTCCTTTTATTCTCTGTGTGACCCCATTGGACACTTACACACTTACACTGCCGCCCTCACTGAGCCCCTCCATGCTACATTGTGGTTAGGGTGGGGAGTTGGTCGTATAACTATATGTGGGAATTCATGAGCTAAAATAAATTGTCATAAGAAATTTGCCCAGAGACTGGTGATATGACATGGTGGGATATGATTGGGGGAACATCCAGCCAATAGAATGAAGCAGTGGGTGGCGCTACAGCTGTGTGTATGGATGTGTCTCTCATTGTAAATTATATAAATATATATCTCTGTGGGATTTATCCACCTCTGACTCACTGAGTGCTGTGATTGGCTGCAATAGCTGTCTGTCAGCCAGTGTGCACCCAATAGGTGTCAGCTCTGGCAGTGCTTGAGCACCTGCATATTTGTGCTGCTTCTTGCAGACTGCTTTCCTCTCTGTCAGTGTCTGTCACCCGGGGGCCCGGACATGTCACTGATTAGGGAGTCGCTGATGTTACTGTGCAACTCACCAGCCCTGGAACTTGCACCAGCATGTTCCTGGGCAGCTCTCTTAAGCTGAGTACACACTGAGCGATAGATCATTCATTCAAACAAATGGATGATACATAGCTAGACACCTGAAATCGGGGGCCCGGCGCTACCCGCTCAGCAAAGGGATGCAAAGCAGGTAGACGCCTGATTGGAGAGGTGGCTTCCTGCTCTGCATCCCTGTGCTGCGCAGCCCTGGGCCTGGCCTGTCCCGCTGCTGCTGCCGCCTGCAAATGCAAACTGACAGGCAGCAGCGCCGTCAGTTTAAAGCCCTCCCTCCTTCCCTACAGCGGCATGATGATCGGACAGAGGCATGATGAGCGGGTGAAAAGTGGGCAGAGCTACACTGACTAAAAGGGGTGGGGCTACATGAACAAAAAGGGGCGGAGCTACACGGGATCCCCAAGCTGAGGCAGATCCCTTCCAGCCAACCAGACTGTGGTACTGTAAGTGGATGGAAAAAAGATAAAAGTGTGTGTATGTACTGTGTGTATGTATTGTATATGTGTGTGTGTGTGTGTGTGTATGTATGTACTGTATGTATGTGTTTGTGTGTATATAAGTTTCACTTCTGCAGGCATTAAGGGTAGATGGCAGAGGTGGAACTTTCGCCGCAGCAGCCAGTGCAATGCATGGGGGACCACAGCACTTGGGGGGCCCTCAACCAGCGGATCAGTCAGCAGGACTAATAACGGTGCGCTGCTGCTAGCCATGGGCCACAAGGAGAAAGTAGGTGGTCTCCTCCCCTCCCTGACCTGCCCCTCCTGTCACCAGGCCCGGCGTAACACGCTCAGCGAAGGGATGCAAAGCACGGAGCACAGGGCTGGAGAGACGCTCTCCCTGCTCTGCATCCCTGCTGCTGTGCTCTTGTTACACTGTAGCGTCCTGGCGTCGGCTACCTTACTCCCTCTTCTCGTTGCGTCTCTGGCAACGAGAAGCAGCTCTTCTTCACCGGTCCACACGGCTCTCTTCTCTGGTGAGGTCACGGTCTCCCTCCCCTCTCCTCCCCACCTCTTAATTAATTGTTCAGCACCACACTGCACCTATCCCCTCCTGTGGACGGTATGTATAATTATGTATAATATATGTGTAATGTATGTATGGAAGTTTTTGGGTTTTATTTTACTAATAGCAGTGTGCAGACCATAGGCATCATGGCACCCCCCCACTCACAAGCTTGCCACCGGTTAATGTGTCCCCCCATGCTGCCGATTAATGTTGCCCCTGAGGTGCCTGGTTAGGTCTTGTTCGTGTGCCATGCTGTGTCTCCACGCTTCTCCTGTCAACTCCCCGGTATGAGGCTCCTGGAGCACAGGAGAACTGCTCTGTTGATGGGACTTGTGAGGACACGGCGGGAGCTCTAGTCACACTTGCTCTGGCTATCTGTCTTAGCACCGTGGCTCCTGTGTGAGGCTGCTGCCACTGTCCACAGAGGGAACAACGGCGGCCGGGACCCGGGAGCTGTGTGGAGCAGGTGACAATCTTGTTTAACTTAGCGAGCGAGAGCGAGTACCTTTCACTACCATCCTGCCCTCCCCTGCTCCACACCACTGCTCCCATCCTGCCCCACCCTCTCCACACCACTGCTCCCATCCTGCCCCCCCTACTCCGCACCACTGCTCCCATCCTGCCACCCCTGCTCCACACCACTGCTCCCATCCTGTCCCCTCCTGCTCCTCAACACTGATCTTATCCTGCCCCCTCCTGATTGGCTCCAGGTCCACGGCGGATTTGAAATAGTGGCGCTGTGGTCATAGGAGCTGCAGTGCCGCCAACCACAGCTTCCTCCTCCTTGCTACACCTCAGCCGCCCTGCCGCCGCCCTCGGTCCTTCTCTGCACTTCTGCACCATGCCGACCACAGCCTCCTAATACACCGCACCACAGACCACAGCATCCTCAGCACCACTGCTGCTAAATAGGTAATCTTACCCTGCTGCCTTTCTCTCTCCCTAGTCCCTATTGTATGCCGTTGCTATTCCTCGCTCTGTCACGCTCCCTGTCCCTATGTCCCGGCTGTCACTTTCCCTGTCCCTGTCCCTATTTCCCTGCTGTCACTTTCCCTGTACCTATGTCCCTGCTGTCACTTTCCCTGTCCCTGTCCCTATTTCCCTGCTGTCACTTTCTTTGTACCTATGTCCCTGCTGTCACTTTCCCTCTCTCTCTCTCCCTGTCCCTGCTGTCACTCTCCCTGAATTTTGCCTCCATGTGCATAATGTGAATTTCGGCTCATTCTGTGTGCTATAATGTAAATTTTGGCTCAGTCTGTGTGCTATTATTATTTGAATTTCGGCTCATACCGTGTGGTATACTGTGAATTTCGGCTCATTCTGTGTGCTATTGTCAGGAATCGACTCACCACAGTTACATCTGTCCGCCGGTGCGGACTCCGACCGGGGTTCCTACGTTTTGCTGTCACCCGACTCCCTGTCGCCGGACGTCATCCTAGGCCTGAGAGCATTCCTGTTGTCAGCAGGCGTGAGAGCACGCCGCGTTCCCGCCGGGCCGCGGCATGGGCGCCGCCATGACAGTCTCCATCAGTCTGAGTGCGGCGGCCAATCCGGAGCTTGGCCGCACCTCCTCGTTCCACTCCAGCCAATGCCCGCACACCAGGGGGTATATCATGAGCTGCAGGATGAGGCTGCAGTTGTCCTGAACTTTGAGTCACTCCTGTGATCCATGTGTCCTTCCTGGATCCTCGGTGTTCCTGGTTACCTTCCTGGATCCTCCGTGTTCCTGGTTACCTTCCTGTTCCTCCGTGCTCCTGGTTACCTGCCTGCATCTCCGTGGAACTACAAGCATCAGCAATCCCTGTGTTTACTATCTGGCTTCACACCTATCTACATCCACAGTGTGCTTCAGCCTCAGCAGTAGAGACTCTCTCTCCAGGTGCATTCCATCACCTCACCTGTGAAGCAGCTTGCTAGCTGCCTGTGCCTCATCAACTGCACTGTGAACTGTTACCAAGTCTCCTGCATCTGCTACCAGGTTTGCTACCCATATATCACCATCTCTGCTGGCTCCACGTTTTAAACAACTCTGGTTCCCATACCAGTGAACTCATTCATCATACTGTCATATTACATTTGCCGTAGACTCTCAGCTTTTACGCTGCACCATTATCACTGCATTCCTTACTGTTTATTTCTGCTGCCTTATTGTGTGAACTTTTCAGTTAATAAAACATAATTGCGCCCATGCGCAAAAACCCAATCCAGCCTCCTCACTTCTTCCCTCCAACCTCCACTGACCCACTAGCACCCCCTCCGTGGGACACAAACAAAACCGAACCTGACAGTAAGTTCAGGACTGATGGACTCGGACGGTGGTCAGAGTGTGGGGTCAGGGGCCTTACAAAATCTGGTCTCCCGCTTGGATGGTCAAGAGGCTGTGCAGCAGCAGATGTTCCAGTTCCTGCAAGGAATGTCCTCCCGGATTGATACACTGCAACAATCCCTGCCTAGTGTACCTGCTTCTCCAGTTCCAGTTACCCCAGCACCTGCAAGTGCTGTGAGTTCTTCTATGTCGGCTGCATCAGCTCCAGTGTCACGCTTGCACCTGCCCGTGCCCAGCAAATATGATGGCAGTCCGAAGCTATGTCGCGGGTTCCTTAACCAATGTGAAATCCAGTTTGAATTATTATCACACAATTTCCCCACGCCAAGATCCAAGGTTGCCTACATTATCTCACGGCTCTCTGGTTCTGCCTTGAGTTGGGTGTCTCCTCTGTGGGAACGTGCTGACCCTCTGATGAACAACTACGCTGAATTTGTGTCAACCTTCAGACGCATCTTTGACGAACCGGGTCGTGCAACATCAGCCTCTGCAGATCTTATTCAGCTTCGTCAAGGTACCCGGAGTATGGGCCAATATGTCATCCAGTTCCAGACGTTAGCCGCAGAGATCCAGTGGAATAACCAAGCCCTGGTAGTAGCCTTCTGGCATGGACTTTCGGATCGGATCAAGGATGAACTGGCAACCCGTGATATCCCTGAGCAATTGTCTGAACTAATCTCTCTGTGCATCAAGTTGGACTCTCGCATTCGCGAACGCAACAGTGAGCGTGCTCGTAGTGAGCCTCGCAAGTCAAGAATGGTACCTTCAGTGCAATTTCAGCCTCCACCTTCTGATGAGCCTATGCAAATTAATAGGTCCTGCTTAACTCCTGAGGAGCAGTCAAGAAGACTCCGTGAGAGACTGTGTCTTTATTGTGCGGCTACAGGTCACCAGATTAATTCTTGTACAGTGCATTCGGGAAACGCCAGATCCTGACTTGTAAAGGAGGAGTCAAGTTGGGATCTTCTAGACAAGCTCCTTCAAATTCAAGACCTTATTCTTCCTGTGACTTTAGAGACTACGGCTGGACTCCAATCTGCAACTGCGTTGGTGGACTGTAGAGCCGCGGGAAACTTCATCACTCAAGCTGCAGTAGATAAGTTTCATTTGCCTGTCTGCGAACTCTCATATCCAGTCTACATTACTGCAGTGGATGGTAGCCGAATTTCCAAGGGCTATATCTCTCACCAGACCAAGCCAGTGGTACTGGGAGTCGGGTTCCTGCATTCTGAATTAATAAAGTTTTTAGTTATTCCTCAGGCAACCCAGGAGATTGTGTTGGGTATGCCCTGGCTCCAACTACATAATCCGTGGATTGATTGGTCCACGTTACAACTCACTTCCTGGGGTTCACATTGCCGTCAGTCCTGCTTAGCTCAAGTTTACCCTATAAGGTCTTCTGAAGTCAAGTCCCAGTCAAGTCTTCCTGAGGCCTACCCAGATTTCTCTGACGTCTTCAGTGAAAAGGCTGCTGATATTCTGCCGCCCCATAGAGAGTGGGATTGCCCCATTGACCTCATTCCCGGCAAAAAAACACCTAGGGGGGCGTACATATCCGTTATCTGTTCCTGAAACCGAGGCGATGAGCGATTACATCAGGGAGAACTTACAGAAGGGATTCATCCGCCCCTCATCTTCACCCGCTGGTGCGGGCTTTTTCTTTGTTAAAAAGAAGGATGGAGGATTACGTCCATGCATCGACTACCGGGGTCTCAATGACATTACCATCAAAAATAGCTATCCATTACCCCTCATCACTGAGTTGTTTGATAGAGTCAAGGGAGCCCGCATCTTCACCAAGTTAGATTTCCGCGGTGCCTATAATCTCATCAGAATCCGTAGTGGTGATGAATGGAAGACAGTTTTTAATACTCGAGATGGTCATTACGAGTACCTGGTAATGCCATTCGGGTTGAACAATGCCCCAGCAGTATTCCAGCACTTCGTTAACGAAATCTTCCGTGACGTTCTGTATAAGTATCTTGTAGTTTACCTGGATGATATCCTCATCTTCTCCCAAGATATCTCTTCCCATCGTCTACAAGTCAGTGAGGTCCTCCGACGTCCTCGTGAGAACCGTCTCTACGGCAAGTTGTCCAAGTGTACTTTTGAAGTTTCTTCCATACCCTTCCTGGGGTATATAATTTCCGGATCGGATCTCCAGATGGACCCGACAAAGTTGGGAGCTATTGCCAATTGGTCCATTCCGAATACTCTCAAGTCCATTCAGCGATTCCTGGGATTCGCTAATTATTATAGGAAGTTCATCCGAGGATTCTCAACTCTCATCGCTCCTATTACCAACTTAACTCGGAAAGGGGCAGATCATTCCAACTGGTCAGAAGAAGCTTTAGCTGCGTTTCAAAAGATCAAGCAGGCTTTTATGTCTGCTCCAGTTCTGTCTCAACCAGATGTTAACAAGCCATTCGAGTTGGAGGTGGATGCTTCCACAGTAGGAGTTGGAGCTGTTCTCTCTCAGAAGGGAACTGATGGGAAGATTCACCCTTGTGGATTTTATTCTCGTAAATTCCTTCCTGCAGAAGCTAACTATTCCATTGGTGACCAAGAACTACTGGCTATCAAGCTGGCCCTTGAGGAATGGAGGTATCTCCTGGAAGGGGCCAAATTTCCATTTAACATCTATACGGATCATAAAAATCTGCTTTACTTAAAGGCAGCCCAGTGTCTTAATCCTCGCCAGTCCCGCTGGGCTATGTTCTCTCGTTTTAATTTTAAGCTTCATTTCCGCCCAGGTTCCCAGAATATCAAAGCAGACGCTTTGGCCCGATCTATGGAGTCCGAAGAAGAGACGTCTGATCCAGTTCCGCATTCCATCCTGAATCCAGTCGTATTTGCTTCATCTCAAGTTTCTCCTGCTCCGCCTCCTGGTAAGACTTTTGTTTCCCCAGAACTTCGTCCCAAGTTACTGTCTTGGGCTCATCAGTCCAAATTCACTGGGCATCCTGGTGTCCTAAAGACCTTCAAGTTCCTCTCCGAGACATACTGGTGGCCGAAGATGAAAGTCGACATCAAATACTTTGTGGCATCCTGTCCTAAGTGTGCACAGCACAAGACTCCTCGTCAGTCTCCAGCAGGTCAGTTACAGCCATTATCTATTCCCAGCCGTCCCTGGTCACACCTGTCCATGGATTTCATCTCCGACCTTCCCTCTTCTCAAGGATATAATACCATCTGGGTCGTGGTTGACAGGTTTACCAAAATGGCTCATTTTTTTCCTCTCCAGGGTCTCCCTTCTGTCCCAAAACTTGCTCAAATCTTCCTACGGGAGATTTTCCGTTTACATGGACTGCCCACTGAAATTATATCCGACCGTGGAGTGCAGTTCGTGGCAAGGTTTTGGAGAGCCCTTTGTTCTGCCATGCAAGTCAGCCTCAAGTTTTCGTCAGCTTACCACCCTCAGACAAATGGGCAGACAGAGAGGGTAAACCAAGAGTTGGAAACCTTTTTAAGACTTTGTTTCATCTTCTCAGGATGACTGGTTGGATCTGCTTCCGTGGGCCGAATTTGCCCACAATTTCCGCTACCATACTGCTACAGAGACAACCCCATTCTTTGCTGTATATGGACAACATCCTCGTGTTCCGGATTTTCAAGATCTTCCTAACATCGATGTTCCTGCCGCCACTGCTGTTTTGGGTCAGTTCTCTTCAACCTGGAAGAAGATTCATGCTTCCCTCAAGAAAGCTTCCAGTCGTTATAAGTTCTTTGCTGACCGTAAAAGACGCGGAGTTCCTAGCCTGAAGCCTGGTGACAAGGTTTGGCTCTCCACTCAGAACCTCCGTCTTAGAGTGCCTTCGATGAAGTTCGCACCGCGCTTCATCGGTCCCTTCACCATCGAAAGAGTCATCAGTCCTGTGGCTTACAAACTCAAATTGCCTCCTTCGTTAAGAATTCCTAATGCTTTTCATGTCTCTCTCCTCAGACCGTTAGTCCTGAATCGCTTCCAAAGAGCTCTTCCAGTTGGTCCCAGAATATGAACCCAGCGGGGCGTAGAGTTTGAAATAGAGAAGATTCTGGATTCTCGTTGCTGGTACGGTCATCTGCAATACCTCATCGACTGGTCCGGTTATGGTCCTGAGGAGAGCAGCTGGGTGAATTCTTCTGACGTCCATGCTCCAAGGTTGGTCCGTGTCTTCCACAGAACTCACCCTTCCAAGCCACGTGGGTGTTCGGTGCCCACCCATAAAGGAGGGGGTACTTTCAGGAATCGACTCACCACAGTTACATCTGTCCGCCGGTGCGGACTCCGACCGGGGTTCCTACGTTTTGCTGTCACCCGACTCCCTGTCGCCGGACGTCATCCTAGGCCTGGGAGCATTCCTGTTGTCAGCAGGCGTGAGAGCACGCCGTGTTCCCGCCGGGCCGCGGCATGGGCGCCGCTATGACAGTCTCCATCATTCTGAGTGCGGCGGCCAATCCGGAGCTTGGCCGCACCTCCTCGTTCCACTCCAGCCAATGCCCGCACACCAGGGGGTATATCAGAAGCTGCAGGATGAGGCTGCAGTTGTCCTGAACTTTGAGTCATTCCTGTGATCCATGTGTCCTTCCTGGATCCTCCGTGTTCCTGGTTACCTTCCTGGATCCTCCGTGTTCCTGGTTACCTTCCTGGATCCTCCGTGTTCCTGGTTACCTTCCTGTTCACGCTCTCACTTTATTAACTACAGTATGAGAGGGAGGGCGCAAATTTATAGTTTGCAGGGGGGCGCCGAACACCCTAGCACCGGCCCTGCCTGAAATGTCTGTGAAGTTTAGGAATGGGACATCGAAAGAAAACATCCGTTAAATGATGCTTTTCAGCATTGATTACCAATGGGGGTTTTTTGTTTTTTTTTATTTGTTTTTTTATAAACTGGCTGCCTAAGGATATAATGCACTAATAAACTTCTGAAATGATAAATCATCCTTCTATTATGATTATCTTGTTAGTGGCTTACAGTTTATGCACACACACATGTAACAAATAAGAATAAATAAATATACATATATATATATATATATTATGGATCGCAGGTCCGGCACTCCATGCTCCACTTTAAGCTGTGCCGGTGCCTTCACAGGGTAGTGTATTTGGCATGCAGAGGTGCGGGACTCAGACTGGAACAAAAGAAGCTAAGTCTGTGGTGTGGTAGTCATCAACGTTTCAATATTTTTAATATTGTCATCAGGATAATACAAAGACAAACATACCTTTTATAGGTGAACACCACGAGTGAATGCTGGCGTCAGAGCCGGGACCGCTCACCCTCCCCGTCGCCGCGCTGTTAGGTGACGTCATCTGATTGAACCGTACACCTGTTAGTGAAACTTTAACCATTTACCATACTACAAATGTAAAATAGTGGGCATACAAAATGACAAGCACTTAGACATTGATATCATAGATACTTAGTTTGCATAATAAAGACTCAAGACAAATGATACATGTTTCCGTTCTGATAGACACAGACAAAAAGATACATTTGTCCTGTACTCAATAGCAATCAATGCAGAAAACCTCAGGATACTATACTATATATGCTGCTCTATGGTAGCTGTTTACATTGAACAGTCTTGCCTGTAATTATAGTATCCAGAGGTTTTCTGCATGGATTGCTTCTTTAGAGGAGGTCGGGGCAAGTCCAGAAAACCTGCAACAGCAAGTTCCCAGGAACAGAAACCAGGTTCTGGTTCTTCAAAATCTTCAGCATGACGGTGGACCTCCCAGCCTGGAGATCGGTCAGGTGGGGGCGAGACAAAAAAATTTCAGTCACGTCTGGGCGTCATCATGCCTAGACCCCTGGGTTAAAGATATTGTTGCCCAGGGCTACCGACTGGAATTTCAAGAACTCCCACCTCACAGATTCTTCAAATCAGGCTTACCGGAGGTCCCGTACGAAAGCCCTCACCGCTTTTGCGTCTCATCCCCAGTACTCAGAATGGATGTTTAGGTCACATGGGACCTGGCCACATAGGGGATTCCCGCTTACCGTCAGTAACCGCCTGTTACTGACTCCACCAACTACGCAGCGGGCAGGTTTATACTGCCACCACCAAACTCCTAACCTGCCGTGGCGTTTGGAACCACGGTTCTGCTCTGTATGCGTCGACACGCCGCCTTACCACACCTGTGTGTTGTTGACGAATCCCCCACTAGTCGCTTGATTAGGCCTCTACTGGTAGCTGGCGGAAGGCGGAACTTGCGGACGCTGGTTACACCCTGGAGAGCTGGAGAACGGGGCTATGTTTGGCATAGCCCTGCAGGTCACAAGATGAAGTGGTCTTCTTGAGGCAAATGGTATTTATTTGCAATAGTTCCAAAGAGAACTTTTCCCTATTGCTCGGGGAAACGGCATACAGCAAGATGTTCACAGCAGAAAGTAGTTGGTATAATACACTGAAGCTCACAGGCCTCCTCTTTTTATACAGTAAAATCACAAACCACAGTCCTTTCCATCCAATCGGGATATCTTACAAAATAAAAATAAATAAATTAAATTTTAAAAGGATTTAAGTGCAAAAAAGCAATTTCCTCCTTCCTGTCACACACAGACAAAGTCCTTGTAATTTGAACATAAATCTACATAGTATATAATGCAGCCTAGGAAATGTTACATCAAACTGTTGTTACAGGAAACTCGCTAGTTTGCATTCGTAAAACACAATCTGATTAACATCTTCCTGTCTCACATCTCCATGCAAAGTATCTCAAAGAAAATGTTTGCTCACCAATTGTCACCTATTCCTTGCTGGCGCTAGGACAATTAACATACGACTTCCTATGCAAACGTGTCTTAAGGACAATTGTCATGGTCTCCGGACAGACAGCTTCGCTGACGGAAAGTGCTATCCTACAGGAAGCCATTCGAAAATTGGTGCAAACAAATGCCATTGTTCCAGTTCCACCTCACCTAAAACAAAAGGGTTATTACTCAAACCTGTTTGTGGTACCGAAACCAGACTGTTTGGTAAGGCAAATATTAAACCTAAAGTAATTGAACACCTACTTGAGGGTATTCAAATTCAAGATGGAGTCTCTAAGAGCGGTGATCTCAGGTCTGGAGGAGGGGGAATTCCTAATATACCTGGATATCAAGGATGCATACCTTCACATTCCGATCTGGCCACCTCACCAGGCTTATCTAGGATTTGCGCTGCAGGATTGTCACTATCAGTTCCAGATGCTGCCATTTGGTCTCTTCACGACACCAAGGGTGTTCACCTAGGTCATGGCAGAGATGATGCTACTCCTCCGCATGCAGGGAGTGAACATAATTCCATATCTAGACGATCTCCTGATCAAAGCATCTTCCAGGGAGAGGCAGTTGCAGAGTATTGCTCTATCAACTCAAATACTTCAGGATCATGGGTGAATCCTGAACCTTCCAAATTCACATTTGGAGCCGACAAGGAGACTACCGTTCCTGGGGATGTTACTCGACACAGAAGTGCAGAGGGTCTTTCTACCAGTGGAGAAAGCGTTGGTGATTCAATCAATGGTCCGGGATGTCCTGAAGCCAGCCCTGGTATCGGTTCATCAGTGCATTTGCCTTCTGGGAAAGATGGTAGCCTTTTACGAGGCTCTGCAGTACGGAAGATTCTATGCGAGGCTCTTCCAGCTAGATCTCCTGGACAAGTGGTCAGGATCACATCTTCACATACACCAGCAGATACGCCTGTCGCCGAAAGCCAGAATTTCACTCCTCTGGTGGCTGCACACTTCTCACCTGCTCGAGGGCGAAGGTTCGGGATTCAGAATTGAATCCTTCTAACCACGGATGCAAGTCTCAGAGGTTGGGGAGCAGTCACCCAAGGTGAAAACTTCCTAGGAAAGTGGTCAAATCAGGTAACCATCCTTCCAATAAACATTCTGGAATTAAGGGCCATATACAACGGCCTTCTACAAGCAGCACATCTTCTGCAAGATAAAGCCATTCAGGTTCAGTTGGAAAATATAACAGCGATGTCCTACATAAACCAGCAGGGTGGAACGAAGAGCAGAGCTGCAATGTCAGAGGTAGCAAGAATCCTCTGGGCAGAAAGACACGCAGTGGCGCTGTCGGCGATCTTCATTCCGGGAGTGGACAATTGGGAAGCGGACTTCCTCAGCAGACATGATCTCCATCCAGGAGAATGGAGGGAGCCTCCACCCGGAGGTATTTGCAGAGGTATCAAGCCGATGGGGTGTACCTCAGACAGACATGATGGCATCTCGCCTCAACAAGAAGCTTCAGAGGTACTGTTCTAGGTCAATAGACCCACAAGCAGTGGCGGTGGACGCCCTGGTAACTCCATGGGTGTTCCAGCCAGTGTATGTGTTCCCTCCACTTCCACTCATCCCAAGGATTCTCAAACTAATGAAAAGAACAAGAGTTCAGGTGATCCTCATTGCTCCAGACTGGCCAAGAAGAACTTGGATCTTCTGGAACTTGGATCTTCTGGAATTACAGCTGGAGGATCCGAGGCCTCTTACTCTTCGCGAGGACCTTTTACAACAGGGGACGTTCGCTTATCAAGACTTACCACGGCTAGATTTCACGGCATGGAGGGGGAATGCCAGATATTAGCTCGGAAGGGCGTTCCGAACAAAGTCATTCCTACTCTGATCCAAGCTAGGAAGGGAGTAACGTCTAAGCATTACCATCGGATTTGGAAAAAGTATGTGTCTTTGTGTGAATCCAAGAAGTTTCCTATGATGGAGTTTCAACTAGGACATTTTCTCCTCTTTCTGCAAGCAGGTGTGGATGTGGGCCTACGCTTGGGCTCCATAAAGGTCCAAATTTCGGCCTTGTCCATTTTCTTCGTGCTCTCCGTGAGGTTCAGACATTCTTGAAAGGGGTTCTGCACATCAAACCACCCTTTGTGCCTTTTACGGCACCTTGGGATCTTAATGTGGTGCTGCAGTTCCTGCAATCGGATTGGTTTAAACTTTTACAGGAGGTGGACGTAAAGTTTCTTACTTGGAAGGCTGTCACACTTTTGGCATTGGCATCTGCAAGACGTGTGTTGGGGGCATTGTCGCACAAGAGCCCCTACTTGATTTTCCATGAGGATGGAGCTGAGCTCAGAACGCGTCGGCAATTTCTTCCAAAGGTTGTGTTGGCTTTTCATATCAACCAACCTATTGTGGTGCTAGTGGCTACTGACGCCTCACTTCCCTCAAAGTCCTTGGATGTTGTGCGGGCTTTGAAGATATATGTGAAGAGAACTTATCGTCACAGGAAGATGCACTGTTTGTCCTTTTATGATCCCAACAAGATTGGGTGTCCTGCTTCTAAGCAGACAATTTCTCGCTGGATAAGGCTTATTATCCAGCATGCCTAATCTACGGCAGGCTTGACGATTCCAACATCGGTTCAGGCCCACTCTACTAATAAAGTGGGTTCTTCCTTGGCGGCTGCCAAAGGTGTCTTGGCTTTACAGCTTTGCCGAGCAGCTACTTGGTCGGGGTCGAACACGTTTGCTAAGTTCTACAAGTTCGATACTTTGGCCGCTGAGGAACCCCAGCATCCTCTAGGACGTAAGAGAAAATAGGATTTTATATACCTACCGGTAAATCCTTTTCTCATAGTTCGTAGAGGATGCTGGGCACCCACCCAGTGCTTCGTTTTCCTGCATTGTTACTTGGTTAAGTATTGTTGGTTCAGTCGTTGCTGAATCGTTTCAAGTTGGTTAGCTTGGCTTTCCTTTTGTTATGTGTGAATCTCACCACTATCTGTGTATTTCCTTCTCTCGAAGTATGTCCGTCTCCTCGGAACAGTATCTAGACTGAGTCTGGTAGGAGGGGCATAGAGGGAGGAGCCAGCCCACACTATTAAACTCTTAAAGTGCCCATGGCTCCTGGTGGACCTGTCTATACCCATGGTACTAAATGGTACCCCAGCATCCTCTACGGACTATGAGAAAAGGATTTACCGTTAGGTATATAAAATCCTATTATTCCTGTGTGTGTGTGTGCTATATATAAATGTTATTCCTGTGTGTGCCATGCATATATGTTATAATACAGTGATGCCTAACCTTGACACTCCAGCTGTTGTTGAACTACACATCCCAGCATGCCCTGCATCAGTTTTAGCATGGCCAAATAGCAAAACTGTAGCAGGGCATGCCGAGATGTGTAGTTCAACAACAGCTGGAGTGTCCAGGTTAGCCATCACTGTTATAACATATGTTAGTCCTGTGTGTGTGCCATGCATATATGTTATTCCTGTGTGTGTGCTATGTATAAATGTAATTCCTGTGTGTGCCATGCATATATGTTATTCGTGTGTGTGTGTGTGTGTGTGTGTGTGTGTGTGTCATGCATATATGTTATTCCTGTGTGTGTGTGCCATGCATATATGTTATTCCTGTGTGTGTGCTATGTATAAATGTTATAACATATGTTATTCCTGTGTGTGTGCCATGCATATGTTATTCCTGTGTTTGTGCTATGTATAAATGTTATTCGTGTGTGTGTGTGTGTGTGTGTGTGTGTGTGTGTGTGCCATGCATATATGTTATTCCTGTTTGTGTGCCATGCATATATGTTATTCCTGTGTGTGTGCCATGTATATACAGTTGCAAGAAAAATGTGAACCCTTTGGAATTTCCTGGATTTGTGCATAAATTGGTCATAAAATGTGTTCTAATGTTTATCTAAGTCACAATAGATAAACACAGTCTGCTGAAACTAATACCACACAAACAATTATATGTTGTCATGTTTTTATTGAACACACCATGTAAACATTCACCTGCTGGCAACAGGCTCACTGCAACGAGGGACTAAGGGGAGAAGAAGCGAACCTACCTAACTGGTGGTAGTTTGGGCTTCTTAGGCTACTGGACACCATTAGCTCCAAAAGGGATCGACCGCATGGAACCGGCCATTGATGTTCGGTCCCGGTGCCGCGCCGCCGGCCCCCTTACAGAGCCAGAAGCAAGAAGAGTCCGGAAAATCGGCGGCTGAAGACATCAGTCTTCTCCAAGGTAGCGCACAGCACTGCAGCTGTGCGCCATTGCTACTCATACACACTTCACACTTCGGTCACTGAGGGTGCAGGGCGCTAGTGGGGGGCGCCCTGAGCAGCAATAAATACACCTTGGTTGGCAAATATATCACAATATATAGCCCCAGAGCAGTGGCGTAACTAGAAATTTTTCTCCCCCAAGCCAAAAAATCCTTCGCCCCCCCCCCCCCCCCCCCCCCCCCTCCCATACACCCCGTAATTGGCACTAGCAAAGGTGGAAAAATGTGCGCGCCGCAGGCGCGTGCTGGCAAAAAGGGTGTGTGGCTTTGTCGAAATGGGCGTGGCTTTGCGTGGAGGGCGTGGCATTGCAGGAAAAGACTACCTTATACCCCAGGTTTGCAACCTGCATGCCCAGACGTTGGCCACCACAGGAAAGAAAAATAATCCTGATTCATGCCCCTTCCATTATTTGTCATTTTTCCTCCTTATAGTAATGCCCAGTATACATTATTCCACATACTGCAATGGCCCTTAGACATTATTCCACACACAATCAGTGATCGCGCTGAGCCAAAAAAAAAGTGGGTCCCAGGGACCCTTCACTTTTAAAAACTGGGGTCCTACCGGTCTTTTTCTGGGTCCCATCGGAATGAAGGTTCTTATTAATTTTAATCTTGTTTGGACACTACAAAAGTGTTGCAAGATGGGGGGGATGGGGGTGACAATGCTGCTGGGCTGTGTAGCATGCAGGACACCCTGCACCAGAGCTGTAACTAGACATTTTGGTGCCCTTAGGCAGAAAGTGAATTGGTGTTAGACCACTTAGACGATAAAGAACAGGTAGTGCGCGCCGTAGGCGCGTTGCAAAATTTTAGGGGCGTGGCTTCATAGGGAAGGGGCGTGACCACATAATAGTGTCAATTCACAGTACACCACACAGTAGTGGCGCTTATACACTTTGCACCAGGTAGAACCTCCTATGCACACTGATCCAGGTAGATCACGTCATACACTTTGCTCCAGGTACAGCACGTCATACACTTTGCACCAGGTACAGCACGTCATACACTTTGCACCAGGTACAGCACGTCATACACTTTGCACCAGGTACAGCACGTCATACACTTTGCACCAGGTACAGCACGTCATACACTTTGCACCAGGTACAGCACGTCATACACTTTGCACCAGGTACAGCACGTCATACACTTTGCACCAGGTAGAGCACGTTATCATACACATTGCCGCTAGGTAGAGCACGTTATCATACAAGTGCGCCAGGTAGAACACGTTATACACACTGCGCCAGGTAGAGCACGTTATCATACACGTTGCGCCAGGTAGAGCATGTTATCATACACATTTCCGCTAGGTAGAGCAAGTTATCATATACATTGCATCAGGTAGAGCATGTTATCATACACATTGCCGCTAGGTAGAGCAAGTTATCATACACATTGCCGCTAGGTAGAGCATGTTATCATACACATTGCCGCTAGGTAGAGCAAGTTATCATACACATTGCATCAGGTAGAACACGTTATCATACACATTGCACCAGGTAGAGCACGTTATCAGCCACATTGCGCCAGGTAGAACACGTTATTATACACAATGCGCCTGGTAGAGCACGTTATCATACACATTGCACTAGGTAGAACACGTTATTATACACAATGCGCCTGGTAGAGCACGTTATAATACACATTGCACTAGGTAGAACACGTTATTATACACAATGCGTCTGGTAGAGCACGTTATCATACACATTGCGCCAGGTAGAGCACGTTATCATACACATTGCGCCAGGTAGAGCACGTTATCATACACATTGCGCCAGGTAGAGCACGTTATCATACACATTGCGCCTGGTAGAGCACGTTATTATACACATTGCACCAGGTAGAGCACGTTATCATACACATTGCGCCAGGTAGAACACGTTATCATGCACATTGCGCCAGGTAGAACACGTTATCATACACATTGCGCCAGGTAGAGCACGTTATCATACACATTGCGCCAGGTAGAGCACGTTATCATACACATTGCGCCAGGTAGAACACGTTATCATGCACATTGCGCCAGGTAGAACACGTTATCATACACATTGCGCCAGGTAGAACACGTTATCATACACATTGCGCCAGGTAGAGCACATTATCATACACATTGCGCCAGGTAGAACACGTTATTATACACATTGCGCCAGGTAGAACACGTTATTATACACAATGCGCCTGGTAGAGCACGTTATTATACACAATGCGCCTGGTAGTACACTGAGGCACATTGCAGTAACCACTCACTTATCACCTCCAGTTGCACGAAGGGGCCGTTTGACACAAGTGGTTCCGCCCCCAGCAGCAACTCACTGACACTCACCATTTTTTCTGACAGCACAGTGCAGTGAGTGCACTGGCACAAGTAGCCAGCCTGCACCTGTAGTAGCCGCAGCCTGGAGGAGCTCTATGTGAAATCGCAAGCAGAGGCTGTTCTCTGGCAAGAAGGAGCTCGTCCAATCGCTTCCCCTGACGGGCTGGCCACTGCTAAATATACCGATAATCAGTTCCAACTGTGTCAAAGTAGTGGAGCCCCAGGTGCAATGGGAAAGTCAGTGTCACTGCACAGTTGTACTGATTACTGGTATATTTAGCAGTGGCCAGCCCGTCAGGGGAAGCGATCGGAGGAGCTCCTTCTTGCCAGCCTCTGCTTGCGATTTCACAGATAGCTCCTTCATGCTGCGGCGCCGGCTGGCTACTTGTGCCAGTGCACTCACTGCACTGTGCTGTCAGAAAAATGGTGTCAGTGAGGCCCTGACACTCTGAGCGACCTCACATTGCACACACGGAGCTTGCAGCCCCCGGACATCCCGCATCTGCACCAGCTACTCCAGGTGAAGCGGGGCGATGCAGCACTGTCTACTGCTTACCTACAGCGGGAGCTGCGCAGCCCGGCCGGCTCCTGCTGGAAGGTAGTTGTCGGGTCTCGGTGGGGCGTTGAGCGGGTCCCGGGTAGGGGGGTGGCGGCGGGCAGATCCGGAGCTGTACTCCCAGTCGCAGAGGAGGGTGCTGGCGGCAGAGCGGCAGTGGAGCCGGATGAGCGGGGCCAGTCTCTCAGCCCTGCAGCACAGATTCATGTGCTGGCGGGGAGCAGGATTCAAAGCGGGAGATGCTGCAGGCTGTGATTGGATGGAGACTACAGGAGGTGATTGGCCGAGGAAACAGCCAGTCACCTCCTGCATTCCGCTGACAGGCTTAACACATGCAAACACATATTCAGATGAGCGCGTCCTGTGGGACCCGCTCATCTTCTAAATGTGAGTCCCCGGGCGGCTGTTTCTGGGTGAAATACGCGCCATAGCGCGTTTTTGCGATCACTGACAATAATGCACATGACACAATATGCACACACCGTAATGCCCCCTACACATTATGCCACACACCGTAATGCCCCCGACACATTATGCCACACACCGTAATGCCCCCGACACATTATGCCACACACCGTAATGCCTGTGACACATTATGACAGGAATCTCAATGCCCGTTATATATTATGCTACACACCGCGAATGCCCCTGATACATTATAGCACATACAATGTCTGTGACACAGTATGACACACACCACAATGATCCTGAGACATTATACCACATACCACAATGCCCGTGATATAGTATACAACACACCGTAATGCCAGATACATTATGACACACACTGCAATGTCCGTGATACATTATGCCACACACCGTAATGCCCATTACACATTAAGTTCTACAGTAAGGCTTCCAATTACTTTTAAATTACCTGGTCGTTGCCAGGGGTTTCATGCTCTTGGTTCCATGCATGGTGCCAGGATGTCATGCTCGTTGCCAGGGGTTTCATGCACTGGGTGTCATGCTCGGTGCTAGGGGGGTAGTGCTTGTTGCTAGGGCCGTGCTCCCAGTGCCACATATGCTCCCAGTGCCAGATATTCCCACACAGTGCCAGGTATATGCACCCAGTGCCAGATATTCCCCCACAGTGCCAGGTATATGCACCCAGTGCCAGATATTCCCCCACAGTGCCTGCTTCCCCCCCCCAGTGCCAGGTATATGCCCCCCCAGTCCCAGGTATATGACCCCAGTGCCGGGTATATGCCCCCCCAGTGCCAGGTATATTCCCCCAGTGCCAGGTATATGCCCCCCCAGTGCCAGGTATATGCCCCCAGTGCCAGGTATATGCCCCCCCCCAGTGCCAGATATTCTCCCACAGTGCCAGATATTCCCCCCCAGTGCCAGGTATATGCCCCCAGTGCCAGGTATATGCTCCCAGTGCCAGGTATATGCCCCCAGTGCCAGGTACATGCCCCCCCAGTGCCAGTTATATGCCCCCAGTGCCAGGTATATGCCCCCAGTGCCAGATATTCCCCCCAGTGCCTGCTTCCCCCCCAGTGCCAGGTATATGCCCCCAGTGCCGGGTATATGCCCCCCCAGTGCCGGGTATATGCCCCCAGTGCCAGGTACATGCCCCCAGTGCCAGATATTCCCCCCCAGTGCCTGCTTCCCCCCCAGTGCCAGGTATATGCCTCCAGTGCCGGGTATATGCCCCCCCAGTGCCAGGTATATGCCCCCCCCAGTGCCGGGTATATGCCCCCAGTGCCAGGTACATGCCCCCAGTGCCGGGTATATGCCCCCCCCCAGTGCCAGGTATATGCCCCCAGTGCCAGGTACATGCCCTCAGTGCCGGGTATATGCCCCCCCAGTGCCAGGTATATGTCCTCGGTGCCAGATCTGCCCCCCCAGTGCCAGGTATATGTCCCCAGTGCCGGGTATATGCCCCAGTGCCTGCTCCCCCGCCCCCCCCCTATGTGTTGGAGGGACACGAGCGCATCGCGCGTCTCTCCTGTGTCCCTCCTGGCTCTCCCCCGGCTGGTCTAATAAAGGAAGTGCCGTTCGTGAGCCAATCAGAGCTCACGAACGGCACTTGCTTCCTTAGACCGGCCGGGGGAGAGCCAGGAGGGACACAGGAGAGACGCGCGATGCGCTCGTGTCCCTCCAACACAGGGGGGGGGGGGGAGCAGGCACCGCAGGGAGGGAGAGGAGATCGTAGATGGACATGCGGACAATCTGTTCTAAATCAGTGGCGCCCCCGCAGCCCCTCGCCCCCAAGCCACCGCGAGGACTGCGGGGGCAGTAGTTACGCCACTGCCCCAGAGGCTATATATGTGATAATTACCCCTGCCAGAATACAGAAAACAGCGGGAGAAAAGTCAGCCGAAAAAGGGGCAGAGCTATCTCCCTCAGCACACTGGCACCATTTCTCCCTCACAGCTCCGCTGGAAGGAAGCTCCCTGGCTCTCCCCTGCAGTCTTCACTACAGAAAGGGTAAAAAAGAGAGGGGGGGCACTAAATTTAGGCGCAATATACATATATAGCAGCTATAAGGGTATATAATTTAGTTAATCCCTGTATTATATAGCGCTCTGGTGTGTGCTGGCATACTCTCACTCTGTCTCCCCAAAGGGCTTTGTGGGGTCCTGTCTTCTATCAGAGCATTCCCTGTGTGTGTGCGGTGTGTCGGTACAGCTGTGTCGACATGTTTGATGAGGAGGCTTATGTGGAGGAGGAGCAGGTGCCTATAAATGTGTTGTCACCCCCTGCGGGGCAGACACCTGAGTGGATGGACTTGTGGAAGGAATTACGCGAAAGAGTCGACTCCTTACATAAAAAATTTGACGACATGCCAAATGCGGGACAGCCGGCTTCTCAGCTCGTGCCTGCCCAGGCGTCTCAAAAGCCATCAGGGGCTCTAAAGCGCCCGCTACCTCAGATGGCAGACACGGATGTCGACACGGATACTGATACCAGTGTCGACGACGATGACTCAAATGTAATGTCCACTAGGGCCACTCGTTATATGATTGAGGCAATGAAAAATGTTTTACACATTTCTGATGTAACCCCAGGTACCACAAAAAAGGGTATTATGTTTGGGGAGAAAAAACTACCAGTAGTCTTTCCCCCTTCTGAAGAATTAAATGAAGTGTGTGAGGTAGCGTGGGCTTCCCCCGATAGAAAATTGGTGATTTCAAAAAAATTACGAATGGCGTACCCTTTCCCGCCAGAGGATAGGTCACGTTGGGAAACACCACCTAGGGTGGATAAAGCGCTTACACGTCTATCAAATAAGGTGGCACTACCGTCTCCGGATACGGCCGCCCTAAAGGAACCTGCTGATAGAAAGCAGGAGGCTCTCCTGAAGGCTATATATACACACACTGGTGTTATACTGAGACCAGCTATTGCTTCAGCCTGGAGGTGCAGTGCTGCAGCTGCGTGGTCAGAATCCCTGTCAGAAAACATTGACACCCTAGACAGGGACACTATATTGCTTAACATAGAGCATATTAAAGACGCGGTCTTTTACATAAGAGATGCACAGAGGGATATTTGCCGGCTGGCATCTAAAATCAGTGCACTGTCCATTTCTGCCAGGAGAGGGTTATGGACCCGGCAGTGGACAGGGGATGCAGATTCTAAAAGGCACATGGAAGTTTTGCCTTACAAGGGTGAAGAGTTGTTCGGGGATGGTCTTTCGGACCTGGTGTCCACAGCAACGGCTGGGAAGTCAGCTTTTTTACCACATGTCCCCTCACAACCAAAGAAAGCACCGTATTATCAGGTGCAGTCCTTTCATCCCCAAAAGAGCAGGCGAGGTAGAGGCGCGTCCTTTCTGCGCAGAGGTAGGGGGAAAAAGCTGCAGCATTCAGCCATTTCCCAGGAACAAAAGTCCTCCCCCGCTTCATCTGCTAAGTCCGCCGCATGACGATGGTGTTCAACAGGCGGTGCCAGGTACGGTGGGGGCCCGTCTCAAAAACTTCAGCAATCAGTGGGCTCGCTCACAAGTAGATCCCTGGATCCTTCAAGTGGTATCTCAGGGGTACTAGCTGGAATTCGAGACATTACCCCCCCCCCCCCCCCCCCCGCCGTTTTCTCAAATCTGCCTTATCAACGACTCCCTCAGACAGGGAGGCTGTGTTAGAGGCAATTCACAAGCTGTATTCCCAGCAGGTGATAGTCAAAGTGCCCCTACTTCAACAAGGACGGGGTTACTATTCCACAATGTTTGTGGTACCGAAACCGGACGGTTCGGTGAGACCCATTTTAAATTTAAAATCCTTGAACACGTATATAAAAAAATTCAGGTTCAAGATGGAATCGCTCAGGGCGGTTATTGCAAGCCTGGAAGAGGGGGATTACATGGTATCTCTGGACATCAAGGATGCTTACCTGCATGTCCCCATTTACCATCCTCACCAGGAGTACCTCAGATTTGTGGTACAGGATTGTCATTACCAATTCCAGACGTTGCCGTTCGGCCTGTCCACGACACCGAGGGTATTTACCAAGGTAATGGCCGAAATGATGATACTCCTTCGAAAAAAGGGAGTTTTAATTATCCCATACTTGGACGATCTCCTGATAAAAGCAAGATCCAGAGAGCAGTTGTTAGTGGGCGTAGCACTATCTCAGGAGGTGCTACACCAGCATGGTTGGATTCTGAATATTCCAAAGTCACAGCTGGTTCCTGCGACACGTCTACTGTTCCTGGGAATGATTCTGGACACAGTCCAGAAAAAAGTGTTTCTCCCAGAGGAGAAAGCCAAGGAGCTGTCGTCTCTAGTCAGAGGCCTCCTAAAACCAAAACAGGTGTCGGTGCATCACTGCACGAGTCCTGGGAAAGATGGTAGCTTCCTACGAAGCAATCCCATTCGGCAGGTTCCATGCCAGAATATTTCAGTGGGACCTCTTGGACCAATGGTCTGGATCGCATCTTCAAATGCATCGGCTGATAACCCTGTCTCCAAGGACCAGGGTGTCTCTCTTGTGGTGGCTGCAGAGTGCTCATCTCGTGGAGGGCCGCAGAGTCGGCATACAGGACTGGGTCCTGGTGACCACGGATGCAAGCCTTCGAGGCTGGGGGGGGCAGTCACAGTCACGCTGGGAAGAAACTTCCAAGGACTTTGGACAAGTCAGGAGACTTCCC